>NC_056684.1:108070729-108407229 GCF_018350215.1 Panthera leo
CCACTTCTCTTTTGCCCCCATTCTCAGTCTACTTGCAGAGCTGATGTTACTCCCTGGTCTTTAGAACTGTTTGATGGTCCCGCCACCTCTGCATTGTCTTTGTTTACTCAGTGTCTCAACACTTGGTACATAGGAGGCAATGAGTCAGTGTTTAATGAATAAATGCAAACAGCCCATTTTCAGCATTGTGGTACAATTCATGATTTTCAATTTGAGGAGATAAAACTAAGGTAATCAACTGATTTTTAGTTTTATACATCCCTTTCTGGGAACAGGATGAAGCAAACATATATGCTGTCTTTTCTTTTTTAAGCTTCTATTGGTTTTAAGTTACATTATAGCATTTTGTTATGACCAATTTGGTGAATTAAAAAAATATATCCCGCGAGGACCACTGTTATTATTTTGATGTGTGACTTCCTAGTTATTTCTACATCTGCATCTATATTTTTTAAAAAGGATATTTCACATATTTTGAAACTTTTGACTTAGTGTAGTCTGAACATTTTTCTTGCAGCCCTTTTAATGAATGCACAGAATTCCTTTGTGTGGCTGCTTTAAACTTCATTTAACACCTTTCACGTTATTGAACTTTTGTTTCCAATTCTTCTCTATTATGAACAGCACTGCAACTAATATCTTTTCAGTATCATCATGCATACCTATGATTATTTCCTTGGTAAATTCTTAGAATGTAATACCTGGGTCAGAGACTCTGCAATTTTTATGGTGTTTGATACATACCACAAAACTGCCCTCCAGGAAAATCACACCAGTTTGCGCTGCCACCAGCGGTGTTCTTTCATCCAGTTGACCTTCATGCTCTTGACATCTTCTGGATATATGGCAGGGCTAGAGAGCATGACATCAAAGGTGACAAGAGGATCGTTTTACAGTGAAGGTGGGCACTGCTTTAACCAGTTGAACACAGACTGGGTGCTGTGGTCACTAGCCAGCATACCCAGCTCCTTTCTAACTGAGACATCCTCCTGTCCTCTCTCCAGAGGATTGGTACCATTGCTACTCAGAAAAGTGTGTGGGTTGGCCTCCCCTTTCCCAGCACCTCAGCTGCCAGAAACCAAGGGTGGAATCATGGCCCCCACCTGTTTTTATAGACTTCTGGTCTCTGGCAGGAGTCTGTAAAGGAAACTTGGTATGGAGGAAACACAGACCCTCTTATCTCCCTGAGCTCCCCTGTCTCATTTTTACTCCAGACCTTATTTACTCATGAACTTGAGCTACTATGACTCATGTACACAGTTGCCGCATGTTATGCAGTATGGAAGTCTCCTTATGTGGTGAAGTGTGAGTCCCATAAATGTCTGCTGAGTGGACCAGCGTGACATCTCTGCTCACTCAATATGAACGACCAAAGCCTACCAAGCCCAGACTTCCAAGCCCAGGCAGTTTCGACATGGTTGGTAGTTGGCATTGGCTGTGGTTGTCTCTGGAAACACTGACCTGGCATGTACAGAAGCATTAATAAAATATCAAGTTTATTAGTTGCATTCTCTTTTTTGGTGGAATAGTTTTTACCCTGTGAGTGTAGGGAAGCAAGTCTAGTTGCTATGGCAACACAAAGCTTTCAGCCACTTGTTTGTTATATTCCTTTTTTGGTTTATGGAGTGGTCTGTGGAGCCTCTTGAAAGATGTGCTACTTAGTGTTTGACAGTTAAATCAACATGCTGCCTGACAGAGATGAGAGCTGGGTGAAGGCAAAGGGACAGGCCACAAAGCTCCTTTCTCATTGTTTGCTTTCACAAAGATTCTGGCTTTGGAAAGAGGGCACCTGGATCTGGAGCAAGGACTATCACTCCGTGTCTCTAAAATTACAAAGGAAAATCATTGACAGTTGGAACCACCAAACTTGTCTTTTTCATCCTGTTTTCCCACCTTTCCACCCCCGTCCCTAGATGTGGGAACAGATAATGAAGTTATTTTCTCTTGAAAATCTAAGGTGTAAAAACTACTCTAACCAGCCCGGGGACCCTGAAACAAAGGAGGTGTTGGGAAAAACAAAACAAAGTTGGCCTTTTCAAGGTAGGAAGTCCCACCGTTGCCTTCTTGCCTGTGCTCTGAGGAAAGTGTGTGCTTACTGTGTGGTCCTTTCCCAGCGAAAACTCTGGTTGTGTGTGGGAATCTGCAGTTCCTTAGACTCTGGGGACCTGGACCTGTTTTTTGTGGGTTGGTTCAGTGTGGACAGTGAGATTTAGGTTATCAGACATTTCTAGGATTGCCTACATGGCCAATCATTTGAACATTAGAAAAAACTATTTTCTTTCTTTTTTTTTTCAATATATGAAGTTTATTGTCAAATTGGTTTCCATATGACACCCAGTGCTCATCCCAAAAGGTGCCCTCCTCAGTACCCATCACCCACCCTCCCCCCCCACCCCCCCATCAACCCTCAGTTTGTTCTCAGTTTTTAAGAGTCTCTTATGATTTGGCTCTCATTTTCAATTTGAGGTAAAAGTAAATTTCTATAGCAGAAAAATTATAAAGATACAAAATAAGGAGAAAATTTTAAAAATCACCTGTATTTCATTCTCACAACCCTCAAATTAACATTTTGGTGCACATTTTATATGTGTGTATGTATGTGTGCAAGTGCATATATATGTACATGTGTGTCCATATATGTGCATGCATTCATATATGTGCATCGCTGTTATTTTTTGTAGAAACATGGTATTTTGCTGCATATACTTTGCCTGTATAAACTTTTCATTCAACTACGTATCATGAGGTATTTCCATGCCTATAATAACTCTAATGATTGCATAATCTTTTAAAAAGTTCACATAGATATATTTTGGTCTGATTCAACCCTTCTTTCAATGTTTGATATTTAGGTAGTTTCTGATTTTCTATTTCTTCAAACAATTCTGAGCTTCCCTTCTCTATGTCTATATTTACCTCTATGTAAATATCTTTAAAAAGTACCCAAAAAATCAGCAAGTGCTCATTAAATATTAGTTATCTAAAATCTTTTTTCAAACTGGAGAATCAGTGTGAGAAAAACCCTCTAATGACTGAAAACATGGAACACTTTATGAACATTTCAATCCTAAAGCTGCCATGTTGCTACAGAATTGAGGCATGGTTATGCAAAGGAAACTACAGGAAGAGGTCTGGTTTGGGACTACACTGGTGGGTAAAATGTACTGTAGAATGCATCAAGCTGCATTGCACCAGGTACCAAGGAGATGACCCTGCAGCAGGGGATGCAGCATAGTGTACAGAGATTGGCTTGGGACTGAGGCAAGCTCAGTTTTCCTGATTCTCCCACTAATTTGCTTGAACAACCTTGCACAAGTTCTGTTTCCTCATCTGTAAAGTGATAGAATTGTTCTGATTGACCTCTGAGGTTTCTTTCCGATCTAAAACTCAGTGGCTTGAAGCCAACTCTGCTCTGTTTAATTCATCTGTGATAAGCAGAATGGACCTTTAATATACCTACTAGAGTTTAAAACTGTGTAGCCTAGGCAAATTACAACAGTTTACCTGTAGTGAACCCTAACACTGTTTAGTGAAAGAAGACTTTCGCTTGCCCACCGTCCATTCCTTCTTTCCTCTTAATTTTGCCTGAGGGAGTCACCACTACCCATTGCAGATAGTTTGGGTGGTACTTTGTATTAAGTAGCTCCCCCAGCTAAGAGGTCTGTGTGTCCCACCAGCAGATACTCAGAGCCCCACAATAATCAAAGCTTATTTGCATTGATAGCAGTTCCCTATCCTGTCCTGTCCACATGCCCAAACTGCTCTCACTGTTTTTCCATGTTATTGTTCCCTTTTCTTTCTAATCTGTGGACTTTGGATATCTTTTCATCAAAGTCTGGTTTACTTTTTAGCCACAATAGGATTCTGTTGTTGATAGGGAAAACCCTACCCCTTCATTGCTGGTGCTGGCCTTGTCCTAGTTCTCCAGTTGACCAGGGCTTTGTGACCAGCAGGCAGATCACTCCCATCTCACTAAGCTTGTGTGTCATGATCTGTGTCATTGATGGTAATGAAACCAATCTAGTGAGGTTGTTGGTGGAGGTGGGGGGGTCAAGGTGGACCTGACCACGTGATACTGTAAGGGTAGGGTTGGCACACATTAGAAGCGTGATGAATGTTAGTTTCCCTTCAACAAGGAGTTTCATTAGGAAGGTTCTTGGACTGTGAATTTGAAACCTTCACTCGAATATGTCACATATGGGGGTGCCTGGGTGGCTCAGTCGGTTGAGCGTCCGACTTCGGCTCAGGTCATGATCTCACTGTCCGTGAGTTCGAGCCCCGCGTCGGGCTCTGTGCTGACAGCTTGGAGCCTGGAGCCCGTTTCGGATTCCGTGTCTCCCTCTCTCTCTGCCCCTCCCCTGTTCATGCTCTGTCTCTCTGTCTCAAAAATAAATAAACGTTAAAAAATAATTTGAATATGTCACATATGGACCCTAAATCAATAGACTTAGAAAGATGTTTCTGATAATAATTGTGCTTAGTTTGTTCTTAATCTTTCTTCATATCATGGTGAGCACATAGTAGGTGCTTTCTAAATACAAAATCTTTTGAATGGCTTTTAAAAACCCTTAACAATGACATAGGAGAACATTTGTTATACACGTTCTTAGTATTACACTTTTCATAATTGCTACTCTTTTAATAAATTGAGCAAAGGGCACAAATATTCTGGCCCTTTGACCAGAGCTTAGAAATATTGTCTCTGGAAGAGCCTTTATTTAACTATATTGCTTTAATGGAATTTGAGATGTGCAGGAACGTTTTAATTATCAGAATCTTCTTTAGAGAAAGCCTCTGAGATTTGAGACAAGTTTACATATTATTATATGAATCACAGTTTGCTTTAAGAGCTTATCTAAATCCCATGTGTTTGAGGGGAAAAGGGAACTCGGAATGAATCCATCTAATTTTCAGCTTTTTTCCTAGGAGAGATTCGTGATTGAAAGTCAGAATGGGGTTATGTGCTGCCTTTTTTCATGGTTTCTAGTGGAAGTTATAGGGTTTCCATAGTAATGCGCAAGGACTCCTCATTTCCTGCCATGATTTTCTAGCAAACAGAAGAGCACTGGTAACTATGGTTTAGTGTAAGTGACAAAGTTGACAGCAGATCATGCTAAATTTGTTCTGGCTGTTCAGGGATGGGTAGGGTAGAGCACCGTACTGTTAACCAAAGGTGACGACTCCCAGCTTCACAAGGCAAATAACATGTTTCCTGACCGTCCAGTGGCAATGGCAGAGAACACTTGGCGTTTTGACTAGGGGTGAGGCAGGTGTGGTCCTGCCATATTGCCCCTGAGATCCACTAAAGAGTTTGCATTTGAAGAAATACTGATGTTGCTACAGCTCTATCTTCTCCTCCTCACCTCCCTCCCTCCCTCTCACTTGTTTTCTCCCCCTACCCCACTTGTCCTGTGGCTATCCCCTCTGCTCCCTGCTCCATCTCTTCCCTTTCTGTGCTCTTACAGCCACAGTTTCAGCTGTTCAGAAGACAGAGGATAGTGGCACAGGATAGTGGCTCAGTATCCTGGGGAGTGGGGTCATACGTCTGGCCACCGTCCCTGGCATCTTTCTGTTACCCTCAGGCTGCTGGGCCTGGCATGTTCCCTTCCTGTGACAATTCAGCCTGTTTTCAGGTTTCCTAAAAATAGCAGCATTCTACCTCATGTCACAAGGTGTACCTGCACATCCTTGTTTTGTTAAATCTGAACAAAGTGTTCCCATTGGTGAATTTAGAGGCACTAAAAAAGCCTCCTCAGCAGCTGTCCGGCCGAAGTATGCATTTGTCTTATAGACAACAAAGCCAGCAGAAACAACAGAAAGAAACAGACAAGAAAGCCAACAGAGTGAGCTAGGAACAATGCTATCACCCACCTTGCTGCTGATTTGGTGGGACTTCCCAGTGGGCCATGATGTCTCTGTGATTCCATTTGCAAGAGCTTCAAAGTTTGCATTTGCTTTAGACTCATGTTGTTTTGAAATAGTATTCCATCATGATTTTCAAAGTTGGTTATCATTCAAAATCACCGGAGCAAGCACAGTGTTAATGGCAACCATATCTGGCAGTTTGTAGCTTTTTTCTCTGCTTACTTAACAGAGTGAAGTGATTTAATAAGTTCTAGAAAAGTCAACGTGATCCTTTGTCTCAGAAGACTAATTTCCTTACCTTGCCATTCATGAAGGGAAGTCCCCTGAAAGTAAGAGACTTGAGAGCTGTAAGACTTACTTAGCTTTTAGATTTTATTTAAATGTTGTCAACTCCTACCTGTGTTCTACCTCTCTTGCTCTTTTGGTTAAAATCACTGAAGCATATTCTGAGAAAGCTGTTGATGACCTCAGGGCCAGTCAAGGTAATTATCTTGGCACACACCTACTTTAGATGGTCAGGAAGCCCTCTTCTGCCTTTCCATGCAGACCTGGTGAATATTGGGAATTCCCAGTAGGAGTATGGTTTCAAAGGCATAAGTGGAAATTCATATTTGGTACCAGACTCCCCAGATGTGAGGTGGCTTTTGGCTTTTTAGTCCAGAGAACTGGAGGAAAAAAGGGAGAATGGAAACTCCTCCTTGCTGCAACAGTGGGAAACTCCAGAGTCATGTTTATGGGCAAGCTTAGAATCCATTCACTCACATAACTCCATCCATCACCTGCTTGCACAGGTGGTGGGGGGGGGGGTGGAGGTTAAGCCTGACATATGAGTGTCCTGCCTTGGAGGATGTTGTGCTGCAGTGAGGAACACCCACTCATATTTTCATCTGATGCCTCTTTGGAGCTGCTTCCTCTCTTTCTCTCTCTCTCTCTCTCTCTCTCTTTCTCTCTCTCTCTCTCTTTCTCTGTCTCTCTCCCTTCCTCATCCCTCCCTCCCTCCCTCCCTCCCTCTCTGTCTCTTACACACACACACACACACACACACACACACACACACACACACACACGGTATTACAGGGAGGAAACTTGAAGGGTGGAGATCACACACATTTAGCCTGTAAGCTTAGTATCCAAAGTTAAAGAAACTTTTAAGAAGTAAGATGCTTAAACAGGGTAGAACTGCTACAGACTCTCTCTTCACACATTTTCCTCTCACCCCCTTCCCTGGTGTTTAGTGAATGGTACTCTACCCAAGCACCATGACAGATGCTTTATGAGACTGGGGATGAGGCAGGGTAGAGAGTGCAGGCCTTACTTTCAAGTTCTTTACGATGTGGAAATGCTTTAGCTATAAAAGGCTGCTTAGCTTGCCCGGTATTAAATGGTCATCACATAGGTGGTGTGGAAATGCTATACAGTTCATCTTCATAGTTGGTTGGAAGGAGACATGTAAGAGGGGACTTGGAGTAGGAAGGCATTCTTAGGAAGAAGTTGGGTTATAGGGTCAGAGGCCTGGTAGTGGACAAGACCATTCTGCCCAGAGGAAGTGAGTTAAGGATGCTAATTTTGTTGAACTATGAGTTTCCCTTGGGGATACAGTGGGATAAACTTGGGAAGTTTGCTTGCAGTTGGACCACATATAGTTTAAAGAGGAATTTAGGCTTTATCTTGTAGCACAGGAGCTACCGTTAACACAAGTTGAGTGAGAGCAACATGGTACAAATAGTCCTTGGTGAGGATGAATCTGGTGTAGTGTTAAGGATGAATTAGGGGACCGTGAGAGCATGGAAACAGAATCTAAAGACACTTTGTGGTAGTTCGTAAGAGATACATAAAATACACAAACTGAGGGGCCTTGGTGCTTCGCAACTTGGCTGCAGAAGCCTGCAGGGACTTCAGTCATTTTCTCCTCTGATTGTCAGTCTGTTTTAGGGTCGGGAACAGATGCATGTTTATTCAGTAAGACAGCTAATAATTCTCTCATGCACATGTGTGGTTCAAGGGAAGACACCTGTACTAGTCCCTTAGGGCTGCCATAACAAGTACCACACCTGAGGTGGCTTCAACAATGGAAATGTATTTTTATAGAGTTCTGGAGAATAGAAGTCCCTGAGCAAGATGTCCACAGGGTTGTTTTCATTCTGAAGCTTCTGTCCTTGGCTTTTAGATGACCATCTTCTCCCCTTGTCTTCACATGGTCTTTTCTTTGTGCACACACATGCCTATGTTTGGATCTCCCCCTCTCACAAAGACATTGACTAGGTGGTTAGGGCCCAGCCACAAGACATCATTTGAACTTAATTACCTCTTTAAAGACCTTATCTCCAAACATGGTCACAGTCTGAGGTACTGGGGGTTAGGAATTCAACATGAATTTTGGGGGAACACAATTCAATCTATAATAGCACCTATGGACGAAAAAGATGAGGAGCAGCAGGAAGACCAAGGCCAAGCATCTTCCCTGACCCCTTATCCAGGCTCTTGCTCTCTGTTCCTTGTGCTAAAATGGACATCTCCAAACAGAAGTTTCCCGAGCCAGCTTTCTGTCATCCTTTTCTAGGACAATGTAGGCTGATGTCATCTGGGGGATTTTCAACTCCCAATTTTAGGATTAGCAGCCTTTCTCCTTTTTTTGTTTTCATTTTAACTTCTCTGGCAATGCTAGTTTCTTACCACATTTATTCCAGTCGTCTGTTTATGTGCATGATAATTTTTTATAACGATGGGAGGGAATCTCTGAAGAGAATTGGAATATATAAAATAAACAGATGCATTAAGGTACAGCTACAGAGTTTTCATAAATGTCCGCCTTTCAGGACTAATACTTGTTTCTGACTTCTCTCACCTCTACCTCTGAGATGACCTTCTCTTTATTTCTAGTGTTCTCTGTTCCCATCAGCTGGCTGAGGCTGAGGCCTCAGGTCCCTATGTCCTCGCTTCTAAATTCTCATTCTACTTGGGACCTTGGGCCCAAACTGCTTTTTTTCATAGTCACCTGAGCCCCTGCTTACAGTGTTTATTTCATTCTAGCTTGAAAAAACCCATAATGAGTGGAATGATTAGAACTGGGGGCTCCAGACAGACTACCAGGGTCAAATCCTGGCTCTGACACTTTGTCCTCTGCAACTTTGGATACATTACTCTCCAAACCTCAGTTTTTTTCTCATGTGTTAAGTGAGGATAATAATAGTTCCATCCTCAGAGGACTGTGAGATTTAAATGAGTGTAAAGTGCCTGGCACATAGTAAATGCCATGTGAGTGTAAACTGTAATAATTATTATTTTGCTTGCCTTTGTTCTGAGTAGCTTCCTTGGAGATTCAGATCTTGTTTGGCTCTTTCTACATTTCCCCCCTACCAGGCTTCCCTTTTGTAACCCAGGCAGGGGTGGGCAGGCTTCCCTGGAATCCTCCTCAGACCAGCTGTCCGTTTATTAGAATGATAAGCAGAAGTAGTTGACAAGGTCTATAAATTGTGCTTGTCTTGGGGGCAGTTCTGCTGGCACAGTCCCAAACAGGCTCTGCTTGAGCCTTTGCCTTCTGCTCAGGCCAGGAGAGCAGTTCCCTATGTAGCCAATCATGAGCCCTTGGAGTTTCCACAAAAAGGTGGTGCTGCTCAGGCCATAGCAGAGACATTTGCCCTTTTCCTTTGCAGTAGTATCACCTTTTTAAACCCAGCAGACTTTTATGATCGAAGGAAAAGTTTGGAATGGTCTGTCACAATGGGGAGGGGTAGCTCTTCTTCTCATCTTAGTTGGCGTCTGCAGGACACACATCTCTGTTGGTGTTGAAGGTAAGGTTCAATGCCTTTTTCAGTGTGAACAGGCTTCTGCATGATCACAGTCCTGGTATGCAAACACCAGCTCCTCTTCTTCTTGGGCAGGCTTCTGCTGGGGACCTTGTAAGTCAGTAAGTGGCCCCTAGTGGACCCCTAGTGAGACACTCCATAATCACAGGGTCCTTAAGAGCTCCGAGATTCATAGCTTTACCATCAAGGCACAAACTCATGTACAAATGAGTACTAATTCAGGTATACACCAGTGTCTTCACTCTTGAAATTACTCTTTGCCTTGGGCAAAGGGTGACCGTTTTAATCTTTGAATTCTGCATTCTTAACCTTGTTCTTCCCTGAAATCCGAGATTGACTTTGTAATCCCTAGTGACTTTGTGACAAGTTCTTTATCTTTCTTCCTTCCGCCAACATGCTCCTGCTTCCACAGGGTAGAGCCTCCTGCTCGGCACCTCTTGCTGTATCCTCTCTTGCTCAGCCTGTGGCTTCCATCTTAACTAGTTAAACAGAATCTCCCTTTATTTCTTCTTAGCTCTGTGGCTCATTTAGTGCCTCCTTCCCAGTCTCCAGCTCTCCCCCAAGAGGAGGGCCCCATTACCAAGGCTACAAATGTGCCCCTTTCCCCACAGCAAGTGCTAATGCATCTATCTCAGTGAGGTGTAGGGCAGGCCCTTAATTTCTAGTCAGGACAACTGAAATGATTTATCTTAAAGATGATATCTAAATACAAGTCAACAAGCCTTTCAGAAAATATCTGGAGCCAAATGAAATTCATCCAAGGGCAGAAGAGTTTCCTTGCCTTTGCCAAGCAAGGTTTCTTTGGCCATATGTACAAAAATATTACTCATCAATCAAACTAATTTATTTACCAATGTTAAAGATGTTCAAAAAATTGGCCGGAGCACACTACCTTCCTGTAGTTTGACAAGGCATATTATATAAATTACACATTTCAGATATTGGTCTTATTTTTATTTTAGAACTGTTAATAAGATAAAGTATTGCTTATAGAAAATGGGCTGTTTTAAAAGCAAGTTATTGGAATGTTTCTTGCTAAGTCACTCAACCTCCTTTAAAATTTTTTCTCATTTTACAACAATTGATCTTTATATCCCCTTCTTCAAGTCTCATTTTGTGTAAAATACATTTTCCATGAGTGAAGCCTTCCTTGAAAATCTTTATTAAACTTCCTGGGGTTCAGAATCCAATGCAGTCATGAGTGGGTGCTCAGTAAACAGGTTGGTTTTACGTGTGGGAGAACAGGCTGTATTCAATCTTTACTCTCTTCAGTGGTGATCTCAGTGGTGTTATCAAAATGGGACTCCACTAGGTTTAAATAATGGAAGTTCAGCTGGGAGAGATGTTAGATAAGCTGAGAGATAAATTTCCTCTTCTGTTTTTGTACTCACAGCAGGATTCTGAAACAGAATCTCTGTGGGAGTTTAGGTAGTTGCAATCTTATCAAAGATATGTACAGAATATTTTTTTGGTTTTGAATTGATATTTCAGTGAATGCTTTCTTAAACCTGGGATGGGAGTTGAAAGGAGAAAAATAGGAGAGAATGTCTTGAGATGTTTTAATGCATTCTGAGAAGTTTTGGTTTGATTTGCTTATATTCCAGGATATTGTGGGACTAAAGTTTTTTTCTATATATTTGCATAATGCTTATAGTTTATCCTCCTTACAAGTCTACCAAATATAAATTGGTTCAAAATCAGAACATTCTCAGGTAATGTTTTCTGTTGATGGGTCCTGCATATTACTGTTCAGACATTGTGTAGAGCTGAAGGAAATGACAATTTGTATTGAAAAATAAATCAGAGGCATCAAAGGACAATTTTTTAAAAGCTTCATTTCTGTTGTTTTTCAAAACCAAAAGTTGTATAGGGCCATGTCACATTCTGTGGGGAGGAGGGCAACAAGTAAAATTGCAGGGTTACAATTATATGTTTTGAGGAATGGTTGGAGAAACTTAGAATTCATTAGGTTAGAGTAAAAGTTTGGGAGGCCTAAGTGCTGTCTTCAGCATTGGCAGGGTTGATACTGGCTTTCTCTGTGAAGAAGAATGTCTACCTAGAAGATATGAACAAAGAAGGAATGGGTTTCTTGGCCAAGTAGTGAGCTTCCTGGCCATCAGCAGTGTTCAAGCAGATGCTGATGGCTGTCAATCAGAGTTGGTATATACTGGATTCCTTCCCTGAGTGAGATGTAGGAGGTTCTTGGTGGGAAGAAGGGCACTACTGCAAAGATGCTGTGATTCTGTAAGAGGATTTCAAGGAGAAGCATCAGAGAGAGGTGAAATCAGAACTGTCAGAACGCACAGGAAATCCCGAGCTCTGGTCTCAGCTCTGCCACCATATTGTTGGGTGTTTGGAGTGGATCTCTTGGCCTGTTTGGAATTTAGCCTTTATTTTTGTAACATGAAGGGTTGAATCAGTGCCCTCCAGGGTTATTTCTAAATCAACAGTTTTAAGATAATAATTTTTGCAGCCTGCACATTTGCTAGGATTCTGCAGGCCCTGAAACACTGATGGGCCTAAAGCATAAAACGAGAGCAGCTTGTTGGAGCTAATAGGATATACCATGCACAGGATTCGTTTTTGTAAGCAGTCTTCCAGAGACTAACCTCATTCCATACTCTAATTCAGTTATCGTTTATATGCAATGAACCCACCAGTAATTTAAGATAAAACATAATCTTGGAGGTTACACTTTTTAATTTAATTAAGTTAGCATGCATTATGGATCTATTATGAGCAGGCATCAGGAATATAAAGATGAATAAGCAGACACCATCTCTAGTTTCAGTAAATTTACAGTCTAGGGGGAAATCACAGCCAGACTAAACAAATAATGATGTTAGACATGAGTTAGATATCAAGATCAAGCACTGCGCCAAGTGCACAGTTATATAGCCTGCCTGGTGAGAAAGGGATAGGCTTTGCAGAAGAGTTGTCTTTCCAGTGGGTCCTTAAGACGAGCAGGACTTTGCCTTTTGGAAAAGGTCATTCCAGGGAGAGGGATTACCTGGAGGAAACATGCAGAGGTTTGAAAATACATGCAAGTTTAGAGAATAGTGAATATCTATCTGGTAAAGCCAAGCATGGTGTATCTGGGAGGTGTGCTTGATAAGCCAGACTAAAATGGTGGTTTGGGGCTGAGTTGGAAAGGGTCTCAAATGTTATGGTAATAGTTTGAACTTTAATCCTGAGGTGGTAGAGAGTCCTAGAATCTTTTATGCATGACTATAGGTCTGTGGTTTATATGGCTAACCCTGTTATGGGGTAGTAGAATGGGTTGGTGTTGGCGGGGAGGAGGGATCTGGCAGTGTCCAGCCTAGGTGTGTGCGTGTGTGTGTAATAATCAGTGTTCAGCTATGTTCATCAAATGACCTCAGTCTGAACCACACTATCCTGTAAGTTTATTAAAGTAACTTAGTCCAGCTAAGTCCTCTTCACCAGAGACCCAAATTATATTTTTAAGAAATTAAACAGTTGAAATTTTGAACTAGGCTTAAAAAAAAAAACAAGGAAGGAAGGAGGGAGGGAAGGAGAAGGAAAATAGATTCAATTTGGAATCTTTGTAGAGGTTCTGCCTAGTAAGAGTCTGACTCAAGCACTACATTAAGAATAGAATGGTGAGGACTTTAGAGGTTTCAGAAGACTTTTGAAAAGGATACTGAGTTAAATACTAGGCTTGATAATTTTGGGAATTCCTACAGGACATCCTGGAAGAGAGATATGTGTCAGATTAGAGTTTCAGCTTATAGGCACATACTTGGTAACCCTCAGTGGCGGCTGCAGCCATGAGAATACACAAGATATCTGAAGGAATGCTTTTAAAGTAGGAATGGGACCCAAACACAGAATCTTAAAGAATAAAAGACTCTGAGAGGTGAGCAGAGAAGTGGAACTCCGAGAGAGTAGGTAAAGTGATAAGAAGAGAATCCTAAATCAAAATTCTAGTGATGATTTAGGCATGTAGAAAGAAAAGTTGAAGAATAAAGATGTGTGATGTGGGTTCTAACTCTGCCAAGAGGTCTGGGTATTCTGATTTTTAATGACCATTCTGAGATCTGAGCAAGAGTGTCCTTGGGAGAAGGTACTTAAGTAATTTACCTCATGGTGGGGGTGGAAATAGACTTCAGGAAAACCCCATTTTGCATGTTCTTTTTTCATTGCTCAGCAGGCAACCCTTTGACCTATAATTTCATTTTAAGTGGAGCCACACCAAATAGAAGATTGACTATATTCCTTTTTTTTATAGTTTATTTCACTTGAGGTGGGGGGAGGGGCAGAGAGAGAAGGAGAGAGAATCCCAAGCAGGCTCTGTGCTGTTAACACAGAGCCCAACGTGGGGTTCGATCTCACAAACTGTGAGATCATGACCGGAGCTGAAATCAAGAGTCGGTCGCTCCACCAACTGAGCTACCCAAGATTGATAGTAGTTCTATAGATACAAAGTTGGTTCTAGTTCCTGGGCTGGGAATAACCATTATAATAAAAAAAAATTGGTGTCCTGATATATCACATATCTTATTGACAGAAAATCACATAGATGTCACACAGTCCTGCCCTCAGGACCTCACATCATCCTGGGTTATAGAATTAGGTAGTATAGCGCTGGATCTGAACCTCCTAACTCAGGGCCAAAAGTTTTTTTTTTTTTTTTGCTTCTACTCTGCCTTCCTGCATTTTGCCTCTGGCTGATTTAATTACAGTGAACTGGTCTTCAAGATTCTGAGCATCTTGTGGTAAATGCGAAATATCATATTCTTAAACCCTGGAGTAGCATTTGGACTGTGGTGGTCTCACTTGGATGTACCAATAATTGAAGCTCAGCTTGAACCCATCACCTTACCTCTTTTCATGTTTCACAGCATCAGATGATCATCAGTAATGCATGAAAGAAATTTTATCTCCCTGCGACTCCGATCTGGTTAGGGTAGCTCTTACGGTGAGCAAGTGACTGGTAGAGAGACCGGTATCTCAAGAGGCACAATTTTCTGGTAATAGTGATCAGCACATAGCATGCTATGAAATCGGAGCTTTGTTCCCCAAGACTTTGCAACATGGTGCCTGCAAAGCAGTGGAATAAAAGCACTATCTTCTGTGCCTCAAAGCCCCACTTTTACAGTCCTTGTTTGCTTTGCTAATTAAGAGACTTTCACAAATCCCTCTTGACCCAAATGTGTAAAATGTTGCATGTTGTTTTGACTCTCCTAATAGCTTTTGTTTGGCACATTCTGAATTTATAAGGTCAAGTGTAATTAGCTCCAGATATCCAAGCCTCCATTGGGAATAATGTCAAGGAGCAGCGCATCTCAAAACCTACTAAAAATCTCTGACATTTTTGCATCTTTCAAAAAATGTTTAAACCTCTAAATTGGCCTTGATTTTGAAAGGGTAAATAGGGAGAGGTTTGAGGGAGTAATTGGGATGAGTCAGATACTTAGACTCAAGGTTGGGAGTAAAGGAACCCTTTTAGAGGAAACTGACATAGTTGTGTTTTAAGATCAATATACATGCCTACCACGTGGAGCCAGACCTCTGGCTTTCATGCCTACCACAGTTTGACCCCATGTAATCTTCCCTTGATGTGCCATAATTACCAAGTGGAATGCTTAGTGCAGATGGCCTCCCATGCTTCAATGCACAGCCCTTCTGGGTAGGGACGCTATGCAGTGGAGTGATGTGGGCACGTAAGTGGGTGGAAACTTTCTAATGTGTCACAATAATAACGATGCAGAATCCTTTTGCTGTTCAACTTCCCCTGGAACTTCAGCCCACGCAGCAGCCTACTTGGTTCACAGTCCTATGTGAATGCTAGACAATTAGCAGCTGATAATGAAGAATGCCATGGGAACCAGTGGGAAAATAATAGCTTACTCCAAGGATATAATGAAATGAAATTAGCACAGACAGTAAAACAGACAATTTATGCTGGTGCTTTTTTTTTCTTTTTTCCTTTTTTTTTTTTTTTTTGTAATTAAAAAGAACCAGTAAATGCTTCTAGTAGAGAAATATGAGAATCGATTAGAATCCCATCTGTTTTGGAAAGGGGTTCTATTCAGAAATTAATTCCAGAGAAACTTCTATTTTTCTACTGAGGAACTAGAATAGGTAAAAGGCACCTATTTTATTTGAATACAATGATAATTTTGTTCAGTGTTGTTACCTAAGTGGTTGCATGTGGTCTGAACTTTAGACAGGGATACTAATGCCAGATAATTGATTTTACTGTTATATTATCTGAAATGTCAGTAGATTTTCAGTGTCTCAGCTAATTTTTAGTAACAGAGTGAACTTGTATCTCTGTGGATGGATAACTTTCTGAATAGACAAAAATACATTGTTTGAGAAATTGGGCATTTAAAGGACCCTTAAATCTTCTTCCTATTTCTGGATTTCTCATATGCTGCTTAGTCCTTGAGCATAAAGCTCTGCCTACTACTTTTTGGGGTCAAAAGCTATACTCAGTTTACCTCTGACCTTGTTTGCTGTCTTTCCTGGGAGGCTTTCAAGTCCTCAGGTGGCTGGATGCCTGGAGAAGGATGCAGACATGCTCAGGCAATCCTGAATTCTTTTTTAAATTTACTTTTATAGAGATATTATGAAGTTTAATGAAGTCTTTACAATAATCTTTAAAAATATTTAACTGTACTAGACTTCAGGGAAAAATTTTTTTGAGGGTATTGGATTGGTAAAAAACAATTTTGTTAAAATTCCAGTCTCACTGTGTGGGCAGTCTTCTGTGAGTTGAAAATAAAGAAGTTATAAACAAATCAAAATTATATTTCACTCCAAATGCTTTCCAAATGCATTTGTTTTGGAGATTTGAAGAAAGTTGGCTATCTTTCTTCTGATATTTTGTCTGCCTGAAGTAGACTTGTCTCTCAATTTCTCTCATTTATAGAAATATTCTCTTTTTACTTGGAAGCTAAATTGCCTCACTGATTCAACAACTATTCCACCAAAATGATATACATGTATTTTCTCTGATGTTTCAACATGACATGCTTTTATTGGACATATGTTCCTAATTTTATCATATAATTATATTAAATTCCATTGTGTTAAAGTTATAATGAACGATATCCGTGCTGATTGATTTTATTTGGCGAATGACATATAAATTGTACAATGCCCATATATTGCTCAGTTAAGTTCAGCAATATGAGCATGCCATTAAAAACCCAACAATCCAAAATGTTGGCTGTAACCTTCTAAACCATCAACATTATCTAATTCCCTTTGCTTCTTTTTCAGTCCTCTTCCTCATCTGGGAGGATGTGGGAAAATGGAGAGGTTGGAGACAGTGGAGAATAGTTGAAGTGTTTAGGGAAAATCAGACAAGTGGAAAGAATCTCAAAGGTTCCCTTCATGGACTAATTGGTGCACTTCATCTACTTTCTTCATTAAATGCTGCTTCTGAGCTAACCATCTGAGCATTAAGGGAAAGGAAAGCAAGCTTGCTGATAATTCTTGGCTTCTAGAAGTGTGTGTGCGTGCGTGCGTGTGTGTGTGTGTGTTAATGCTATGGGAGAATTAACATTTTAAGCACGTAAAGCAGACAGGTTAGGTTACGTAATTCTCAGAAGGAGATGGACACATTTCAACACACATTTATTATTATATTAAAGATAGCACCCCATGTATACCCCAAATGCTGTGTTCTCGACTGTTTTGAAAAATGATTGGTTGCTAGTGACTCCATATGTTGCTATGTTTTATTTTGGAACATGTTAAAATCTCACTTAGGTTTCATTAAACCATTTTTTGAAAGGTCTATTTTTTTCCTTCCAAAGAATTTGTTTGAGTATGTAGTTAACATATCCTTGTTAGCTATTACCAGGAAGAAAATTTAAGTGGAACTACCTATTTTTCTTTAAATATATATATTTTAAATATTTTAATAAATATTTTATATTTAATAGTCCTACAAATTTTTAGAAAAATGATTGACTATCCATTAAAGTTGTTGAGGTTATAATAACTAGACCTAAATTTAGACACTGGAAAAATAATATGCTAAGCATCAAAGACTTCGTTCTGTTGTTGTTGTTAGTAGTGGAAGCATTACCAAAGGAAAAAAAGAAAATTAAAGGCCCCAGTTTAAGTTGTTCTATGCTAATTTTTAAAAGCAATTTATTTAATTTTGTAGTTGGTTGTAAAAACGCAGGTAATGATACAAATGAGTCTAACTGTACAGATATTTTAAATTTGTGCACTGAGGGGCACCTGGATGGCTCAATCAGTTGAGCGTCCGACTTCAGCTCAGGTCATGATCTCATGGTCTGTGGGTTCAAGCCCTATGTAGGGCTGTGTGCTGACAGCTTAGAGCCTGGAGCCTGCTTCGGATTCTGTGTCTCCCTCTCTCTGCACATGCCCCGCTCACGCTTTGTGTGTGTGTGTCTCTCTCTCTCTCAAAAATAAATAAACCTTAAAAAATTTTAAAAAATAAATAAATTTTTGCACTGAAGTAGCTGTATATGGAGTTGGCACACTGGTGTCCAACTCTTAAAAGTTTTTCATTTCTTACCTTCTTTGTGGTAGTTGCAAGGAAAGTCTGAGCATAAACTATAGGTCAAAGCCCTCAACTCTTATTGTGCCAAAATTGCCTTTGAAAACATCTCCTTGTTTTGCAAAGCTGCTGATATCTAACACAATAGCTCTTATTGTCACCTCCTTGCCCTAGAATCCTGGCTTGGGTCAATGTTACTGGTACACACCTGTGCTGTACTCAGTTTACCTCTACTCTGACCTTGTTCTCTGTCTTTCCTGGGAGGCTTCTCAAGTCTTCAGGTGGATGGATGCCTGGAGAAGGATGTAGATATGCTCAGGCATCCTGAATTCTCTTTTGAATTTACTTTTATAGAGATATAATTGACATATACTAATGTGTAAGTTTAAGGTATACAACATGTTGATTTGATACATTTATGTGTTGCGATATGATTACCACTGTGCTGTTGGCTGACCCACCTATTATGTCACATAGTTATCATTTTTTTTGTGATAGGAACAATTAATATCTAGACTCTTAGCAGCTTTGAAGTTTATTAATAGTACTGATTGTCTATAATCACTATGCTGTACATTAGGTTAATCCCAGAATTCTAAGATGAACAAGCTTAGGCTCAAGCCAGGGATGATGACCATGCTTGAGAACATCATAAAAACAATTTCAGAGTCATGCTGCCTTTTACAGGGATGAATGAAATTGAAATTATATATCTGAAAAGAGTATTTTTAGGTTGATAGATACTCAAAGATGGTCGGGTTGTATAAGTGAGTAGAGTTTAAGATTTACCTCAGTCTTTCCTCATGTTTTTAATGAGATTCCTCATGTTTCTCAGACTGATGCCAAGGGAGTTTATTCCTGAGAAATTATAACTTTATTTTTAAATGATTTCTATTGTCATTGCTCAGTTAACTCTGAACCCCTCCTTACCATTTTGTTAAATAAGCTTTCAGCTTCCTCTTATGTTATTTCTAGCTCTTGTGAGTCAAATGGCTGCAACTGGTTAGCCTTTTTTTAACCTCTTCAACAACCATGGAATGAAATTTAAAAACATCTAGTGACTGTGTGACATGCAGAGACTTCCCTATTTATGTCACTGTATGATCTATCTTCTTCTTGAACCATTGCTTGAAAATCAGCAGATGGGGCTATCCAGTGGGATGTGAGAGATATGTCTAACTTTAAGGAAGTTTTCAATATAAACTATGTGACCGAACTTCATAGCCATCTGATTTCCAATTTAGTAATTACTGGAATAATTAGATGAGTTACTTTGCAGATGGCACTTAAGTTTCCTGACATATGTGCCCTTGTCATCTATAGCAGATGATACATGTAATGCTTGTTCTTCACTATAGCATTTGTATATATGGGATGCAAAATGACTTCAAGCTTCCCTGCCAAAGTCTCTAATTTTGTTTAGATCCAAATGTAGCATCAAGCCCTCCTTGGCTTATATTGATATAGCTGTTGGCTTGCTGTGTTCAGTGTTACACATTGAGGGTAGAACTGTGCTGACTCCAGTTCTCATAACCTATAATATTGAAACTTTATTTTTAATTCTACATATCGAAGAATAAAATTACAGAATGTTTAAACATGAAGAAAGTCACTTTCAAACCAAATCAAATAAAATTATTATAATTTTTTTCATATTTCCTTCCAGTCTTTATTAAAATGATATATTTGCAATTTAAACTTTTTGAGATAAAATCCATATTCCATAAAATTCACACCATTTTAAGGTGGAGGATTCAGTAGTTTTTAGTATATTCACAAAGTTGCACAATCATTATCACCATCCAATTACAGAATAATTTCATTACCTCAAAAAGAAAACCCCTACCCATTTGTAGTCACCCCTCAATTCTCCCTCACCTCACCTCCTGGTCACAACTAATATACTTCCTTCTGTCTCTGTGGATTTACCTATTCTGGACATTTCATTTAATGGACTCATGCAATATGTGGCCTTTTGTATCTGACTTCTTTCAATTAGCATAATGTTTTCAGTGTTCATCTATGTTGCAGCATGTATCAATAGTTCATTTTTTATTGTAGAATATTTAATTGTATGGCTCTATCACATTTTGTGTATTTATCAGTTGATGGACATTTGGGCCATTTCTACTTTTTGGCTATTATGAATAATGTTATGAACATTCATGAATATGTTTTTGTGTGAGCATATATTTTCAATTCTCTTGGTTATATACCTAGAAGTGGAATTGCTAGATTATGATTAGAATTTTAAACCACTTTTTAAAAGGACAGTTTGTGTGCAACTCTGGTGAAGCAACTCTTACAAGACTGGGGTCGCTGCCAACTTCTTAGCTATTGCTATGATTCCCTACTTATGTAGAAAGCACATAAGCTAACCTACAGTTTAACATAGCATTTGGCTAGCAGCCCCTCATGCACCTGTTCAGCCTTCCCACTGATCACCCATAAACACACAGAAAAAGTGAAATTAGAATTGCTAGATTCTTGGAGGAGCATGAACTCTGTTGAAATAACCAAATTTGCCAAACTAAGCTTTCTCTCTGCTTTAGCTACATTTGTGCTTATTCCTAGTGTTCTCCACCATTCAACTTGAAAGGAGGGAAAAAGACAGTTTCTTCCCCTCATCTGCCACTGACTCAAATATTCAGAGTTTAGAGTAGTGAGTATAGTATAGTGGTTAAGAGCAAACTTTCACCTATTTACTTGAGTAAAAATGTGTAGCCTATATTTAGGAAGATCTATCAGAATGCAGGAGAAAAAAAACAAAGAGGAAGAAAACATTAAAGTTGGTAGCCAAAGAAATACCCAGTTTAATATAGAAACAAGAACAGTCGGAACAGAAGAAATTACCAAAGACATAATTGAAGAAAACTCTCCTAAGCTTTACAAAAGCCATAGATATTTTGGTGGAAAAGCTGGTTCCAGGAAAAAAAAATCAACAAAAGATATACACAAAAAAGCATATTCTGGTAAAAATTTTTGCGTTAAAAGTTTCTAGAAACTTTTCGACCAAAACATTCTGTTGCTCATACGAAAAGTAACAAAAAGTAAGCTGCAGCATCATACTTATTTGTAAACATTAAAGATTAAAAGATAATGGAGCAGGGGCGCCTGGGTGCCTCAGTTGGTTAAGCATCTGACTTCGGCTCAGGTCATGATCTCACAGTCTGCAAGTTTGAGCCCCACGTCGGGCTCTGTGCTGACAGCTCGGAGCCTGGAGCCTGCTTCAGATTCTGTCTCCCTCTCTCTCTGCCCCTCCCCTGCTCACGCTCTGTCTCTCTCTCTCTCTGTCTCTCTCTCAAAAATAAATAAACATTAAAAAAATTTAAAAAGATAATGGAGCAATGTCTAAACAGTTTTTAGGAAAAAAAATACTGACACCTACCTTAGAATTTTCATAGTTAGCTCATTGTCACAAGTATTATTACTAACAAAAATATTTTCATCTCCAAAAAAACCATTATTTTGAAGAACACAAGAGTGTTATTCCCCCTTCTTTTGCATCTTTGGAGATTATATTGAATAATCTCTTCATGTTCTTTCCGTTTTGGAATATGTGAGTGTTTTTATATTAAATGCATTAATATCAGCATGTGAAATAGTATTTCAGTGGTGGTAAAAATAGTTAAGAAAAAATTTGTAAGAAAAATCCAAAATGCTGGCAGTGATGAGCGGTAAGATTCAAAATGACCATTTTTTTACATCTCCCATTATTATCAACATTTTCTACTACATGAATGAATTGTTTTTTCTTTAACATCTCTAAAAATAATAGAAATTTTATCCAATAAAAATATTTTATGAACCAAGAAGGTAAAATCAATACAGACAATTTAGTATTTTCCCAGTAGTCAAAATGACTGGAAGGAAGTACAGAAAATCTTAATAATGGTTTTCTTAATTTTTTCTGTATTTTTCAGATTTTATGTAACAAACCTCATGTTGCTTTCTAATGGAAAAATATACCTTTTTCAAAAATAAAGATTTAGTTTTATTAATGAATGACTTTGGGTACAAATGTTTCTGCTTATGAATGATAGATGAACTCTCTTTTTTCCTAAGGCTGAACGTTATGTAAATCATGTTCTGTGTTTAGTGGTACTGACCCACTTGAGGTATATCTTTACTTTCCAGAAGTTTTTATTGATAGGCATATTCATCAATGTACTGAACACAGATGAGTTCAACATTTATTCATGTATTAAATATTTATTGAGTACCTAACCTACGTTAGCTGCTGAGAATGCAATGAGTAATTAAAGCATAGCCCTTATTCTTATGAAGTTATGTCTTACTTGAAAACTGTTGAAAAGCTTTTAGGGGTGCAGTGGGTGGGAACACACAGTAGAAGCATCTAGCCTGGTTAAGAGGAACAAGAAAGGATTTAAGAAGAAGTGCAGCATCAGAATTAGCCAGAAGAGAGGTAAGCATTTGTCCCACACAGTTGAAATAGCCTATCCAAAGGTCTGAAGGTGCGCTAGGTTTGGGAGACCAGATATAGATGAATACACTGGCAATAAAAAGTTTGATGTTGGGGAGTGATGAGTGATAAAGGCTGAAATCAGTAGCTATGTCATAAATGGACTCATAAACCAAGGCAATAAATTCAAATTTTGTGCTTTGGGTAATGGGAAGCCATTGGAGGGTATATTAGTTTCCTGGCAGTCCCATGACAGATTACTAGAAAATTTATGGCTTAAAACAACAGCAATTTATGATCTCTAAGTTTTTGATGCCAGAAGTCCAAAATCAAGATGTCAGCAGGGTTGGTTTCTCTGGAATCTCAGGGGGAGAATCTGTTCCCTGACTCTTCCCTAGCCTTTGATGGCTGCTGGAAACCTTGGTATTGCTAATCTAGAGGTTTCATGACTCCAGTCTCTGCCCCTGTGTTCACATGGCTTTCTTCCCTCTGTCTTTTCCTAGTCAGTCTTTTGTAGGGACACTTACATTGAATTTACAGCCTACCCTTATCCAGCATGATCTCATCTCAAGATCCTATCCTAATTACATCTGCAAAGACCTTTATTTCAAATTAGGTCACCTTCTGAAATTTGGGGTGGATGTATCTTTGGGGGGCCACAATTTAACCAACTATAGAAGGTTTTAGGAGGGCAGGTGAAGAAATTAGACTTACATTTCAGGAGGATTTCCCTGGCTACTGTGTGAAGGGATTTGAGAGGGTAATTCTTGGTCCATGGAGATCAATGGGGGACTGTGTAAAGGATGCAAGTGGTTTCAGGGGTAAGAAAGTGGAGAACAGTACAAGAAATACTCAGAAGATGGTTGTAGAGGGGAAAAGCGAGAGGGCTGTGGTTGAGGAGCACATGGTGAAGAGAGGTTTTTAAAGGTTGGGAGATACTTGATGCACTAAAAAAATGTTTATCTTATTTTTGAAAGAGAGAAAGCATAGGTGCATGTGAGCAGGGGAGGGGCAGAGACCTAGAATCCCAAGCAGGCTCCACACTCTCAGCACAGAGCCTGATGTAGGGCTCAAACTCACAAACAGTGAGATCATGACCTGAGCCGAAATCAAGAATAGGATGCTTAACTAAGCCACTCAGGCGCATTGATGCATTTTTAATGCAGGTGAGAAAGACGTTGTATATACAAGGGGAAGTAGCTGAAAATACAGAAGCGAGGGGCAAAAATATAGGGATAATTGTTTTGACGAAAGGGAGAGAGATGGGGTCCAGAGAACAGACTGCACACAAAGCAATACATGCATTCCATATTTGACTGCTCCTAGATATATTTTTTAAATTAAAGTTTAGTTAATGCAAATGTTACATTAGTTTCAGGTGTACAGCATAGAGATTCGACAAGTTTATACATTATGTCATACTCACCACAAGTGTAGCTACCATCTGTCACCATACAATGCTATTATAATACCACTGAATATATTCCTTAGCCTGTACCTTTCATCCCCATGATTTATACACTCCATAGCTGGAAACCTGTATCCCTCTCTGCCTTTCACCCATTTTGCCCAGCCCCTCCCATCTGGTACCCATCAATCCTTTGTATTTATGAGTTTGTTTCTGCTTTTTTTTTTTTTTTTGTAGATTCCATACCTAAGTGAAATCATATGGTATTTGTCTTTCTCAGTCTGACTTACTTTACTTAGCATACTACCCTCTAGGTCCATCCATGTTGTTCTAAATGACAGGGCCTCATTCTTTTTTATGGCTGAGTAATGTTCCATTGTGTCTGTATACCATATTCTCTTTATCCATTTATGTATTGATGGACAGTTAGGTTGCTTCCATATCTTGGCTATTGTAAATAATGCTGCAATAAGCATAGAGGTGCATATCTCTTTTCAAATCACTGCTCCTAGATATATTAACAGCTCTGTAAAGATGAAGGTGATGATGTTGGGGAAGATGGTTGCTCCTGTTTGAGAACTCACTACATGTTGGGTGCCACGCTGATTATTTTCCATGGGTTACCACATTTAATTCTTGATATAGCTGTCTTTATTATCTCCTTTTATTGCTTAGGAAACTGAAGCACAGAGAGGTTAAATAATTTGCCCAAGGCCGCTTGTGGTAGAGTGTGATTTCCTCACAGGCAGCATAACTACAGAACCCACACCACTAAGCACTACTACCTATGCTGCCTCTGAAGAGAGGGGAGACAATGAATATGTGCATACTTTCCTCATGTTATGTGCTGGCTTTGATTGCAGACACTATCATTTTGCAGACTACCAAGCTATTATCTTGCCTGCCGTTTTTTTGTTTTGTTCTTTCATCGGCTTGCCACTAGGTCAGTTCAGTGAGGCAGTACCACTTATTTTCTTGATCTTTTCATGGTATCGGACCTAGTTTGAATCATCCTTTCTCTGTTTTTCTGGATGGTAGGGTGAGGTAAATATTATCCCTTCATATTATTAGTCTACAGATTAAACCTGCCCAGGGATTAAAGCTGCTTTTAGGAGACTCATTTTCATAAGCTTTCACAGATACCCAACTCCCTTGAATAACTCTTATTGACACCTGCTCTGTAATTAATTCCTTAATACCAGTTGCTTTCTGGATTTCTTTACCGAGAGAAGTCTTGTCTCAAATGTCATTTCTTTAGAGGAGTCTTTCCTCAATCCTGAATTAGTTCTGGTCTCCCTGCTATATGCACCTCAGAGCTGAACTCAAAGGTTGGGATTCTTTAAGGTATACTGGGTAGCACTTAACCAAAGTTAAGTAACACTCAGGATATTTTGATGAGGAGGAGGAGAAGGCAGAAGATGGAATTTAAGTTTTTAGAATTCTAAAATATTATCAGTCAAAATATAGTTCTAATTTCTTACATGGATGGCATGGATGAGGAATTTTCTTGTCACCATTGATGATGATAATCATCATATTACATAGTTGGATTTGTAAAAATATATCCAGGAAATGACTTTTTCTCCAGTTGCGAATATTGATAAATGCAGATGTCTGAAAGTTTGTCTCAAGTGATTATTTTTTAAGCTTTAGGCAGCTGTGTTTTTAAGGGACTTGCTTTTCTAACACTGATCAACCATTTCCAACTCAACCCATTTGACAGATGTCTGTCTTACAGTTTGTGTGTTTGAAACTGAATATTAGTCTGAGGATAGGAACAAGAGGAGTTCTATTCCAGATGGAAGAGAGCACATGTGCAAAAGTATACAGGTCTGGCATCTGAAGAGCCAGCCTAGCAGGATGTACTAGACAACAGTCTTTTCCCTTTCTCTGTACACAGTGCTGGGGATGCCAGCAAGTGTGAACACTTGTACAGTATTTGCCACTCTAATTAATAAACATAAACCTTAATCAGTTGATAGAACTAAAAGTTAGTTTACTTTAATAGTGATGATCTTTTTTCTTTTGTGTTCTTTTGCCAGTTCCTCCTGAAGCCATTGGCTTCTTATCTGCAGTTGGTGTCTTTATTGTTCTTCTGGTTGTCCTCTTCCTCTTCATCAATAAGAAGATATATTTAGAAAAAATAGGACTTCCATGCCTGGAACAACGAGGGAAAAGGAAGCACTCTAAAGACAAGATTGGGATCCGTGAGGGGCTGGGTAAGGATGATGTTTCACATTCTCTCGAGCTTGACGACTTGCTGTGGTTTGGGTTGGTGGGGGGAATGTCACTGTTTCCAGGATAGGCCCCATTAAGAAATCACATGTGAGCTGTTTGACCACTGCTGTGGTAGACATGATGAATGGATATTACTAAAAAAATACATTAGTCTTATGAAAGTAATGCCCTCCTTCGTGTTTGAAGAGTAGATGGGAAAAGGCTGACCACCACTTCCTGTCATCTTAGCTTTTTAGATGTTTGTGTTGAGTTTCCCTCTGACTAATGCTTGACCAAAAAATAGTTTTTCACTGACAAGAGCCTTGATATGTTTTAGTCTCATTATATTGGAACAGTGTTGACCTTTCAGTTCAGTTGGATGTTTTTGACTTTTGTTGCTCAGTACCATTTCCCACCCCATATGGCAACACTTTTCCAAAGGTGGTTTTTACTCCTTAAGCTCACCAAATCTAGTACATCATTTACTAACAGCCTTCAATTTGTTGGAGGAAAATAACATACTTAAAGAAATAATTGGCTTCCTGTTCTTAAAGGACATATTTTATTTTCAATTGCTGAAGTGTAGAACTTTGTGGTACAGGAGGTTACCACAGAGTGACGGTTATCATCACACAGAAGCCAGACATTTAAAGATAATGCTCTTATCTTACAGGTAACAACTTTGCTCTCTCTCTCCCTCTTTCTTTTTTTTCTTTTTTCTTTTTTTGTAAATCAGTCTACTTTTCACTTCCTCCCATGACCCATATGGGGCATGATGTCACTGAGGGAGGAACAATCTTATTTTTTTGAGCAGGGACAAGGCCTTGAGAAACACACACTCCTACCTCCTGGGCATGTGTGAAGGGAGCGTGGACCAAGGAATATACTCAACTTATTGATATGGCAGCTTTTGCAGCCGTGGTTCAGCCTTATTGGTCTAAGAAAAGGCATATTCAGAGATAAATGTGTATTAACTATCTACTGCTTCATAATAAATATCCCAAAGTATGAGCACCTAAAACAATAAATATTTATTCTTATGCAGTTTCTGAAGTTCACAAATTTGAGATTGGTTTAGTGGATAGTTATAGATCAGGGTCTCTCATGAGGCTGCTGTTAGAATGTCAGCTGCGGTCATGTAAAGGCGTGACGAAGGCTGATGGACTCGCTTCCAGGATGGCAGGAGGGCTCAGTTTCTATCCACATGAAACCCTCCACAGGGCAATTGGACTATATTTATGACATGGCAGCTGGCTTCCCTGAGTAGGAGATCCAAGAGAAGGGAGCAAGAAAGAAGCACAGTTCCTTTTAGGACTGAGTCTGGGAAGTCCTACATTGTCACTTCCACCATATGCTAGTGATTTACTACTTTGTGCTTAGAGTCTGCACTCAAGAGAAGGGAAATTATGCTCCACTTTTGAAGGGAAGAGTATCAAAGAGTGTGTGCACGTATTTTTATAATCATAGGAGATAACGTCGGGGGTGTAAATTGCAGATCTGGAAATCTGTTTGGCATTGCTGCTGTTGTAGCCTTATTTTTTGAATACCACTTGGGACATCTGACTCATCTTCTGAAAATAGAATGAAATATTTTAAATAGAGTTTGTCAGGTGAAATCTGGGACTTACAAATGGTTTAACCACTACTATCCCAGCTAGGGCATAGATGTATAAGATAAATAGACTTCTACTTGGTCATGGGGTGGTATGGAGGTAAGATTCATAGTGATTCCACCTTTCCCCTTGAACAGCTGGTGGCCACTAGTTGTGTGACCTGGCAAATTATGGAGCCATTCTTTTTTTTTTCTTTTCAAATTTATTTTATTTTTAAATACTTATTTACTTTGAGAGAGAAAGAGAGAGAAAAAAAGAATGAGCTGGGGAGGGGTGGGGGGGGTAGAGGGTCTGAAGCAGGCTCTATGCTGACAGCAGAGAGCCCAATGTGGGGCTCGAATTCACAAACCATGAGATCATGACCTGAGCCAATGTCGGAAGTTCAACTGATTCACCCACCCAGGTGCCCCAAATTTATTTCTTTTGAGAGAAAGAGAGAAAGCGTGCATGCAAGCAGGGGAGGGGAAGAAAGAAAGAGAGAGAGAGAATCCAAGAAATCTCCCGTCAGTGCAGATCCCGATAGGGGGCTCAGTCCCACCAACCAAGAGATCATGACCTGAGCTGAAATCCAGAGTTGGACACTTAACCAACTGAGCCACCCACGTCACCCCTGGAACCATCCTAAACTTCAATTTCCTCATACAGTGTGGAGGTTCCTCAAAAAATTAAAAATAGACCTACCCTATGACCCAGCAATAGCACTGCTAGGAATTTACCCAAGGGATACAGGAGTACTGATGCATAGGGGCACTTGTACCCCAATGTTTATAGCAGCACTCTCAACAATAGCCAAATTATGGAAAGAGCCTAAATGTTCATCAACTGATGAATGGATAAAAAATTGTGGTTTATATACACAATGGAGTACTACGTGGCAATGAGAAAGAATGAAATATGGCCCTTTGTAGCAACATGGATGGAACTGGAGAGTGTGATGCTAAGTGAAATAAGCCATACAGAGAAAGACAGATACCATACGGTTTCACTCTTATGTGGATCCTGAGAAACTTAACAGAAACCCATGGAAGAGGGGAAGGAAAAAAAAAAAAAGAGGTTAGAGTGGAAGAGAGCCAAGGCATAAGAGACTCTTAAAAACTGAGAACAAACTGAGGGTTGATGGGGGGTGGGAGGGAGGGGAGGGTGTGTGATGGGTATTGAGGAGGGCACCTTTTGGGATGCGCACTGGGTGTTGTATGGAAACCAATTTGACAATAAACTTCATATATTGAAAAAAAATTTAAAAAAAATTGTTAGAGATTAGCACAATGTGAAAGCAAAAAAAAAAAACAAAACTTCAATTTCCTCATCTCTATATTGGCATAATCAATAAATGTTCTATAGGGTTGATCCAGATAAATGAATTACTTTTGTAAAGGTACCAGCATGGTGCCTATGGTGAAAGTCCTAGTAGAACCATAGCTGTGCAGTGTTAGCAAAATACGAATCACAGTAATGGCATCTAGGAATGACATCACCCACAAACACATCACATTCATCGCTTAAACTGGGAGATTAAAATTGGTGAGGTTTTCTCCTTTGCAAACTATAATGGGTACAAAGAACTAAGGTTAGAGCTATTTAAGATTTTTGTCCTGTTTGACATGTTATCTGAGTATTTTAGAGACAATTATGAATTATACTTGCAAATAAGTTGAAGTTTGAAGATAATGTTGAAACAATAACAATAAAGCATGAACTAGGAGCTGTCAGCTGAAGAAACGCTGAGAAATCCATGTCTCAAACTCAGAGTGGGTTCATAAAAAGGGAGCTTTAAAAATAGTTTAATTAGGAGACTCTCCAAATTATGTCTAAGAACCATACACCTTCATTATGACATTTCTCCCTTTAAAAGTTTAATTATCAATAAAAAGTCTAATTATCACTGATCAAAAGTCTTTTTGAAAAATGTAGTTCTAGCCCAGATTTTATTTAGCATTGATACTTGCCTTAATTATCATCCTCAGAGCACTGCTTTCTCAGTGAAATTGGGATATTCTTAACATAATTTGACAAATGTAAAGAAGTAAGGAAGGCAGCCTGATGTGGTGGAAAGATGCACAGTAAAGGCAGCCAGAGCTTAGTTTCATCCTAATTAGCTGTGATATTTTGGGAATCTCGCTTCACCTCTCTGGGCCTTAAATCTTCATTTTCAAATTGATGAGTCTGGACTAGGTTTCTCGCAATTTCTATTGTGCAGTCCTGACAGATTCTTAGGGTTACTATAGCAATTTCTTCTCTTGGTCTCAGTCTATGAATGGATGAGACCTAATAAAAATGATTAAAAATCAACTAGAGCATCCCACTCTTAGATTGAACCATATGAAATTGCCATTTTTATGGATCAAAAAATGGCTGAATATCTGCAACCTACTCATTGTATTCTAATATACATAAAGTTCTGAAAAATAAAATAATTATTTTCATTTGTGTGGTAATATCATGGAGGCAGGACTGACAATCTATTTTCTGAAACCATCATGCACAATAACTTACCTGACAAAAATGCTTTCTTTTAGGCTATAAAGTTTTCAAAATTCAAAGAAATTTATACCTATGGTTCTATTGGTTCTATCTGGATTTAGGTATCAGGAGAAAGAAACTGTTAACTGTTTCTTCCTAATAAGACAGATAGTAGTAATAATTAGACAGTGATAATTAATAGCTATCATTTACTTAGCATTAATATTGCCATGCACCTGCTAAGTATGTTACATGCATTACTTTTCTGTATACAAAGAATGTGTGTTGTTTGGGGAAAGGGTGGATGCTAGTTGGAACAAAAGAGGCATTGTCCAGCTTTGAGATAAAAACTTGATTAAAAATAAAATTCCCATACTGAGATAATAGTTTTTAAAGAAGCCTGGCCTTGCAAGAGAGAAAGGGAGAGAGGAATTTTGTTTTTTTGTTTCTTTATAGATCAAAGGCACCATTTAGAAGTTGGAGCAAAGAACAAACAGAGGGTTACTGGAGGGGTTTTGGGAGGGGGAATGGGCTAAATGGGTAAGGGGCATTAAGGAATCTACTCCTGAAATCATTGTTGCACTATATGCTAACTAACTTGGATGTAAATTTAAAAAATAAAATAAAAAATAAACAAACATTTAAACAAAGAAAGTTGGAGCAAAGAGCTTTAGTTTAAGAGGCACAATGTAAGAAGGGTTAGAGGATATGCTATGTGGAGAGTTAGTCCCAGCTCATGGCTTGGAAAGATGGCAGGGAAAGAGAGACAGGGCTTGAGACATTGTATGGACTCTGAGAAGGGTGGTGGATGTGGGTGTTGGAGTACTTGAGGTGAGATTAGAATCCAACATGGCCTGAGGAGGAGGCAGAAAGCAGCGTGCCTTGTGTTTCCCATTTAGAACTGTGGTAGGAGACTGCCTCACATGTGTCCCATGTGGGCCAAGGGCGGCTGCAACAGGTAAAGCATAGTGGTGGGACTGGAAGGAGAAAGAACTTAAGAAGACTCCCAGGTAGTTCCTCAAGTGAGCATTTCACAGCATGGGATTTAGAAATTTGTGCATGGCCCTCTGGGTAGGAGAAGATAGCAGAGGGATGAGAATCCATTAGCCTAGCAGGGAACTGTTGCAACTTGGGGTGAGGCAGGACTGTATTAGAGGCTGGGGGTGAGCTACCTGGAGCCTCCTGCAGTCAGGGCCTGCTTCATGGGCATGCACCCATGCCTAGAAGGAATTCTGTGCTTGGTTTAATGCTCTGATATTGCCATTTAAAAATTCTTAACGATTTGTAAGCCAAGGTTTTTGTGTTCTCACTTTGCATTGGGTCTTACAAATTTTTTAGTTCATGTTGCCTGAAATTATCACCAGGAAGTACTGCAGATATGAAAACGTCACAGGGAAAGCTATAGGGATAGAAGCCAATTTCTCTGGAAGTCAGGTGAGCCAGGACGGGGAATGGCACATCATGGTAAATAAGTTTACACCTATGCTCCCTGATATTTTGGAAAAAGAAGGTGGGAGTGGAAATCCCAAACACTGGGTACTTATCCAAAATGAAGTTGACTGAATTACTTTCAGTGGCCAGCCTGAAGTTTTGTTTCTTGACACTGAATATGGGGTGGGGGGGAGGTGCACAGAGAAAGACAGGAGTGCCGTGAGACAACATGAAGACAAGCTTCTGTACATTTAGGCAAAGCTGGTGCTCACCTAGTGCTCAGCAGTAAAGCTGAGTATCAGCGAGAGCTCAGAAACAAGGTGGTTCAAATGTGGCAATTTCTCCCTGCCAGCTGAGAAGAAGGCCCAGTTGACTGGTCCCTCCCCAAGACCACCCTCACCTCTTTATCTGAAGCTAAATGGTTAGCTTCTGGCCAGCAGGGGCCTCCCAGCTATGCCATTTCCTTCTGCTTGAGATGTGATGGCTGCTGTTGTCAAATATTTATTTCATTTCTGCATTTAGGTTATTTAGGTCAGAATATGTTCAAGTACAACTTTCTCAGTCTACAATTCAATAAACAGATCCTATTATCTCCATTTTGTTGATGAAGAAACTGAAGTTCAGAGAGACATTTTTCCTCCCCAAGCTCTTAAGTGGCAGAGCTGGGACGCTTGTTCAAGAGCACCTTATGCTGGAGGCCCAGACCTTACTTTTTTCCACCCACCTAATCTTCCCAATTCAGTCCACTAGTTCATGCTTTTGAACTTCTGGGATGTGAAAAAAATAAGGGAAAGGAGGTTTTGGTTTCTTGTGGCTGCCATACAAAATGTCACAAACTTGGTGTCTTATAACAACATGAATTTATTTTTGGTACCATTCTGGAGACCAAAATTTTAAAATCAGGGTGTCAGCAGGTCCACACTCTCCTAGCTCCAACCTCCTTCTCCATCTTCACATTGCCTTCTCCTGTTTGTGTCTCTGCTGTTTCATTTGTCATTGGATTTAGGTTTTATCCTGATAATATAGGAATATCTCATCTAAAGATCATTAACTACATCTGCAAAGACCCTGCCAACATTTGTGGGTTCCAAGGATTAGGACATGGGCATATCTTTTTTGTGGGGGACACCGTTCAGCTGCTACAAGGGGGGAAGATGTGGAAGCATCACCTGGAAACGGTTTTTAACCATTCCAGATTATGAGAGTTGATGAAGAATTGAATGCAGGATTCTCTTTTCTCCATTTTCCTCACTGATATTCCACATGTCCCATCTGGGGTTAGAATGATTCTTACAAAGAGATACGACAAAAGCTTATCAAGTGTTTATGATATGGATTGTGATATCCATCAGGGTGCTTTCCAACTGAAAGCCCATTTGAACTACACTGGGTCTCAATCCTGGAAAACTTAAAAAAACAAAACAAATCAAAACCCAAATCCTACTGCAAACTAATTAAATCATAATAGAGAGCAACAGTGGCAGTGGCAGAACAAACTATATAGCTTTAAAAAGAATACTAGGTGACCTAAAAGTGCAGGCAGGGTGGAGTACCATTGATGGATGCAGGGTAGGCTTATGGCTAACTTCCTCTTTCAGGTCAGGAAGGATAGTATGTGAGCAGAGTTGTCTTTTTGTCTATTAATATAATTTATTGTCAAATTGGCTTACATACAACACCCAGTGCTCATCCAACAAGTGCCCTCCTCATCCCCATCACCCGTTTTCCCCTCTCCCCTACCCCCATCCTCCCTCATTTTGTTCTCTGTATTTATTTATTTATTTATTTATTTATTTATTTATTTATTTTTATTTATTTTAATTATGAAATTTATTGTCAAATTGGTTTCCATACAACACCCAGTGCTCATCCCAACAGGTGCCCTCAATACTCATGTTCTCTGTATTTAAAAGTCTTTATGGTTTGCCTCCCTCCCTCTCTGTTTGTTCACTATTTTTTTCCCTTCCCTTCTCAAGTTAAGTGTCTCAAGATCCACATATGAGTGAAAATATATGATATCTGTCATTCTCTGACTTATTTCACTCAGCATAATACCTTCCATTTCCATCCACATTGCTGCAAATGGCATGATTTCATTCTTTCTCATTGCCAAGTAGTATTCCATTGTATATATAAACTACATCTTCTTTATCCATTCATCACTTGATAGACATTTAGGCTCTTTCCATACTTTGGCTATTGTTGAAAGTGCTGCTGTAAACATTGGGGTACATGTGCCCTTATAAATCAGCACTCCTGTATCCCTAGCAGTGCTATTGCTGGGTCATAAGGTAGTTCTATTTTTAATTTTTTGAGGAACCTCCACACTGTTTTCCGGAGCGGCTGCACCAGTTTGCATTCCCACCAGCAGTGCAAGAGGGTTCTCATTTCTCCACATCCTCGCTAGCATCTGTAGTTTTCTGATTTGTTCATTTTAGTTCCTCTGACAGGTGTGAGGTGGTATCTCAATGTAGCTTTGATTTGTATTTCCCTGATGATGAGTGATGTTAAACATCTTTTCATGTGGCAGTTGGCCATCTGGATGTCTTCTTTGGAAAAGTGGCTATTCATATCTTCTGCCCGTTTCTTCACTGGATTATTTGTTTTTTTGGGTGTTGAGTTTGGTAAGTTCTTTATAGATTTTTGGATACTAGCCCTTTATCCGATATATCATTTGCAAATATCTTTTCCCATTCCATCAGTTGCCTTTTAGTTTTGTTGATTGTTTCCTTTGCAGTGCAGAAGCTTTTTCTTTGATGAGGTCCCAATAGTCCATTTTGCTTTTAATTCCCTTGCCTTTGGGGATGTGTCGAGTAAGAAATTGCTGCAGCTGAGGTCACCCACAAATGTATGGCCAACTAATCTTTGACAAAGCAGGAAAGAGCATCTAATGGAAAAAAGACAATTTCTTTAGCAAATGGTGCTGGGAGAACTGGACAGCAACATGCAGAAGAATGAAACTAGACCACTGTCTTACACCATACACAAAAATAAACCCAAAATGGATGAAAGAGCTAAATGTGAGACAGGAAACCATCAACACCCTGGAGGAGAAAGCAGGCAACAATCTCTTCAACCTGAGCAGAGTATTAACACTAGCCAAATACACCCGTCCTTCTGCCCCCAAGGTATCGAAACAGTTCTAACTTGGTCATTAAGAAAGCTTTTTCCTTTATGATAGCTTCCCTTTCCAAAGCTCCATGAATACCGTGACACAACCAGCAGTTTACTTCTGTATGTAGATTGAAAAAATAAGACAGATGCCTGGGTAGCTCGGTTGTTTAAGTGTCCAACTTTGGCTCAGGTCATGATCTTGTGGTTTGTGAGTTCAGGCCCTGCCTCAGGGGCTCTGTGCTGACAGCTCAGAACCTGGAGCCTGTTTCAGATTCTGTGTCTCCTTCTCTCTCTGCCCCTCCCCCCCTTTGGCTGTTTCTCTCTCTCTCTCTCTCTCTCTCTCTTTATCCATTCATCAGTTGATAGACATTTAGGCTCTTTCCATACTTTGGCTAGAATGAATAAACATTAAAAAAATAAGATATTTAGAAGAAGTACCTACTTTATAAGATTATTCAGAGTTTCCAAATTATAATCAATTTCAATTCATATTCAAGATTCTGAAAGTTTTATAATTTTTTAGTGAATTTGACCCAAACAGAAGAGTTTGACTGTTTCGTTGATAAAACTTCCAGCATTTTCTGAATGATTTTGATAATATTTCATTTTCCTTTTATGCCCAAATAAGAAAGAGAAATGACAAATAGATAAAAAGAAATAAAAATATAAAGAGTACTCACCAGCAGATATGAATGGTTTCACTTTTTATTTTTGACTCCTTGAGGTGAGAGAGACATTTAGCCATGTGCACATCTTACAGTTGTAAGTAACTAGCATCAACTTCTTTGTACATTATGTTTAGTATGATTGATAAACTAATTATAGGCAGAAAGGGGTGGGGTTTTTTAAAGGATACTGTAAACGCAGCCTGGTCCATACTCTACTGAAAGGTTTTAGATGCCGTCTTTAGCACTGTGCATTATTTTACCTGTACCCAGAATTTAGGTTTCTTCACCTATAGATCTGTGCATTGGTTTTAGGCTCAGACTACTTAGATGAATTGCAAATGGATCAAATAGTTTGGAATTTTAAAGAAGTTCAATATTTTCTTTTTCATTTCTTTCTAATAGGATAATTGAAAACTATAAATGCCATTGAAATGCTTTTTATACAATTTACCAACTTTGGGATTACACAATAATATGTTTTAGAATTATGGATTAAATAATATGTAGAACTACCCTCCATCTCTCCCCATTTTTGCTCTCAAATGTGGGATTTCAGAGTGGAATAAATGGAATAGCCCCTCTATACTTCTGATGTCACTCTTCCCCAGTGAAGAATGTGCAAAACGAGACCGAGCTTGAAGTGTAGCACCTAGAGTAAAAGATTCATATCTTTTACTATATCTAAATTGAATAGTAATCTCTCTTCTGATTTCAAGGCCTTAATTTGTGTAGAATATGCATTTCTCTAACTATGTGTTATATTAGGTTGAACTCTATGAAATTACTATTTTTGTAGGTTGGCAGTTTCATATCATTCAACATAATACGTGAGATGAAAAATTGAGAATTAAGGCACTGTAAAGGTTTCAACACTAAGACAAGTCATGGCATGTGTCATTGTGTTGTCTATTGTTTTATTGACTTATTGTTTTATTGACTTATTTTAATTGAGATATAAATTAAACTTACATAGACTTATTGTCTATATGTCCATTCAGTACTATTTGTAAGGAATCTGTGTTATGCTACAGTGTGCTAAGTGCTAGAAATAAAATGGTGAAAGAGAAAGATATAGTCCCTACTCTCTTGGAAATTAATTAATTAAATTTTTGTATGAAGAAGGACAAAAAACTGAAAGTAAAGAGACAACATGTAGATTGTTACAAATACTACTGGGGACTAAAATAATAATTGTTAAGGTGGGGAGATTTACTCTAGATGGGGTTCAACACATCTTGCTCGTTGCTGGGTAGAGAGAAACACACACCATACCACACCACACCACATTATTATTGGGTCTGTTTCTCTGGAGAACCCTTATTAATACAGCTCCTATAGCTGCTACAGACTTTTTAGTTATCATGCCCTTTATCTAAATTTATCTCTATATCTATCTTCACCTATAACTATGCCTATATCTAAATTGTTAATATAAATATAAATAAATATTTATATAATGGAGAGAAATATAGATCTCCATCTGTATGTCTGTGGAGGTGGAGAGATGGAGAGAGGGAGAGAGACTGAGAGAGAAAGAGAGAGAGAGAGAGATTATTTTAAGGAATTAGTTTATACAATTATAGAGGCTGGCAAGTCCAAAATCTACAGGGTGGGCTGATAGGCTAGAAACCCAAGGAGGAGCTGATGTTGTAGTTGAAGTCCAAAGGTTGTCTGCTGTCCGAATTCCTTCTTGCTCTTGGGAGGTGAATCTTTGTTCTGTTAAGGTCCTCAATTGATTGGATGAGGCTCACCCACATTATGGAGGGCATTCTGCTTTACACAAAGCCTACCAATTTAAACATTAATCTCATCCACAGAAAACACCCTCACAGAAATACCCAGAGTAATGTTTGATCAAATACCTAGGCACCATGGCTCAGTCAAGTTGACACATAATATTAACCATCATAGGCACTTACTTAACATCTGCGTGTTCTTGTTTCCTTCAATGTATTATGGTAAAGAGGTTGAGAAGAGAGCTTCACTTTTTAAAAACTTTTTATTATTGAAATACTTACAAGAAAGTAGAGAGAGAATTGTATAATGAACCCCCATATACCAATCATTCAGCTTCAACAATTATTAACACAGACCACTCATTTCTAAATTATACACTATTGTTTCCATTTCCTTATTTTCCTTGGGAAATAGTGGGAATAAATTTATTCCTTTAAAATCTCTCAGCCTTTACTATTTGTTTTCTTGCAAGTTAGATTGTGGGTTATTATCCTCTGCTCAAGAATCTGACCCAGCAAATGAACATGTTACATGCTAGCTGATTGCTGGAGATGGGAGATATTAGATTAAAGGTTCAGAAGACCTTTGACAAATCTGGGTACGTTTACAGTTGGAATATGAGGAGCTCTGCTTTTTGAGCTATTTATATAAGGGTGTATAATGAGTTACCTTAGAAACAGATTCTTGTGGCATTTGAGCTTCCTTTGTGATGCTAGGATATTAATAAAAACAAAGCTGAAGCTCTCTGTAAGTGTGCTGTGAAAATGTTTAACACCTAAGTTTGAGAGCTCCCTAAACACACATCACTATCTCAGAAGCTGTAGAAAATTTCTTTCATGATTTTTCACTTTACCAATGACTCTGTAACATATGGAGGTGTGTGTGTGTGTGTGTGTGTGTGTGTGTGTACACTTAGGAACAATTAATGTCAGTGATATAACATATGGGCAGAAACTTTGGGGCCTTTTTGCATGTGAAATAGTCATAGAATGGAATTTTATGACAGAGTTCTAGGTAGACCTCTGTAAACCTTGGCAATCTACACAGTATACCATTTATACAGAAGTAAGTGTTTATTGCTTGGTGGACTGAAGGTCTTCCTCCTCTCCTTTAGCACAGACCCTCAAGATTATATGAGGAAGCCTTAAACACACATCCTTTAATGGAGATACTGAAACCAATTCACCAACTTTATGGATAGCTTTGAGAGACTTTGATGCGGTGGAGATGAACCTGTTAGTTTCACTTATAGATCAGGAGATTGCTTGCAAGTTTGAAGCTTGTGCATTTACACATGCTAGCAAATGGCATAATTAACAACAGTTCTCTTTGTGGTATCTTCCAGGTCTACAGAGTGTCTGGAGGATACCAAAGGTGGTAAAAGTGACATTTACCAGATTTTTGTAGGTTTTTGTGCTTTTCTTGTCAGCAAGACAGCCATGCTCATTATACTTTAAGAAGATATATGCCTTAGTTAAAAGAAAAATTTAGTTGATGGGTGGGTGGCAAGAAGAAAGGATTGTTTGCATAGAATAGTTAGTAGTATAGATCATTTTCTGCAGTAAAGTGGGTGTCTATCCTTTTTTATGCTTAACTAGCTATTTGAGTAATCAGTTTTAAACTAGTTATTGGAGTAACAGCTTTAAAATATCACCGTTTTTCTTAGCCTGACAGATTAAAGTAAAAGAAAGGGCATGTCTGTACTTACACGTTTCCGTAAAAATATCTGCATTCCTCTAAAACCTCTTAAATGGAGCAAACGCTTTATTCATAAAAGCTCTCATAATAATTGCAAGTCTATGTTATTCTGGGCTGGCTGAATGAGGTTTAACAACAAGGTGACAGCTATTATTTGAAGTGTGTGAAATTAGGAATTCCAGAAATGTTTTGAATCGTATTTTCTTAGTTTCTATACTCTGGGTCTTCAAAACAGTTCTCAATACTTAGGAACAATTAATGCCAGTGATATAGAATGAAATTACTATCTGCTTGAAAACTTTTATTTTTTGTTTTTCCCCGGTGAGCAATGGCTATAGAATGGTAATTTACAGTTGTCATTCCACAAAAGTGTGAGCCACTTATTGCAAGACAGGGTGTTGGAGAAAACCTTACCTTTAAGGCATCTGAATGTGTATTATTTTAAAATTATTTTTAAACAAAAAATAAATCATGGCATTATAAGGCACATTACAGAAAGTATAGTGAAATTCTCAATGTCTTACCTGGACTCCTTGGCAGAAAGCTCTTTTAAAAAATAAAGCTTTTTTTTTTTAATCTTCCCAATTCCTTCCATCACTTTTCTGCCCCTAAAGAAGTAATGCTTACAAAGCTGTACTCAGTAGCTCATCATTCTATGTTGGAAAGATGTCAGACCTTTAAAAATTTTTTATTTTTCTTGTGGGTTGGCTTTGTGTCAAAGACCTAAGTTGGTATTAGTTTGAAGAACATCTTAGGGCAAGAGTTCCATTTAGAATTTCCTCCAAAGAACCTAAAACTAACCAAAATGTGTATTTTGTGTGGCACTGTGTTTAGAAATGGGATCCCAATGTGAAATGTCATTTTCCATATCAGTTGGAGTTTTTTTTTTCATTAGCTGCTCTATTGTAGGACTCATATTTATACTAGTATGTTTTTTGGAATGAAACATTAGTATTTCATTACTAGAAAGTAGACTCTCATTCATAATGGGTGATGGTAGTAAATCCTCATTGGACTAAACTGTGCTAACAGAAGACTGCGGGAGTATTTGCTAATCCTCAGCAAGCAAGCTTTCATATCTTTTAGTGAGAAATTGGAAGGATTGAAAGAGAAAGAGAAGAAAAAAGTAAAAGGCATTGTTGGTGTAAAATAGAAATATAACTAGCATTTTGGTTTAACTGAAGAAATACAATCTGTGCAACTATATATAATGCTATAAAATAGATCACACGTGTATGTAGAACTAGTTAGGAACATTTGGATCCACTATTATGCTGGGAAAACAGTGCTTCCCAGTTCTTATGTGAAATTCCCTGCCAGTGGGACGGGAAATGTGAAAGGAATGTTTTCAAATGTTCTTTGATTGGGGCCACTTTGGCCAGGCAGACCTGAGAGACATTGTGTACCACCCCCCTAACCTACTTGTGTTTGCAACCACAAACATCCCATTAAATGTGCTGCTTTTGATGGGCTCCCAGGGGGAACTGATTATTAATGTTTGTCAGACACAGAAGTATTGACATTGTTGTGTTATTAGCATTACTATTCTAACAGCCCAGTCATTAAGGACCCCAGGAGACCTTATTTTGATAACCACTAATGAAGGAGATACAATGTGTGGCAGTAGTCATTTTTGTAATGAACAATTTTACTACCTACTTAGTTTGAAGGTTATGTAAACAAATGAAAAGGGAAAACATAAGGAAAAATACTGAACACTTGTTAGCATTGATTTAGGTTATGAATTACAACTCAAGACTATTGATATGTTCATTCATAGACAGAAGGGGGCCAATATAAATAATAATATGAGGCCATGTCCTAAGACCTAGCAGAAACATGTATAATATAATAGATTAATAATTTGTTCTGGAGTGGTTTTCTGGCTATATATGAAAGTTTTCTTAGATATGATTCATCTTTCCTTCATCACAAATATAGTGGGATCAAAATTAAAAGGTATAATTGTTGGTTTCAGGGTGTCTTTCAGAGATGGAATAACATCACCAATCTGTGCTGTTCATAGCAGTGACAGTTGGGACTTGTGGTTAGGGACCCTTCTGAGACTCTGCAAAAAGCGTATTCTGATATTTACATCTATTGATTGCCCGTTATATGGTAGTCACTCAACTAGATGCTGAAAACAGGCAAAGGCAAAACTTAACCTGCTACCTGATCTCATGGAGCTTCTAATTTCATGGGGAAGACAGATGTTAAAAGAAATAATTACATAAGTTACCAATAAGCTACAATTATAAACCTTAAAGTCTCCACCAAAAGACTGGAACTGAAAAATGAATTTAGTAAAGTTGCAGGATACAAAATCATTGTACAGAAATCGGTTGCATTCATATACACTAATAATGAAGCAGCAGAAAGTGAAATGAAGAAAACAATCCCATTTACAATAACACCAAAACAATAAAATATCTATGAATGAACTTAACCAAAGAGATGAAAGACCTGTACTCTGAAAACTATAAAATATGGATGAAAGAAATTCAAGATGATTAAAAAAAAAAAAATGGAAAGACATTCTGCACTCATGGGTTGGAAGAAGAAATATTGCTAAAATATATATACTACTCAAAGCAATATATGGATTTAATGTAATCCCTATCAAAATACTAACAGCATCTTTTTCATGGAACTAGAAGAAACAATCCTAAAATTTGTATGGAACTACAAAAGAATAGCCAAAGCAATCTTGAAAAAGAAAAACAAAACTGGAGTATCACAATTCCAGATTTCAAGTTCTATTACAAAACGGTAGTAATTAATACAGTATGGTACTGGCATAAAAATAGACACATCGATCAAGAGAATAGAACAGAAAACCCAGAAATAAACCATCGATCATATGGTCAATTAATCTTCAACAAAGGAGGAATGGATCTACAATGGGAAAAAGACAGTCTTTTTAGCAAATGGTGTGGGGAAACTGGACAGCTACATGCAAAAGAATGAAACTGGACCACATTCTTTCACCATACACAAAAATAAACTCAAAACAGATTAATGACCTAAATGTGAGACCTGAAACCATAAAAATCCTTGAAGAGAACACAGGCAGTAATCTCTCTGACGTTGGCCATAGCAACATTTTCCTAGGTATGTCTCCTGCAGCAAGGGAAATAAAAGTAAAAATAAACTGTTGGGACCACATCAAAATAAAAAGCTTCTGCACAGCAAAGGAACCAGCCAATAAAACTAAAAGGCAACCTATAGAATGTGAGTGGATATTTGCAAATTCTATATCTAGGAGAGGGTTAGTATCCGAAATATATAAAGACTTGATACAACTCCATACCCAACAAACAAATAATCCAATCAAGAAATGGGTAGAATGGGGTACCTGGGTGGCTCAGTCAGTTAAACCTCTGGCTCTTGATTTAGGCTCAGGTCATGATCTCACAGTTTGTGAGATCAAGCCATGTGTCAGCCTCTATGTGCTGACAGTGTGGAGAGTGTTTGGGATTCTTTTTCTCCCTCTCTTTCTTGCTTCTCCCCTGCTCATGCATGCATGTGTGCACTTTCTCTCTCTCAAATATAAATAAATAAACATTAAACAAAAAGGGCAGAAGATATGAACAGACATTTCTCTAAAGATATGCAGACAGCCAATAGACACATGGAAAGATGATCAACATCACTCATCATCAGGGAAATGCAAATCAAAACTACAATAAGATGTCACTTCATACCTGCCAGAATGGCTAAAATAAAAAATACAAGAAACAATAAGTGTTGGTGAGAATGTGGAGAAAAAGGAACCCTTTTGCACCATCGTGGGAATGCAAATTCTGTAGCCACAGCAGAAAACAGTATGGAGGTTCCTCAAAAAGTTAAAAATAGAACTATCCTATAATCCAAGAATTGCATTACTGAGTATTTACTCTGCTAATTCGAGGGGATACATGACCCCTATGTTTATTGCATCATTATTTACAATAGCCAAACTGGAAGCAGCTCAAGTGTTCATCGACTGATGAATAAAGAAGATGTGGCATATATATAATATATAATATATAACATATAACATATAATATGTAATATATATAAATGAATGAATGAAAGGAAGATTATTCAGCCATAAAAAGGAATGAAATCTTGCAACAATATGGTAGAGGTAGAGAGTAAGAGAAGTAAGTTATTCAAAGAAAGACAAATACCATATGATCTAATTTATATGTGGAATTTAAGAAACAAAACAAGCAAAAGGGGAAAAAAGGAGAGAGAGAGGGACAAACCAAGCAACAGACTTTTAACTATAAAGAACAAACTGATGGTCACCAGAGGCGAGGTGGGTGGGGGAATGAAAAAAATAAGTTATAATTGTAATACAACAAGTGTTAATAAGAAGGAATCAGAGGTGTTAAGAGAGACTATTTTAGGGGTGCCTGGGTAGCTCAGTTGGTTGAATGTCTGGCTCATGATTTCAGCTCAGGTCATGATCCCAAGGTTATGGGATCCAGCCTCGTGTCAGGCTCTGTGATGAGCATGGAACCTGCTTAAGATTTTCTCTCTCTCTCCTGCTGCACCTCTCCCCTGCACAATCAATCAATCAATGAACAAAACAGACTGTTTCAGGGGGACATAACTGAGGCTGGATTATGGGATGCTGGTTATCAGGCTGAGCCCTGAAAGTGGATGGATGGACTTTGGGGGACAAGGGAAGGAAGCCTGGAGGGAGGAACACAGTCTTAGCTAGTGGGAGGAGCCTGTTGAAGTAAGATGGTGAAGGGAGGAGGTTAGATACTGAAGAACAGAGAGCAAAAAGAGAGTGGTTAAAGAAAGAAGGGATCAAATCATGTATGGCCTTCTAAGTCTTGTGGAAAATTTTGGACTTTGAAGCAATAAGAAGTAATTGTAAGTCATTTCAAATGTGGAATGACATAATCAGATATGTTTCTTAAAAAATCATGGAGGCCATTTCATGGATATAATAGATGGTCCAAAATATTCAATGGGCTTATGAAATTTAGAGAATATCTTAAAGGTGATATTTGTTACAATAGCAAAAACATTGAGCAATTTAAAACTCTTGTTGAGCCAAGATCATCTTTTTAAGATCTTTTTGATATCATTATTTATGCTCAAACACAAAGCTGTCTGTTGGATAGTTTGAAAAATATATTTAAAAATAAGTTTTCCTCAGGGGTGCCTGGGTTGCTCAGTCGTTTAGGTGTCCAACGTCTGCTCAGGTCACGATCTCGTGGTTCATGAATTCAAGCCCCGCGTCAGGCTCTGTGCTAACAGCTCAGAGCCTGGAGCCTGCTTCAGATTCTGTGTCTCCCTCTGTCTCTATCCCTCCCATGCCATATTCATTCTCTCTCTCTCTCTCTCTCTCTCTCTCTCTCTCAAAAATAAATAAAAACATTTAAAAAATAAAAAAATAAGTTTTCCTCAACTTAAGCAGTAGTTTAGAAATTTTTAAAACCTTTATTATGCTTACTTTGGAAAAGTAATCCCAATAATTTTAATTTTTAAAGGTTTCCTTAGTGAAATAGGTAGGAAAGGTGGAGTGGAAACAAAATGAGAATAGACTTTGGAGTCAAACAAACCTGAATTTGAACTCACATTGGCCACTTATGAGGAAAGTACCTTCACATGTTTTATTTTGAAGGTTTCTTATTGACATTTTATGAAGATTTGGAGTAGTGGTTAAAGCAAGAATTTGGAATTCAAAGGAGAATTAGAATGCTAATTCCATTCTTTATTATAAGCATGAACCTTGAGGCAAATCACTTGCCCTTTCTAAGCCTCAGTTTTTTCAACTATAAAATGGGAAAGCTAGTATCTTTCACAAAAAGTTTTTATTCATAGAAGTTGTCAGAAAACATTGCATGTTGTAAGGTTCTTGGCAAATGTTAGCTATAATGATGGTATTGTGTTTCTGGGGTCTTGGCGTATTAGGGAAAGGATTACAAGAGTTTAACATGTTGTTACCTTTTAAAATATAATAGATTTAGTGCTCGCTTCAGCAGCACATATACTAAAATGTCACAGATTTGGGTTTAGTCATGAATAACTGATATGAAGTGCCTGTTGTGTACTAGACTCTGTTCTAGGTGCTTTAGAACTGTTGTGTAATTTCATTTCCACAGTGAATTTCAAAACAGGGGGTTGTGCTCCCCATAGTGCAGATGAGGACACAGGTGCACCCCGTTAACATGTTTTGCACCATGCCATGGTGTAACTGAGAGATTATCCAACACTGAGCCTTGTTTTGTGTGATTTCAAAGCCATTACTATTGCTTTTATTCATGCAGTCTCATTTTTCTCAATATCTACTGATGAAAGTATATTTTGATTATAGGGCAATTTCACATTTAGCTTTAAGCAAATTGTCCCTTACCAAAGCCCAATGGCAAAGGGTCTGTTGTATTGCACATGCCCCAGTAATAAAAATATGGCTGTATTATATCCATATTGTTTACATAAATAATCCTCAGTAGTCCATTTTTATATTTAAGATTCCAGCATTTAGAAAACATTTTGGACAAATGCTGTAAAAGTTATTTCATCTCTACCCACATAACAAATTTTCTCTTAACAGAAAACATATTCCTACCCACATAACAAATTTTCTCTTAACAGAAAACACCTGTAGTCTCTTTTGAATCATTTAAAGATGGATTACAGCCCATTTTATAGTTCTTATTTTGACTCCATATATTATTCATGTTTATAAGTTTTCTTGCTCATATTGTCATAAAAATTATAGACTTAATTAGCCTTATGACCAGTCTAAGAAGTCAATAATAAATAACCCACATTTAATAGATGACACAAGGAAGTTAACTGACGGCTGTGAGGAGCCACTTTGAATAAACCCAGTATTTTTTAAAAATGTTTTTTTATTATTGAAGTATATTTGGCATACAGTGTTATATTAATTTCAGTGTATCTTAATACAACATAGTGATTTGACAATTCTTACATTATCTAGTGCTTACCTTGGTAGGTGTAGATGCCATCTGTCACCATACAGCATTATCACAGTATTATTGATTTATTATTGATTATATTCCCTAACTTGTACTTTTCATCCTTGTGACTTACTCATTTTATAGTTCGAAGTTTGTACGTCTTAATCCCCTTCATCTATTTCACCATTCCAGTACTCTTGACTTTTATTTATGACTGCCCTACTGATCTTGGTAGAAAATAAGAAGAGTAGACTTTCCAAGGTGATTTCTCCATTAAAAATGGCTAAACATTAACACCCTTCAGTAGATGAACTTGTATAAGATTTTGATTTGGGGCTAGGTTACCTGGGGACCATATTATTGGAAACATTTTCTTTTCTCCTAGAATGTGTTTGACTCTCTCCAGGAGCTCATAATCCTTTAAAAATCACACGCGCATACAGACTTCCACTTTATCTTTCACCAAAATAACATCCATTTTTAAGGCATATCTCCCAGAAACCAGTATTTCTTCTTAGGTGATAGCTTTCCTCCCTCCCTCCAAACATCTGTCATTAGATAGAAAATCGGGTCAGAAAGATTTAACTAACAGCCTTTAAAGGACCGTGAGCATTATTATTCTGGGTATGGAACCACTCCTTTTCTGCTCACAATTACCCTTGGTGAGGATGGTCAAAATACATGACAAAGCATATGACTCAGGAATTTGATAGTTTCCCCCCCTACAGAAACAACTCTTTAATGTTTACTGTTTAGTTACTTCCTATGTTTAAAATGACCTTAATTAAACACTTTTATAATTAAAATTAATAGAGAAAAATTCTAATTAAAATGCTATTTAAAGAAATGTAATGTAGCCCCTGGAATATATCAATGGTTTTCCTTTCACTTTTATTTATTGGCTGTTACCAATTCTATAAAAAATTTTTTTTGAGTAGAGTTGACACATAATGTTACATTAGTTTCAGGTGTATAACATAATGATTCAATTTCTCTATACATTATGCTATGCTCAAGACAAGTGTAGCTACCATCTGTCACCATAAAATGCTATTGCAATATCATTGACTGTATTCCCTCTGCTGGACCTTTTATTCCTGTGAGTTGGTTGTTAACTAATTCTTTATTAGATTGCCAGTTTATTCTGAGTATTTTGAGAAGCTGTAAACTTTCCTTGATTATGTTTATGGTAGGAGCTTTTATGTTACACACATACACACACACACCTTTTTTTTTTTTAATACTTGGAATAATGAAGTATCGTGAACTGTAAATTTGAATGGTGAGCCTTCTCAGATACCACAGACTTTATCTGTATTTTTCCTTCTAATCCAAGGACCTGGACTGTCTTTTCTTTACTACTTTTCTTTTCCTATGTGTTTAAAAATAATTATTGTGACACCACACGCCAGTTTGTCTTTTCAGCTGTAAGAAAGTTCCTGAAGAACTAGGATACAAGGTATACATCTGCTATTACCTTTGGTGTGCTCTACCAAGCTAGTTGAGATTTACCCAAGAAACAAAGATATTTCCCTGGTTACTCTGCTAGCACTTAGTTCTTTTGGCTTTATATTATTGCTTTAGTATAAAATGAAACGTCTCCAGTGTTGCTAAGTAGGTAATTTTTCATGTTCCAGCTTTAGGTGCCCTTTCTTTTTTAGTATTGTAGAATATAACAATTGGACACTGTTTAATATATAGATGGATATTGGATATTTGGCCCCTTTCTAATTGCTCCAAAATCATCTGACAGTGGTTATTGACAAAGGTACAGAACCAATCTTTGAAAAGGCAACTTAATGCTGAATATATCCAGGCTCAATATTATAATGCTTTTTGGCCCACACTGGTAAATTCTTGGGTTTCAAAGCAGAAAGGAACTATTAAGGGTTATCTAGTGAGCTAACTCCACTTTATAGATGAAGAAAATTGTTCATTAATAACATTCATTCATTCATTCATTCACATAGCAAACATTAGATAAAGAGCCCTTACCCTGTGTGGGTCCTAGAATTATTAATTCTAAATAGTGTCCATTGGAAGAGGAAGATTGACAAATAATTACCATATCCAGTGAAAACTTACATCATAAAGACACATTTAAAGTACTCTGAGGCCACACCTTTGACTGTAGAAGTGTTGACATATGCAATAGGAGTTTCATTGTAAAAAATGAGTAAGTATCTACCAGGCAGGCCAGGGAGAGAAGGCATCTGGGCAGAGCAAACAGAAGTCAGGGAAGATCACAGTTACTATGACAAATGCTTAGTGTGTTAGTGTGACTGGAACATAGGACTTTACAATGAGGGGTGGTGAAGAATAGCCAAGTTATCACTGTGGGGCAGTGTTATTGGGAACAGCTCATACAGAGCTAGACATTCTGTCAGGACAAGAGGGATGGCTTTGTGAGTTGTGAAGCAATTGAAATACTTCCAAACTGGTTGATAAATAGCCACTGATCTGAGACTCCACCTCCCAGAAGTCCTCACATCCAGTGATTCATCAGTTAAAGAGTTGGCAACTTACAGGAGGTCTCTAGGACCCCTCCAGTACTAAGGTTAGTTAGGTAGTGCTGATTGGTCTTTTTTTTTTTTTTTTTTTTTTTAATTTTGGATAAGAGAGAGCATGCATGTGAGCCAGGAAGAGAGAGAGGGAGAGAGAGAAAGAGAAAGGGAGGGAGGGAGGATCTTAAGCAGGCTTACACCCAGCTCGGAGCCCTACCCAGTGCTCCAACTCACGAACCCATGAGATCATGACCTGAACTGAAATCAAGAGTCAGATGCTTAACTGACTGAGTCTCTCAGGCACCCCTGATTGTTCATTTTTTGAGCATCTCTTCTCTTGTATGCCATCGTAAAGAATGTGAACTTTATCCTGTAGGGTAGGACTTAAAAATTCAGGTGCTTCCAGGGGGTCAGGCAGGCTACATAAAAATGAATAAAGCAAGTAGGTACATATAACAGGGAGAGATGAGGACTGTAGTGAATTGGAGGCATCAAAATTAATTTTTAAAGAACTCTGCATCAATAAACACAGAGTTTTGTGATTTTGACAGATGGGCTGCCAATGCTCAAATTCTGCACTATAAGTAATAGGAAAACCTCAGTAGGGTTTCTTTTTGATTTTCCTTTTAAACTAGGGGAGTGATATAAGCTTTATTTTTTTTTAGAAAAATTGCCTAGAGGCTTTGATAGACAGAGATTACAAAAGAAAGAGATATGAGACCCAGAACATGGGCTGTTACTTTTGCAACAACGTGGATGGTTCTCACTCATGTGGAATTTGAGAAACTTAACAGAAGATCATGGGGGAAGGGAAGGAAAAAAGTAGTTAGAAATTGAGAGGGAGCCAAACCATAAGAGACTCTTAAATACAAAGAAAAAACTGAGGGTTGATGGGTAGGCAGGGGTGAGGGGAGAATGGGTGATGGGCATTGAGGGGGGCACTTGTTTTGATGAGCACTGGGTGTTGTATGTAAGTAATGAATCATGGGAATCTATGCTGAAATTAAGAGCACATTGTATACTCTGTATATAAGCTAACTTGACAATGAATTATATGTATAAAAAATTATCCTATGGACGTAGAATAAAAGGCTGGTTATCTTTGGGTGATGGAGACTATGCCTTATTACCTCTTTTATTTTTGCTTATCTTTTTTCCCTAAAATTTCTAAAATAAACCTATTTTGTGGGGAAAAAAAAGAACAGAGGCTGTTACTAGTTCAAAGATTGGATGAGAAAACCCTGACTTAAATTAAAATATTTTGGATTGAATATTAAAATAAAGTTTTCTCTGTGTAATAAAACAATAGAAAGGATTATTAAGGAAGATATGCAATCTCCATCTTAAAATGTTTCAAGTACTGAAAGACAGTGTTAGAAGCTAAACCCAGTGATTTCTCAGGGAACTTTCTAGGTCTGTGATCATCTGAAGCACAACTGAGGCACAATATTTGTGGAGGAAAAACAAACAAAAACTGTGTGGGTGGTGAAATGGAGTGGAAGAAATGCTGAAAGAACCCTTTTATAATACCCTGCAGGGGATTTGTGTGGTGATGTTAAGATGTTTTCAACAATTCTGAGGTCTATTCATGAATTTAGTGAATTTGAGTACACACTTTATGCTACACACTATTCTAGGCACAATATTAAATAGCACTCATTAGTTCATTTCTTGAGAATTGACTACATACTTAGCACACTTCTAGACATTGTGGATAAGCTAGGGAATAAAACCTACAGTCCCTGCCCTCTAGGAATATCTATTCTAGGGGAGGAGACAGACAATAGACCTGATTGAAGGTCAGGTTATGGTGAGCAAACCTCAAGGGATGGATTGAGGCTGGAGAAGATTTGAGACGGAAACCAACTAGGTATGTAATATCTGGGAAGATTAGAGTGTAGGAAAAATGATCACTCTACAAACATAATGGAAGGGTCTTCATAGACCTAAAGCTAGCAGAACTTGGAATGTAAGGAATGTAAGGGAGCAGAGGTGAAGAGAGAAAGTCACAGATGTGAGTCTAGGGTGTTGAACCCTTATAGTAGCAAAAGTTATGTGCTAGTTTTGATGGCTGAATTTAAGATTTTGGTGAGACCCCCAAGTGTAGCTCTTTCCTCAGATCAGCATCTCTCAAACTTTGGTGTGTGTCAGAGTCACCTGAGAAACTTGACAAAAATAAAAAGATCCAGGGTGTATTCCTTCAACCAGTCTGAGACTCTTTTCTTTTTTAAATTAGATTACCAGGTTATTCTTCCACAAAGTTTGTGAACCACTAGCTTAGATAACCAGGGATACAAACCTGTATAGAGGGATTGAGCTAAGGGCTGGAGATGTATATTTTGTATACAAAAATGTTGAGCCTTATTGGATGGATCAGCTCTCCCAGGTGATGAGTATTGTTTATTGATGAATCAATGCATGTATGAATGGCTATTACAAAAACTAAAAAAAAAAAAAAAAAAGCTAGAAGGAAAATTTTAGGAGAAGGTAGGCAATCCTATCAATTGCAGTAGCCTGAGGTCAAGAAGCCTGAAATATACAGGAGTGCTGGTAGACTGAGTCAGAAGGAAGCTATTGCTATAGAAGAGATGGGGTAGTTAAGCACAATCAGTGAATTTAGGCTCTGCCATCATTTATAGCATTCATCCTGAGCTGTTGATGAGCATTGTTAGGGCAATAAGATATATATAAATATTCACACACATACACACACACACACACACACACACACACACATATATATATACATATACACACACACACATATATATACATATATTGTACATATATATGTATATATATGTGTGTGTATGTATATGTATATATATGTGTGTGTGTGTATATATATATATATACACACACACACATATATATACATATATGTGTGTGTGTGTATATATACACACAATACACATACATATATATATGAATTTATGTATATGTTTGTATGCATGCATGTGTATAAAAGTATAGATGTTTAGCTCTAGAATCTTCGTTGTGCCCTGTTGCTATGTTGATGTCTTTATAGCCCCCTCCTTCAGGTTGTGAATCTTGTGGGAAGGAAGGTCTCTCAGGAATCTTGCAGGCTGTAGAGGAAGGTCTTGGGGAGGCTGGAACACAGACAAAGGCAACCAGATGCGAGGATCATGTCTCCAGTAAGCTGCATACTCCACTTGCCACTCTGTTTTGCAGTGGTTCTTTGCTCCCCAAGAATATAAATGATTTCTAGAAATTGCACAAAAATATAAAATCCTACTTTAAGATCTGTTAAAAGCTTTTTAATTCCAGGCACACATCTCCTTTGAATGGATAAATCTTTGTGTCATGAAGCAGAGATGCTTATTAGCCTGCTCACTGGGATCTGCAGGTTCGTAGATGAAGCATCCAACCTTTCTTGTATTTTGAAATGTCATGTCCAACTGCCTCTTAATGAAGATTCATTTATCCTTTTCACATTGTTAAGTATGGTCTATGGGGATAGACTTCTCTCAGTCCACATGAATAGAGCCCATTACTGCTGATGGAAGTTTTGCACATGCCTGAGTAGGTGAATAGGCATTGAAATAATCTACATTTAGATTTCCACAGTCATTTTTATTTAGCTACTTTCAGACTTCAATGATGATCTCTTTTTGTCTCCAAATGTTGTTTGACATTGATTATAGGTTATCTGGTAATGGGTCTGAGTTTGTTACTTTAATAGGTGTAAGTATTTCTTTCCTCTGTTTCAGCTGAGAAGTTTTGAGAGTGAACTATTCACAGCCATTAAGAGATCTCCAATTTAATTTGTCATCATGCTTATTCTGTAGTTCACATTAAGTCCAGAGTACTGAAGGAACTGAACAAGTGGACTTGTAGACATCAGATAGCTGGCCATGGTGTTGGCCATGGCGTCCCAGGATGGTCAGAACTTCTTCCAGCCTCTCTCTTCCTGGATATCTCGGGTTTATGAAGCTCTCCAGCAAGCAGGAGATATGTTATCTGCTTCGCTGGTTAACTTAAACAAGCAAGACTCTAAATTAAGTGAAAAGCTAGACCAGGACTTAGATGATATTCAGATTCAGGAAGCTTACTTTGAAGATGAAGAACAAGGCAATGATTGGCGTCAAGAGGATGAAAATCCCTTGTTTCTTGAAGTGGATCATTTCTCCTGTTGTAATAGTGATTTGCAGGACTCTGCTCAAAGTTCAAGCCCCAGACTTAGCCAACCTGAAAAGGACTCCTGTTCCATAATGTCCCAGTGGCCCAGTCAGACCCTTGATGACCAAAAGCCACCACATATGCTCTCTTCTATTGCTGAGGAACAACGTCACCTTGAAAAGCAAAGAAGTGGTCTTCAGCACAGCTTTGACAGCCAGCTCTCTGGTATTTTAGAAAATGTTAATGGAAAAATGCAAGGTAAGGTAGCCAGTGATTAATTTCTCTGGGTTCTGCCAAAGGACATTTCTACTAATTTTATTTTGACTTGTTTTAGTTATCATATGAATTTTATTTTTCTCTCTCTTTAAACGTTTCCACATACTGGCTTCTTATTGAGAGATATACTCCTTAGGAATATTTTCAATATATAAAACGTTGGGAGATCTGTATTTGTGGGCTCCATACTCCAGAACAATAGTTCAGAGCAAGCAAAATGGTGAAAACAAGTTTGTGGGCTCTGTTTGAGAAGCCCTTGTGCATATGTCATGCTTTTTAAACGATCTTTTAAAATGTTCTCTTTTTTTCACTTGGTTAGGAATCTCTAGATGTTACTATATTATTCGGTGTGAAATCCTGTGCAAAAAGCCATACTTGTTGCAAAATTTTTAGTTGATAACACTCCAAGAACACTTTTCACAGCGTTTCACTGAGACGTGATGTGAGATGACAGTAGATAGGAAACCTCTGAAATAAGAATAGCTTGATTTTCTTTAAGCCCTGAGTGGAAAGGACACATTTACAACAAACTGTCTTTAGAGCTTTATCCTGTCAGATATGTTGAATATAGTGAAAATGTAATTAACTCTGTAAAAGTAGCTATAGTATGTCCTGGCATGAATTTCTCATGTTTCTAACGCTCTAAGCCTGAAGTAAGAACATTCGACTTGGTTGAGGGACAGAGGTACATGACAGGCCAAGAAAGGTGTTGGGTGTGTATATGTGATGTGTGCTTGTAATGCATACATATATCACCAAGATTCTTGGATCTTTTATGTGACTTAAAGGTGATGTCACTAATTCCTTTCTTTTTGGGGGAAGCAGACTTTTCTGGAATACTTCACAGCCTCTTCATCCATTTTCAGTGATTCCTCTTAGTTTTATCTTTTTAAGGAAACATTTTATCCAGATACATGAAATCTTAGAAAATGAGGAAACATAATTTCATATTCTTTTTATAGTACTTTCTTGATACTCTTACTTAAATTAATGTTGAAATGCTAGAATAAATTGGAAAAACAAGGGAGGCTGATATTCTTTCTGAATATGACAAACTTATAAATAAATTCAATTTCCAGCTTTTAAAAATTATCTGTAAAGATAATTTTAGAAACATCTGGGCAACCAATAGGATTTCTTAGATTTGACTTGAAATTTCTATTCCTAATTTAGAAAATTCTTGCTAAAGTTGAACTGTATTTAAAATGATTAACATGAATTTGGCTTAATAGTTGCTTGAAATTGGATTTTTAAAATTTGTGTAATTGTTGTAATAATCTAATGGCAGTAAAACAATGTGTTTATTGGTTTATTCAGGGGATGTTTATTCTGTGGATCATAGCCTCCCAGAAGGCAGGAGCCACATCATAGATTAATTTTTGTATCCCTAACATCAAGCATAATGCTAGGTATATAATAGGACACCAAATAATAATTAATGATGGAACATCATTACAACAAGGTAAGCTAACAACTCTAAGACATAGATACTATTATTTTTCTCACATCACAGTTGAGAAGATTATGCTTAGAGAACTTGTGAATATACCCAAGATCCGTATTTAGAAAGAGGCACAGCTCAGGAAGTCCAATTCTAGAGTTTATACATATTATTTCTCTTTTTTTCCTCTCCCTTTTCCAAGTTATAATTTGCATATAGTAAAATTCATCCCTGTTAGTATATGGCTCTGTTTTAATACACAGTCTTGTAACCACTGCCACAACTGAGGTATAAACCATTCCATCACCTCAAAAAAAATTCCCCCAAGTCCCTTTGTACTCATTTCTCTACCACCAGCTCCGGGAAATTGCTGGTACATTTTCTTTCTATCATTTTGTCTTCTCTAGAATGCTATATAAATGGAAATATGCAGATGGTAGCCTTTTGAATCTGGCTTCTTTTATTATGTGCTTACAGTAATGCATTTGAGATTCATCCATGTTGCTGTGTGTTTCAGTAGTTTGCTTCTTTTTTTTTTTTTAATTGCTGAGTAGTATTCCACTGCATAAATGCACCACAGTTTGTTGATCCATTCATCAGCTGAGGGATATTTGGGTTGTTTCCAGTTTTTAGCAATGTAAATAAAGCTGCTATAAACATTTGCGAAACAGGTTTGGGTGCAAATGTAAGTTTTCATTTCAACTAGGTAAATACCTAGGAGTAGGTCATATGGGAAGTATATGTTTAACTTTAAGAAATTCTGCTGCTATCTGAATACCACTTCACATTCCCAAAATTAATGTAGTCACTCATTTTCACTTTACCATGGTGTTATCATAAAATGTTTTTCAGCCATTCTCACAGGTGTGTACTGATAGCTCTTATTGGGAGATCACTCTCCTCTGGTCTCCAGTCTGTCCTATGAGCAAAGTTACAAACAGCCTCTTATTTTAGACTATCTTTTCAAGGATGTTTGTATGACAAAGAGCCTTGGAAGATAGAGATAGCATCTCTCTTCAGAGCAGAGAGAAGATTTGTTTGCCTTTCAGTCTAATAAAGATAATGTCTCACTTCAGGGCAAAGCTTAGGCAGATTTGCCTGCAAATGGTAGAGATTTCACAAGCTGGGTCTTCCTTGGCTGTGACATCGCTTCCATGCTGGGCATCTATCTGAGCCTGCCTCTGCATCGCCCCCGTAGTACTTGGAGAGTGGGGGACTGACGTGAATGTGATGTTCATGTAGTATGTGGTACTGTAATAAAACATCCTTTGTCTCTGACTCAAGTCTTATGTCTTCTGCCAACATCCATAAAAATTGTAGCAGGCAAAGTTGTTAGTGTGCAAGTAGGATAAAATCTCAAGGCCTTTCATAGGTTTTAACTCTTGTTTTGATTTTAATTTGCATTTCCCCAATAACTAATGACTTCGAGCATCTTTTCATGCAGTTATTTATCATCTGTGTGGCTTCTTTAGTAAAGTCTTCAAATCTTTTGCCCACTGTTATTGAACTGCTTTTTAATCTTCAAGACTTGAGTGTTATGTTTATATTCTGAGTATGAGATACATTTCTGGATCTTTTCTATTGGTCTACAATTTACAAATATTCTCTCCCAGTTTTGTGCCTTGTCTTTTCCTTCTCTTAATGGTGTCCCTTGAAGAGCAGAGATTCTTAATTACATGAAATCCATCTCATCAAGTTTTTTATTTTTATGAATTGTGCTTTTGTTATCATATCTAAGAAATCTTTGTATATAGCCTAAGGTCACAAAGACATTTTTTCTGTGTTTTATTCTGGAAATTTTAGAGATATGGGTTTTACATTTAGGGATATACATTTTGAGGTAATTTTTAAATATGATGTGAAGTATGGATGAAAGTGTTTCCCTCCCACCCTCAATATAGATGTCCATTATTCCTATCTCATTTGTTGAAATGATTATCCTTTTTCCATTATGTGCTTTGGGATCTTTGTCAGAAATATATTATCTATACATGAGTGGGTCTATTGCTGGACTCTATATTTTCCCAATAATCTATATTTGTATTCTTTCTCTAATATCACACTGTCCTGATTCCTATAACTTTTTTTTTTAATTTTAGAGAAAGCGTGTGAGCAGGGTGGAGCGGCAGAGAGGAGGAGGAGGAGGAGGGGAGAGAGAGAGAGAGAGAGAGAGAGAGAGAGAGAGAGAGAGAGAGAGAAAGAGAGAGAGAATGAATCTTAAGCAGGCTCCATGCCCAGTGTGGAGCCCCATGTGGGGCTCAATCCCATGACCCTTGGATCATGATCTGAGCTGAAATCAAGAGTCAGATGCTTAACTGACTGAGCCACTCAGGCACCCTTGATTCCTATAGCTTTATAATAGGTCTGGAAATCAGGTAGTGTGGGCCCTCCAACTTTATTATTTTAAAACATTGTTTTGATTATATTTGCTTCTCCATTTAATTTTTATTTTTTTATCATTTTAATTTAAATTTTAGTTAGTTAACATATAGTGTAATATTGGTTTCAGGAGTAGATTTTAGTGATTCATCACTTATATATAACTTCCAGTGCTCATCCTAACAATTGCCCTCCTTAATACCCATAACTTATTTAGCTCATCCCCTTACCCACCTCCCCTTCGAGCAACCCTCAGTTTGTTCTCTATCATTAAGAGTCTCTTGTGGTTTGATTCCTATATACATTTTAGAATAAACTTTTGATTAAAAAATTATGCTGGGAATTTGATTGGAATTGTGTTGAATCCACAGATCAGTTTGGAGGGAATGATATGTTGATAATATTTGTTTTTCAATTCATGAACATGGTATATTGCTTTATTTAGTGCTTGGATTTTTTTCCATCTGTTTTGTAGTTTCCAGCATAAAGGATCTCATAGATATTTTGTTAGATTTATACCTAAGTATTTCCTCTTTGGGGATGCTTTTGTAAAGAATACTTTTATAACTTTAAATTTAAAACTGCTGCTTGCTAGTATGTAAAAATGCCATTGACTTTTGTATAATGACCTTATATTTTGCAATCTCTCTAAACCCACTGTTAGTTCTAATAGTTTTTTGCAGGTATTTTGGGATTTTCTACATAGAAAATAATACAATTAGTGGGGAAAAGGACAGTTTTATTTCTTCCTTCCCAATATCCCTTTCTGTTATTGATTTATCTTAACTGATTATGCTCTATTGAGCACTCTATTGAATAAGAGTGATGAAAATAGATATCTTTGACTTGATCTTGAGCTTACTAGAAAAACTTTGTCTTTCACTATTAGTATTTAGGTGTAGGTATTTGTAGATGCTCTTTATTTTATTGAAGAAGTTCCCTTCCATAGGTTTGCTATGAGTTTTTATCAAAAAGGAATTCTGTAAAATGCTGTTTTGAAATATTGAGATTATTATGTGATCTTTCTTGGTTAGTCTGTTGAAATGAATTACACTGATTAATTTTTGAGTGTTGAAGTTGTCTTGCATACCCAGGATAAAATCCACTTGATCATGGTACTGTTCTTTTCATGTATTGCTGGATTTGTTTTGCCAGTGTTTTGTTGAGGATTTTGTTTTCCTTCTGTTTTCATTAGGGATAGTAGGCTGTAGTTTTCTTTTCTTGTACTCTTTGTGTAGTCTTGGTATCTGGATAATGTTGGCCTCACAATGAATTCACAATGAATTCTGAAACATTTTTCCTTTCCTGTAGTCTAGAAAAATTTGAATTAAACAAGCTTTATTTGTTTCTCAGAAGTTTTCTATAGTTTTCCAGCGAACCCATCTGAACCAGGAATTTTGTGTTGAGAAGTAGGGATGGGGAGGGGGAATATTTTCAAGTACAAATTCAGTTTCTTTAGTATGTATAGGATTATTCAAGTTATATGTCTTTTTCTTGAGTGATTTTATGCAGTTTGTGTTTTTTCAAGAATTTTTAAAATGTCATCTATGTTGTTAAATTTATAGACATAGTATTTCCTTGCTATCTTTTAAATGTTTTAAATTTCCTGGTATTGGTGATTTTTGTCTTCATATTTTGCAGAGGGTGTGGTCTGTCTGAGTAAATTATTATCTAATTTATATATCTTTTTTCCAAAGAACTAGTTTTTGGTTTTATTAATTTTTCTTGATTGTTTCTCTGTTCCTGATTTTATTGCTTTCTACTATTATCTTTATTATTTTCTTCTGCTTGCTTTGGTTATAATTTGTTCTTACTTTTTTCTAATATAATTATTAAATGTATAAATTTCCCTATAAGAACTGCTTTATGTGCATCCAATAATTATTAATAAGTTGTCATTAGAAAATATTTTCTAGTTTCCCTTTGACTTTTTTTGATACGTGGTTTACTTAAAAGTATGTTGGTTATGTTCTAAATATTGGAAATATTTTAGATAACTTTCTGTTACTAATTTCTAGTTTAATTCAGTATGGTCTAAGTACATATTTTATATAATTTTGTGGGTTTTTTTAATTAGTTAAAGTTTGTTTTATCATTCTGAATATGTTCTGACTTGTTGAATGTTTCCTATGTACTTGAAAAAGACTATGTATTTTGCTGTTGTTGGGCACAGTGTTCTATAAATTACTTCACGTTTTTTGAGGATGTTTTTCTCAGAATTTTTTATATACTTATTTTATCCACTGATTTTGCCAACTGATTTTGTTTTGTTGATTACTGAGAGAAAAGTATTGCAGTTTCTAACTCTTCTTGTGGATTTGGCTATTTTTCTTTCCAGTTCTAGCAGTTTTTGCTTCATGTAGTTTGAAGCCCTGTTATTAATTCCATATACATTGTAGAAATATGTGCTTCCTTGATGAATTGACTTTTTGCTCATTATGTAATATACCTTTTTTATCCCTGAAGTCTATTTTGATATTAATATGACTATTCCAGCTCTTTCTTTTTTTAAATGTTTATTTATTTATTTGTTTGTTTTGAGAGAGAGAGAGAGAGAGAAGCATAGAGAGGAAGAGGAAGCAGGCTTGGTGCTGTCAGCAGGGAGCCTGATGTGAGGCTTGATCTTACCAACCGTGAGATCATGACCTGAGCCAGAATCAAGAGTACAATGCTTGGGGCGCCTGGGTGGCTCCATCTATTAAGCCTCCGACTTTAGCTCAGGTCGTGATCTCTTGGTTCATGGGTTCAAGCAAACATTAAAAAAAAAAAAGAATATGATACTTAACCAACTGAGCCACCCAGGTGCCCCTCCAGTGTTCTTTTTTTGTTTTAATTTTTTTAAAATGTTTGTTAATATTTGAGAGAGAGAGACAGAGTATGAGAAGGGGAGGGGCAGAGAGAGAGACAGAATCTGAAGCAGGCTCCAGGCTCTGAGCTGTCAGCACGGGGCCTGATGTGGGGCCCAAATTCAGGAGCTGTGAGATCATGACCTGAGCTCAACCAGCTGGGCCACCCAGGAGCCTCCCAATATTTTTTTGATTAGTGTTGACATGGTATATTCATTAACTTTAAATTTATTTTTATATTTATGGTGGTATTCTTGTGCATGGCATAAAATTGGGTCTTTTTTTTTTCATCCAACCTAACAAATTTTCAGTTAATTGGTCTTTTTTTTTCACTGTTTAGTTGGTCTTAATTGTTTATATTTAATGTAATTTTTTATATTGTTGAAATAAAATCTGTCATTAGATTATTCCTATTTGTTTCACCTATTCTTCGTTTCTTTTATCCTATTTTTTTTCTGCCTTCTTTTGAATTGACTATTTTTAAGATTCCATTTCCTCTCCACTCTGGGCTCATTATTCATATCTCTTTTTTTTAATTAAAAAATTACGTATCTTTTTAAAAAATGCTTAATGGTCATGCTAGGATTTACAACATATATCTTTAATTAATTGCAGTCTACCTTGAAAAAATATTTTACTGCTTTAGGTATAGTTTAGTAATACTACAACAGTATATTCCCAATTTTTCCTTCAAGTCCTTTGTTTTATTGTGATACATTTTGCTTTTATACATGAAAGAAATACTCAATACATTGATGCTGTTTTGCTTTAGATGGTTGTCTCTAGATTGGTTGTCTCTCTGATTAAAATAAGAATGTTTGCCTCATTTATGCTATTTGAAGTCTTTAGCTTGGGCGTATATGCTGCTAATGAATCATCTTAGTTGTTTGTCTGAAAAATATTTATTTTTGAAATAGATTTCAGCTAAGTATGGAATTCTGAGTTGACAGTTATTTTTTTCCCCAGCATTTTAAGGTTGTCATTTCACTGTCTCATGGCTTGCATAGTTTTCATATGAGAAGTATGCTGTAATTCTTACTTTTGTTCTTCTGCATGTAAAGTGTCTTTTTTTTCTATTGGATACCTTCAAGATTTTGTGTTTATCTGTGGTTTTCAGCAGCTATATCTACGGGTGTGTGTGCATGTGTCCGTATGTGTGTGTGTTCTGGTGTTAATTTGTCTTGGTGTTCTCTGATCTTTCTGTGTCTGTAGTTTAGTGAGTTTCATTACTTCTGGAAAATTCTTGGCCACCATCTCTACAAATACTGCTTCTAATACATTCTCTTTTGCTCCTCTCTCTAGTATTCCAATTGCACAAATATTAGACCTTTTGATACCGTCTCACAGCTCTTGAATGTTCTTTTTCCTTCACTCTTTTTTCCCTTTTTGTACTCCAGTTTAGGTGGTACAATCTAATGACATCTATTCTTCAAGTTTACTTTCTTTGTGTCAAGTCTGATGACGAGTCCACTGAAAGTCTGACTATGAGTTCATCTCTGTTACCATATATTTTTATTTCTAGCATTCTGATTTGATTTTAAAAAATAATTTCAGGGGCGCCTGGTGGCTCAGTCAGTTGAGCATCCGACTTCAGCTCAGATCATGATCTCAGGGTCAGTGGGTTCGAGCCCCGTGTCAGGCTCTGTGCTGACAGCTCAGAGCCTGGAGCCTGCTTCAGATTCTGTGTCTCCTTCTCTCTCTGCCCCTACCCCGCTCACACTTTGTCTCACTCTGTTTCTCAAAACATAAATAAATGTAAAAAAAATTTTTTTAAATAATAATTTCAGTCTTCTTTGCTGAAATTTCAAATGAGTTTATGCATGTTCCCCCTTTTCCCACTATGACTTTTAACATGTTAATTATAGTTACTTTAAGTTTCCTGTCTGGTAGTTCCAACATCTGAGTCATCTCTGAGTTTGGCTTTTTTGATTGCTTTGTCTCTCGATAGTGTATTTTTCCTTTCTTTTTATTTTGCTTGTCTTGTAATTTTTGATTCAAATCAAACATCATAGGTAGGGAAAGGAAATAGTATTTCTGTCTGGAAATAAGATTAGCCTTTTCTTAAGCCATACAGAGAAAGACAGATACCATACGGTTTCACTCTTATGTGGATCCTGAGAAACTTAACAGAAACCCATGGGGAGGGGAAGGAAAAAACAAGAGGTTAGAGTGGGAGAGAGCCAAAGCATAAGAGACTCTTAAAAACTGAGAACAAACTGAGGGTTGATGGGGGTGGGAGGGAGGGAAGGGTGGGTGATGGGTATTGAGGAGGGCACCTTTTGGGATGAGCACTGGGTGTTGTATGGAAACCAATTTGACAATAAATTTCATATATTGAAAAAAAATATTAGCCTTTTCTAATGCTGGGAGAAGGTTGGGTCAATTTAGTCAGAATTTGATCTGGGTATGGGTTTTGCTGTTATTGTTAACCTCAGTGTTACATAGGCTTCAAAATTCTCTATTATTACATTGTGTCTAGGGTAGGGGCTTGTCTTCTACAGATTTTTGTGAAAATCTGCTCTATCTTCAGCCTTGAGTCTCCTTTTTTTGCCTGTGCCTCAGAAAGTGTCTCTCTCTTTAGGCTTTTGTCCCTCTCCTGGAAGGAGCCTTCTTTCTTCTATATTACTTGGTATTTGCTAATGTGGTGTGGTTGTGTTGGAAATTTCTGTTTTCTGCTGTTTTGGAGCAGCCTATTTTAGGCAGTTCTTATGTCCCTGTGTCACAGAGTTAGGGCCTTCTCAATAATTTTGCCTCTCCCCTGATGGTCTGACCCTAAGAATTCTTTCTGCCCTTTTCCTAAGGTGGAATTTTTAATTTTGTTTTATTCACTCATGTTAATGTGTTTTTATCTGTGGTTTAGGGGTGACAAAATTTGCTTCCCTTCCCCAAGTAGCTTAAAGCCTTTGTTCCATAATGTAAATATCATAGAAGAATTTTGGCAAGACTTCTTACCTCTCCTATAGTAGCCACTCTTCCCCTCTTCCAGGACTGCACTATGAGAGAAACTTTCTTTACTCCTGTTGTGCCCTGCCTCCAGTCTTTCTTATGAATTTTGTGGAGAAGAGCTTCTAAATGGGTTTCGATTTTCCTTGGATTTGTGACTCCTATGAGTTCTGTACACTTGTGCTTGTCCATAGTTGGCCTTTAGAAATTCCTTGAAAATATTAGCTTCTTCTTACCATCTTGCATAAATCCAGCATCTGCCCCTAGCAAGGCAATGCTTGAGTCCTTTATTCCTTTGAAATAAGTTTTCTTTTTTTCGCTTTTGGACTGGTTGTTTATATTATGACTAGAGCTCTCTGATGAGTTTAAGAAATGTGTCATTTTACAAATACCTATATTTTATTGTTTTTGTTGTGAAAGAGTGGGAGCATTATTTCCAATGTTCTACATCCTAAGTAGAAACTGAGACTTAGAAAATACACACTTAAAACTATATTCTAAAATTGAATTGGACATTCTTATTAATAGAGTAGCATGTTTGGGCTGGGAGATAAATGTACAACTAAGATATTGGTTTTCCTATAATGAGTTGTGTAATGCCTAAGAGTCATATGTAATGAGTCCTATAAAAAAAGTTTGTGTAAAGCTACAAGAACTAGGTACATGGTAACTCTTGAGATAATGTTATCAGAGATGGTCAGAAAAGGTTTCACAAAGCAGGTGATATAGGACTACAAACTGTAAGCATGAGTCAGAATTTAACAGGTGGATGGAGGGAGAAAAGCATTCCTTTTAGAGGAATGGCATGAACACAGATATGTGGACAAGCCTGACATTTTCAGGGATGGAAAATGAGGCTAGAGCTTAGGTTGCAACTGAGAAGGTCTTTGTTTTTTCTGTGTTAGGGATTTAGCTTTTATTTTGTAAGCAGTTGGGAATCTCAAGAAGATCATAATCATAAGTGACACCAACAGAGCCTTGTTTTAGAAGGATAACTCTAGCATCAATTTGGAGACTAAATTGAAGGGAAGAATGTATGTTGTCTCTCTAGGGAGCTATTGTAAGAAGAAATGGTATCTAAAACAATATGAATACATATAGAGAAATAGTTTTCATTATTTTCATGACACAATGAAGTCATCAAAAAGGCATCTCAGGAAGAGAGTCTCTGACAGGGCTCTGACAGAGCAATGGGGGCATTGGCTTATTAGTGGAGGCAGAAGTCGAGGTTTCCCTCTTGGCCTCCTTAACTCTTGAAGGGGTGGTCCTCATTATTGTTGGGTGAGGATGGGAGTTCTATCTTCCCATGTGAGTTCCACTAACACTGAGTTGAGGGTAGCCTTAATACTGTTGGGTGATGGTGAAAATCTTTTCTCCACTAGAGCTCCTCTGATACCCCCCAAGTTGGGAGGGGCAGGAATGCCTCAATTCAAGTCTGGGTCCAAGTTCCTCATGTGGCGTATTCTGATAGAGATAGAGGATGCTTATTATTGGCTATCAAAAATGAAAGTCCTGGATCCCTACTTTGCCTTCTTTGGCACCCTCTGGTGGGGATATTGATCAGGGTGCCTCATTATAGCCTGGTGAGGATGGGAATGTAGGCTCCCCATTTGGACTTTGCTGGCATGGATGAGGGTAGGGAATAGTTTTTTTCTTTTTCTTTTCTTTTTTTATTTTTTTACTGTGCTGTTTAGCTAGAGTAGAACATTGATTATCTGAGTTTTCTTTTTTTTCTAGGCTGCCCCTTCCCTGGTCCTTTGCATAGAAAGAGTGGGCTTTTCTTGGGAACTTTTTTGTCTGTGCCTGTTGGCATTTATGGGTTTCCAGCTTCTTTGGCTTCATGTCTCGGCTATGTGTGGCAAAACAACCCAAGAAAGTCACCACCATGATGTTCCTTGAATTCTGGTCCCTGGCCATTCTACCATCTTCTCTGTACCTTTTAGTCTTCCTATCTTTGTTTTATATACAGTGTCTAGGGTTTTTGATTGTACTTAGGGGGAAGAATAGGGAAAAGTACATCTATTCTATCTTCCTGGAAGTGAAAGTCTTCTATTTAGTCCATAACAGTATTATAACTAAATCTCACTCGCTTTTTTTGATTTCACAGTGAAACTAAGAGCAATAGAATATGACAAAGGGAGGTGTGAATGTATAGGTCAATATGGGGAGAAAAATTTCTCTAAAAAGAGAGGTTTTGTATGACGGCTTTTCTCAATCAAATGCTTATTGAATGTCTACCATGTATACAAAGCACTATGGGGAGTGGACAAGTGTACACACGTAGAGATCAGCCACTCCTTCAGATTATTGCAAAGCTTATGCCATTTGTTTAATATGTTCCAGAAGATGCCCAAATGCTTTCAATGTCCTGGCTGTTGATGGTGGTGGGAGTTGGGAATGCAGTAGAGACCTAAAATGAGACAGTCTCATTGGCCCAACTCACTCATGACTTTACAGGTGGGGGAGCTTTACTAAGTTGCCTTTAGGGAGTTTTCATCTTTGTCTCTCTTCCTGATGTGATATAGCCCACTAATTTACTTCAAATGCCTCTTAACCAGTGAACAAAGACTCTTGTTCCTCTTTCCTCAAAATATGTACATACCCTGAGCCCTCTACAAAACCAGGATAAGGGACTGGACTCTCAGCTGTATGACTATTAAACACTTGGTTTTTTTGGGTCTACCTGCTGGCTAGCAGTCTTAAATTATCATCAGTGCTCAGTTTTTCTTTTATTCCAACGGATCACGGCAGCTGCAGTACATGGCTGCTTTGCAGTCTATTAAAGAGATGTATTTGGAGATACACTAGGAAAAGGCGGCATTTTAATCAGTGATTTATATGCACTTTTTAAAAAGCCTTGTCAAGTCTGCTTTTCCCATTTAACCTTGAATTCTTTTCATAACATTGTATCTTGATTTTATGTTCCTTAATGTGCCATATTTTTTCTCTACAATAGATTTTAAGCTAAATTGGCCCAAAACAAGAGGGATGCTGAATGCTTTTTGTAACCATGGAAACATTTCTGGGCACTTACTGAGGATCTGGTTGCCAATAGTAATGTAACAGAGAAAAGAGATACACTTCATTTAGCAGTTGCCTATGATTAAGAGGCAGATAGACTCCTTATAGTGATATCTCAAGATAGGTTTTTTTGGTTTAAAGACCCAAATCCAAAACACCAACTTCTCAGTCAAGAAGCAGTTATGACACTTTGATATGTGATGGGAAAGAGTTCTAATTGCATTTAAAAATCATCTTTGTTTTCAGTTTTTCACCTCATACTTTTTTTTTTGAGACTGTTTTTTAACCACATGTATTTGTTTCCAAGAAATATGCTCACTATTTCCTGAAATAGCCTGCTAATGGAATTAATGTGTTCCAAGTACACTGGCATATAGAACTTTAGATACACTCTTTGGCTAGATGGAATGAATTAAAAAAAAATAGAACAGCAGGCTTTGAAATCATGGTGACATAATTTGACTTTTCGGTCAGATTATGAGGCTAATATAACATGAAAGGGAAAATCCTACAGTCTTAGTTACTGGTGGGTCTCAAGATTTTATGGATTCGGGGTATTTTGTTCTGTCAATGTTGTTAGGATTGCTTGTGGCAATTGAGACTAAAAGGCATCAGGTAATATAGTGCAATTGATTTATAAATCATATGAGCTTTATTTCTTTTCTGTAGGACATGTTATGGCATATGAAATGTTGCATCCTGCCTTTCCTTTGTTTGCAATACTTGAACTTTGCTTTTGCATTGACAAAGTGCTTTCTTGAAAGTAAACTTATCTCTAGTTAAATTTGTCTTCATTCATTAGTCCTTCATTTGATGGCATATGCCATCACGTTCCTTGGTTATTGAGAATTGGTCATAAAAAAGTTTAGTATTCTGCAAAATCTTCAGAACTTGTTTTCTGAAAACCTTTTGAGGTTAATTTTCTTGATATGTTGACTTGCATGTTTTAGAAAAAGTAGGTATTAATGAACATGCTAGGAGCTGATGTACAGTATTCAGAGTCTTGACTTGAAGGCAAGGAGACTTATTGCTACTGCTATGTATTTTGCAATTTTGTGTCATTTTTAAGGGAAATTTTAGGCATGTAACAAATTCCTGCATGGACAGAAGTTGGAACATATGACTTATTCAAATGGTCAGAATGTGGATTAAATTTTTACCTTGATTTCTGGGTATTATTATAATAGAATGCTTGAGCATTTTTAAAGGCAGCTTTAAAATGAGGAAATAAAGTCCTTTTTTCTTTTCCTACTCTTACCATCATTAGGAATGGATTAGAGAGATAGGAGGTAAATTATACTACAAATGAGCTTAAGTTCCATTTTTCCAATTCCCAAGGAACAAGGAATTTTTCTTTAATAATGGAATTACTTGATAATGAAAAAGCTCAGGGGTCTTCTCTGCCCCGAGACTCACACAGTAATAGAGCCAGGTGATTCTTTTTTGCAATTATCTATCCTATTAGGGAAGAAGCTGGAGCCAGGTAGGAAGTACAAACTTAATAAGACCTTTTCTTCATTTACTATCTGGTTTTCTCTTGCTGAGCAAGATTTTTACCTGTGTGTTTGTGTGTTGTTTATTCATCTTTTAAAATGCCATAGAGATACTATCTTTTTTTCCCTCTTGTATTCTCCTTCCTTTGGGAAATCCCCCTTCTCCCTCCCCTGGTATTCTTGTTAGATACCCACCTCTGAGGAGAAATGGTCTTGTTTCTGAAAAGGAGCCTTATAAATAATGGAGTTTCTGATTTGTGATGATGAGTTCCTTTTCCCTTTGAGCTCTTGTTAAGTATGCTCAAGGGTGGTCTAGGCCACTGCTAATGGAGTTTTTAGTGCCCTTTACATTTCCTAGTTTTTAAATTTATGAAACATTTCAAAACACAGAAAAATATAGCATGATATAACAAACATCCACAAATCCACCACTTAACTCTGCCACATCTTAAAGTTTTGCCACATTGAACTCCAATTTATTTTAAAGACGCCATCCAGGACCAATATGATTGGAACCCTCTGTGAACTCCTCCTTGTTTTCTTTCTCTTCTCTCCTCTAGGAGTAAAACAAGTCTAAATTTGGGGGCGTGATTCCCAGTGTGTTTTTATTCTTTTGCTGCGAGTATTTGTATCTGTAAATTTCACACAACATAATTTTGCATGTTGGAAAGCTATCCAAATGATATGATATTAACCATGTTATTCTGCAACCTGTTTCTGTTTACCTCTCAATGCTATGCTTTTGAATGATTCAGACCCATGTAGATTTAGTTTATTTTAACTGATATATAATAGTCCACTGTATTAAATAACATGCCATTTATCCATTTACATGTTGATCCAATTTATCCATTCTTATTAACACCTAATTTATTTCCAGTTTTTCACGATAATGAATAATTCTGCCATGTAAACTTATCTATGAGCACATATACCAGAGTTTCTTTAGATGTCATATATGAAGGAGACAGTGCTATTTTGAGCCCCTTGCTTTAACTAGGTAATTTCTTCCTGGGTTGAGGCACCTTGAATAGATTCCTTGGTCCTCCCCCAGTTTTTCTTGAGGTGGTTCCAACTGGTTCTGTAACCAAGAGAGTTATAACCAATGGTGTGCTGAAGGCATTAAAAGAATCTAAGAGTTGTCTGTGCTTTCCATAGCAAGTTTAAATAATGAATGAAAACATGGGTAGTGACACCAAATTTTAGGGGACTAACAGGCTCCTTTGAAACTTTAACAAAAGTTATGAACCTACTTTTTCAGAAAACACATGCAGGATATACCAAAACATTTTTATAATGAAATTTCATGGGTTCATGGACCACCCAAAGTATATCTATGATATTCTAGATTAAAGTCTACAAGGTGTACAAAAAAAGCTAGTGATAATACAGTCAGGAGTCAACCACTGTACCATTTCCTTTTAAATTTGACTTTTTTCCTAAGAAAATAAAATTGGAGAAATACATTAGGATCTCCATTGGTCTTCAGGTATTCTCTCTCTGCTCACGTCTATTCTGCTTTGTCCTGCTTTGTATGTTGAGGCTGGTATTCTGCAAACTACAGTTTTCTTTTGCCAGGGGTATTCTCCTATGTTGTGCCAAAAGGAGCAGTGGAGGGATACTGGAAGATGGAAGGAAGAAAGAAAGGAATTCCTTTTTCCTGCTTTTCCTTACTGTTCTGTTATAGGCACCACAGTAGAGCCTTCCTTATTGCTACCAACAGTTTGGGTTCCAGTATCCACTTTCTTTCAGCATTCTAAAACCAACCTCATGGCCTCCCACTTAGAGGTGACTACCCTGTCTAGGCAATTTTCCCTCCCCAGAGTCTAGACTCTGTAGAGCTCCTCTTCTGACACCCTGAACCACCACCAGCAGACTGACCCACTGTCTGAGCCTCATATCCTTGAAGCCTTGTTTCTGAGCTTCTGGTTTCGATAATCTTGATTGCTTCCCCTTGCTTCTCCAGCTTGAGGGGTGGTAGCTGCTTCCTGCAGTTACAGTCTCTGAGTTACTTCCTGTTCCTCTTTCTATTCATTCAGTACCCAATAGCTGTAGAACCAATTTTCTATATTAAATTCCCTCTATTGAAATACCTATTGTGGTTTTTGTTCTTCTGATTGGATCTTGACGAATATAGTAATTAAAGTGTTGTCCAAGCAGTTGTATAGATTTTGAAGCGGTCCAGACTAATTGTGGAAGAGCTAGAACGTCCATGTGAACCGAGGCTTTCTGGAGGAGATAGGTAACTGGTAAAATGGGCATCTAATTCTTACCCATATTTGATATTCACCAGGCAAACAAATGTGATATGATAGGTAATAAGTGCCATGAGGAAAATTAAGCAGGTTAAGGGGGTAAAAATTAATCAGGTGAGTAGAATTTTATATATCTTATATAGAATGACCTGTATTTTACATAGGTGGTTTTATACTTTGTATATGTGGTGCTATATTTTATATACTATGACCTCTCCAAGAAGGCAGCAGTTAAGCAGAGCTGTGAAGGAAGTGAGGGAGTGGGCTATGCAAATAAATGAGGGAAGAGCATTGCCAACAGAGGGAAAAGTAATTGGGCAAGCCATGGTATGGGGTGGGAAGTGTGTTTGGCCGATTGATTTTAATCTTTGTTTATTTTGAAGGGAGAGAGATTCACAGAGTGTGAGCACAGAAAGAGCAGAGAGAGAGGGAGACAAGAGAATCTGAAGCAGGCTCCAGGCTCTGAGCTGTCAGCACAGGACTTGATGTGGGGCTTGAACCATGAGATCATGACCTGAGCTGAAGTCAGGCACTTAACCTACTGAGCCACCCAGGCACCACTGGCAGATTGATTTTAAAATGTGGCTTTGCCCAAGCTTATCAGCATCTGGCCATTGGTAATACTGTCCATTTGTTACTCCAGAATTTTTGCTGTTTGTGAAATTTTCTGATGTTTCATAAATCTTTTGCTTAAAGAGGTCAAGTGTGAGATTTTCTTAGGACACACTCTTGTTCACGGAAAGACTTCAAAAACTTTTATATCATCTCAAAAATCAGTTTATTTTCAGGGAGAAGGTAGGAAGAAACATGAAGTTGAAATTTTAAGCATTATCTTCTTAAGCTGTAATGTAAGAGCATATTTCAAAACCAAATTCAAACTTCAGGTTTTCCTGTTTTTTATTGTTTTGATCTTGCAATAAAGTAGTCACTGCTAAACTTATGTGTGGATAGTTGGAAAATTGTTCTCTTGGTTTTAGACCCATAATGACACACAGTTATTTTTTTTAAGTATGTTTATTTATTTTGAGAGAGAGAGAGAGAGAGAGAGACAGACAGACAGACAGACAATGAGCAGGAAAGGGGCAGCCAGAGAGGGAGAGAGAATCCCAAGGAAGCTCTGCAGTGTCAATGCAGAGCCCAATGTGGAGCTCCTTCTCACAAACTGTGAAATCATGAACTGAGCCACAATCAAGAGTCTGACACTTAACTTAGTGAGCTGCCCAGGCACCCCCACACAGTCATTTTTATGTGATCATTTTGCATATAAACTATTTCTGACCCTTGATACTTCCCTTTGCAAGGCTGGACTTCCTCTTAACCATAAAATGGCATTGAGGCAATATTGCTTGTGTCCCAGAAACCATGCTATTTACATAATTGAACCAAATTAAAGTTATACTGGGAATTTCTCAATTTCTTACAAGCAAAGAAAAAGAGGGAGTGAACTCAAGTAACTGATAAATTTGGGAGTAAATCTGGCTTTCTGAGTTCTATCCAGGAGTTCAGATGTTATCTTTGGGACCTGATTTTTCTTCCTCTACCTCTGGTCTTGTGTCTCTGTCTCCATCTGGGCTCCATCTTTGACTCCATGTGTAGTGATATGGTTGTCAGAAGCTCCAGGTTTGTATCTTCGTAGGTTGTAATCTAGTGGAAAAATAAATTCCACTTTCTGGCAACTTGAAAAAGAGTTTTGGGGTTAGCACTAATTGGTTTGATTTGCTTGTCTTGTCTTGGCTGGGCTGGAATTATGTGGCAAATCTTGGCAATCACTTAGAAATCAGGGAAGTGTGATGCTCTGATTGGACAGACCTATGTCACATGTCACTCCTGAAGTTGGTAGAGAGAGACCTTTACCAGAAAAATGGTCTGAGCATGGAGGAAAGTGGTTTACCAGAAGAAAAATCAGAATTCCAGAAGTTGGAAGAATAGATGATGGATGGCCAAACAAAAACCCAAGAGCTTTATTACAGGAGTCAGTGTCTCATGGATCTTTCCACTGTCTGTATATTGTACATTGATGATAAGTCTGTTCCAAGGATGAACCTAGATTCCTTTCATCACCACATATGCCTTATGTCACCACAGGTGCTGTGGATACCTGCTTCTCAGTGCTTAGGGATGCATGTCTGCTTCAAGTCAGAAAAAAAAAAACAACAATTTTTCATTTGATACTTCTTTTTTTATTTAATACTTTATTTTTATGTTTATTTATTTTTTAGAGAGAGCGAGAGAGCACATAAGCAGGTGATGAGCATAGAGAGAGGGGACACAGAATCTGAAAAAGACTCCAGACTCTGAGCTGTCAGTGCAGAGCCCAACACTGAGCTTGAACCCATGAACCATGAGATCATGACCTGAACTGAAGTCGGATGCTTAACCGATTAAGCCACCCAGGCGCCCCTTTCATTTGATACTTCTGAACTAGATCATGGCTCCTCTCCTGGATGTTAGCAGATCTTCCTAACTCACACTTTTAGATTGGCTTAGCTACACAATTAACTGTATGGGATCTGTATTCGTTATCCATTGCTACATAATAAATTATCACAGACTTAGTGTCTTAAAATGACATGCATTTATTATTTCAGGTTCTATGGTTTAGGGATCCAGATATAGGTTAGATGTATCCTCTGCTCAGGGTCTCACAGGCTCAAAATGTCAGATGGGCTACATTCTCATTTGGAGGTTGGACCTGGGAAAAATCCACTTCCTAGCTTTCTCAGGTCATTGGCAAAATTGGTTTCCTTGCAGATGTAAAACTGAGGGCCCCAGCTTTATGCTGGCTGTTGGTTGAAGGCTGCTTTAGTTCCTAGAAGCCATTCCTGGTTCTTTGCTACATGGGCTTCCCCGTTGTGGTTGCTTACTACATCAAGCTAGCAAGGAAAGCCTCATGGCAAAGGAATCTTATATTATGCAGTGTCATTATGAGTGTGACATTCCATCACGTTTGTCATACTCTACTGGTTAGAGGCACATCACAAGTTGCAGCCATACTGAAGGGGAGGGGATCATACAAAGGTATGAACACTAGGAGGCAGGGATGGGGGTATAGATGACCACCATTTGGGTCTGATCCACCACAGGATCCTAGGTTGGCTATTTAAATAAAGTAGAGAAATTACACAAAAGGTGGGAAATACTTACATGCCTTCTTTTGAGTTATTTGAACTTACAGATTTTTTTCAAATGGGGAAATTGTATTTTTATCTTAAAAGGCAACTGTTCCTTTCTCTTGGCTGCTCTGCAAATGGTTCATCCAGGAATTGTTCATAAAAAGATTTTGGTTAGAAGCTAAATCTGTAGACCTGAATTGATTTTGAAATGGTAAAGAGTGTAAAGGGGATGCAGACTTTGCAGGAAAACTCTCCACTGGCACATATTCTCTCATGGGAAGTGCCCAAGATACCTTGCCAAGAGTCTTTATTGATTTTGTAGATCACCCCAGGTGAAGAGTTTCTTGGTTGCTAATATCAATAATAATAAATGTAACAGTTATAGGTATTCAGTAAAGTATAATCTTGACTATGGGTTAGATATTTTATAAACATTGTACCTCATAATCATCATTTTGTGAAATATGTCTGTGGGTGGGTGGGTGGATGGATTATTATTATTTTTAAAGAAAAGACAAGACTTCAAGGGATGCTCAGTTACTTCTTAAATGTCCCTAGCCTGTAAAGAAGCTCAGATTCCAAACTGCACATGTTAACTGAAAACATCAAGTTTCTTTCCTCATGTAGCCACTGTCCCAAAGTAGGTCGAAGTGCTCTTCCTTCCATCTCACACCTCCAGCCCCACATCAGTGACTGGCAGCAAATTCCTGGGCATTACATTTTCTGACAGTGGACTCCTAAGTTGAGCTGAAGGAATTAATGGGAGAACAGGCTATACTTGAGTCTCCATTTCCCTAGCTTCTGCTTTCTTTTTTACTCACTGCAGTTTGGCTTCCACTCTACCACTGCAACGAACATGCCCTTAGTTATATAAGCAGCACCTCCCCTCCCCGTTCATAAGTCAAAATAATAATTTGACTTATTTTGGCTGTGAACATTGCTAGATATTCCTCCCTTGAAACTCATTCTTCACCTAGGTTCTGGATTCCATGTGTTCCTTTTCTTCTTACTACATCTAGTCACTCCTTTTCTTTCACCTTCCTCTGCCTGTCCCTAGAGTATTGGTTTCCCTCCTAACACAGTCCTCCACGACTTCCACTTCAGATCTGTGTCTCTAGTCTGGACCTTTCTCTTTTGAGCTCTGGGCTCATATATCTAACTGCCTTCACCTGAATGGTATCAAACATCCCAAATTCAACATGTTGAGAAACATGACTAATCATCTTCCTTTGTTATCTAATTTATGGAAAGCTAATCATAAAAGTAAGATAGAAGTTTCTCTCAGTTCCTTATCCCTCTCAGCTCCCCTACCCGACTTGTATTTTTTTCAGTATGTACTAAATCCTATTGATTCTATTTCCAACTTCTCTTGTGTCTGTCCAGCTCTTCTCTATCCATCTACCTTAATTCAGATATATAGCCTCTTCTGCTTGGTTTATTTCTTTTCTTTTATTTTTTTACATTTATATGTTATTTCTTCTCTGTGAACCTGTCTTCATTGATAATTTTTAGGCACATGATACATAATCACAGACTGCAGAACTAAATGAAAAATTAGGCAACAGTGAGAGCCAAGTTCATGAGTAAATATTTGCACACTGACCCTACTCTATCTTCCTCTTCTTGATCAGTTATTCATTTTCAGGTGTATGAAGTTTTGCAATAAGAATTGGAATTTTTTGTCAGTCATTCATAAATTTTAATATTTTGCCCATGTGGAATCCTGGAGTTGTTGTTAATAATGGCAGGGACTTGGGGCGCCTGGGTGGCTCAGTCGGTTAAGCATCCGACTTCAGCTCAGGTCATGATCTCGCGGTCTGTGAGTTCAAGCCCCGCGTCGGGCTCTGTGCTGACAGCTCAGAGCCTGGAGCCTGTTTCGGATTCTGTGTCTCCCTCTCTCTGACCCTCCCCTGTTCATGCTCTGTCTCTCCCTGTCTCAAAAATAAATAAAACGTTAAAAAAAATTTTTTTTTAAATAATGGCAGGGACTAAACACTGGAATTTGAACTAATGTGATATAGTAATGCTTTTATTTCTAGTCAATTCACGCAAACTCTGCTGAAGACTGTGTAATATTTGTGGGTTGTTCACTCTTGAGCAATGAATAGATCACTGGTTAGGTAAAAAGAATTGACCTCTTACCGCCAGTCATTCCTGGATTCCGTTACCTAAGAACAATCTTTCCATTCTAGAGAAGGAGACTTTTGCTTTCAGTTACCAGATCCGGAACTAGATGCCTTTTTAACAAAAATCTGTTAATAAAGATAGCCAAATATCTGTTATTATTGGACTTAATCTTCATTAGAAACTTTCATCTAATTTTATTTTATTTTTTTATTTTTATTTTTTCTAAACCAGACCATTTGAATATATTGCTAAAATGCAGATTTGTGATTTGAGAACACATTTTGTCATGTTGAATAACAATGATGAAGCATTGTAACTTATCATGCTTGGTCTATTTCAATAATGTGGTAACTGACCTTTCTGTTTCTGTGTTCTTTCCATCTCTCTCTATTCTCAGGGTTCCCCTCTGGATGTTCATTCTGGACTCTGCATCAGATTTTACACCTTCTTATACAAAAAGCCTTCCAGGACAATTTCTTTCCTTTGAAAGATGCTTAGTTTTCAGGGATTTGGGCCCACTGTCTTCCAGCTTCTGGAAACACTAAGTCCATTTCACACCTAAACATTTGGTTTCTTTCTCCCTACTCTTATGCCTGCTTAGTGAACATTTCTTGTCTTTCAAGAGCTATCTCAAGTATCATTTTCTCTAGGCAGCTCTCTTAGTCCATTCAGGCTGCTATACACAAAATACTATAGACTGAGTGGCTTAAACAATATTTACTTCTCACAGTTTCAGATGCTGGGGAGTCCAAGTTTAAGGCACCAGCAGATTCTGTCTGACAGGGAACTTTCTGGTTTATAGATAGCCATCTCCTTGCTGTGTCCTCACATTACAGACTCTCTGGGGTCTCTTTGCTAAGGGCACAAATACCATTCTGAGGGCTCTACTCTCATGAGCTTATCACCTCCCAGTGGCCCCACCTCCTAATCCTATCACATTGAGGGGTTAGGATTTCAATAGAAGGATTGAGGTGAGTGGCACGAACCTTTAGTTCAGAAATGAATCCTTCCATTCTAAATTCTGTTCTATATTCCCCACACTATCTCCCCCCGTGCCCCTGCTCCCTACCTTTTTTCTGGCAGTTATCTGCTTCCTCATCTGTGTTCCAATAGCTTATTGCACTTGTCATTAATATAGGCTTTATATTATATGTAACTTTAAAACAAATAACTGTACTCATCAGAGTCTATAGGCTCTTTGATGGCAAAGCTTTTTAAAATCTTTACATTTGTAGCAGTTAGCACACATCAGTTTCATCAAATGAAAAAAAATGACCTAATTATTGAACATAAGCCTAATCGTAGCTGTCACTACACATCTCTTTACCTTCAGGAAAATGATCAGCCTGTAACTATCCTACCATTAACTATTGATGACACATTTTTGGAAGACTATAGTCACTGACACCCTCTAGGTTTCTTAACATTTTTGACACTGTATTGAGAGATACAGGCAAAAACACAGTATCTCAAGATTTGCCTTGACTTTCTCTATCCAGCATTAATGCAAGTGAATGCCTTTCACAAGGCAAGTGAAAATGAATTCCAAATGTTATTGTGTTAGCCTTCACTTGTAGTTGTTCGTTGTTTCTCTGAGATATAAGGCAGGACCCATGAGCCGTGCCTCTGCAATCAAAGTAGGGAGCTCTAGGGAGGCTACTATGGCATCATCATGCAAAGCAGCTGTGAATGGACTGGCTCAGACAACTTGGCAGTAGTAAAGCCATTACAATGGAGAGCCAACTGATATGTCCTGGCAGCATCTTCTGAGCACGCACCAGGGACAGAAGATCAAAGAAGCACCAGCTCTTCTCTGGCACTCTAGCTGTGGAAATGAAGTCATGCCATTTCAGTTCTCACTGGCATGGGCCCAAGTCACTTTCATAAGAGGTGTCTTCTTGTCAAAAGATTTTTACCTAAGATGAGAGAGATGTTATATACATATATATATATATATATATATATATATATATATATATTCATACATATGTACATATAACATATATATAACATACATATGTATATATATGTTATATGTATGTGTATATATGTTATATATGTATATATGTTATATATATATATATATATATATATATATATATATATATATAGTTCATTCAGTATTAGTAAAGAAGAATATTTATTTTGCTGGTTATGAGCTGAGTCTTTGAAATATTTCAATTATATTTTTGGTTTATCGTTATGGCATTGATGACAATGGAATTCTTGTTGAACTGTAAGAATTTGACCCGCAAATGTTTTTTCTGAAACTGCTGTGATTTTGTCCACGTTAACATTCTATCATTATTCTGATATCATGCTTGGGACCTTCCACTAGACTGTAAATTCTTTAGAACTTGGACCATGTATTAATCATTCCTGTATCCCATCAGGACTATATTCAGTGCTGTGACTTGCATATTCTAAAGTCCCAATAAATGTTTCACAATTAAGTTAGTGGAGATGTTAAACTTTGCCACGGTTCTGGCATAGCTTTGCAGGCAAAATAAAAGACTCTGGGGGACACATTGAAAGAATTCTTAGTGACTTTATCTTTTGGTTTGTTCCATGTTCAGAAATTTTTTAAATGTTGGGATTTTAAAAAAGAAAATTGTAGAAAACTGATATTCATCAAACACCTGTCTTATTAATGATTCTTTAAAGATCCAAAAATTACATTGTTGGTGTAGGAATGTAAGTGCTTCCTTCTACTTGACTGGCGGGTTTCTCTTCATCTCCTTGATCTTCAAAATCTCCCTGACATCTAAATGTCATGATCCAGGGCTGAGTCTTTGGACTTCTCTCTCTTCCTAATCTCATCATATCTCAAGGTTTTAAATAACATTCATATGCTAATCAGCCTACACTCTAGTCTTGAACTATCTAAGTGCTTGCTTGCAACTCTACTTTGAGTCTAATGGACATCTCAAATCTAATACATCCAAATCTGAATTTCTGGTCTCCTCTCAAAATCTGGTACTTCCCACAACATTGCCTGTCTCTAAATAGCAGCTTCATCATTCCAGTTTCTCAGGCCAGAAATCTTGTAGTCCTCATTCACACCTTTCTCTCCTTTCCTACATATCATCCATCAGCAAATCCTATTGGCTCTACAATAAAAATATATCTAGAATCAGGCTGTTTCTTCCTACCATCATTGCTACCATGGTGATTTAAGCAGCCATTATCTGTGTTACTGAGTTTATATCCTGATTTCTCTGTATCCAGCTTTCCTCTCCCATGGCCTGTTTTCAACACAGTACTCAGTGTTACTTTTAAAACTTAAGTTTCCATCTGATTTAGAGTGAAAGCCAGAGCCTTTTCAGTGGCTACATTGTCCTTAGGAATCTAGACCCATGCTATCTCTCTGACTTACATTCCACTATTTCCCCCCGCCCCCCCCTTGTTTACTCTGTCCCAGCAACTCTGGACCCTCAGATCTTCTTCTAAGACACGAAGTGTGCTGCTACTTCAGGGCTTTTTCATGAGCTGTTTCCTCTGCTTGGAAGGCCTATCCTCCAGGCCCATCCTCCATCATGTTTGGTCCCTCACTTCACCCAGGTCTTTACTCACACGGCCCCTCTCAGAAGCCTCTCTGACCACGTGAATGTAGTCTGTACTCATCCTCTTTTCTATGCTATTTTTTTCTTCACAGCATTCTTCACTCTTTGACCTGCTTTGCTTATTTGTCTCCATGAGGACAAGCATTTTTATCCATTTCATTCACTGATGTATCCCCTGTATCTAGAAGTGCTTATCTTATGGTGGTAAGAGATTGATACTTGTCAAATAAATGGATGAATACTTTTTGTGTGTGTTTGGCATACCCTGTTTTCAAATAGTTTGTTCTGACAGCATTCACAAATTGAGTGGTAGAATTTGGCATGAGATGCTTTTAGATTTGTAACAGGGGGAACAATAAGCTATTGAAATGTAAGGATTGTAGTTTTTCTTCAGTTTTTATAAGTATTAGAAAGAAGTAAGCTAAAACTTTAACAACAGAAATAACACTGTAATATAAAGACTTTATTCTGAGGCTTACATTTTTAACAGACCATCAAGAAGAATTAGAATGTGCTTATTTCTTTTTTTTTAAATGTTTTATTTTATTTTTGAGACAGAGAGACAGAGCATGAGTGGAGGAGGGGCAGAGAGAGAGAGACACACACACACAGAATCCAAAGCAGGCTACAGGCTCTGAACTGTCAGTACAGAGCCTGACACAAGGTTTGAACTCGTCAACTGTGAGATCATGACCTGAGCCGAAGTCAGACGCTCAACTGACTGAGCCACCAAGTGCCCCTGAATATGCTTAATTCTTAAAAGAATCTAGGAACATGGAAAAAACACAGAAACGAAGATATTTTATACCTTTATCCTCACGAAAAAAATCAGTTCCATTTTCTGAATTATCACATTGAGCTGTATCTGAAGACTTTGGTCTTTGGAACCATTTGGGTTCAAATGTCAAACTGCTACTTCCCTGTGTAAGAAGGAAAGATTACTTAACCTAAGGAGGACCTTTTTTTTCATCTGTAACAGGGGAATGCAGTATCTAGTTAAATGTGAGAACTCACACAAGACCAGGCATAGAGTTGGCCATGTAACAATTTTCTTTTTCTCAAATATTCTTCTCTTCTCTTCTCTTCTCTTCTCTTCTCTTCTCTTCTCTTCTCTTCTCTCTCTCTCTCTTTTGGTCTCTTTATGATCTTTTTCAAATAGAATCTTGGAGGAGATACTCCATTCTTCCACGTGTTCATTTCATGTGATGCATTTGCAAACACAGTGAGTCCTCTTTTGCTAGCTGGCAATGTAATCAGGCAGTATAAGGAATAGAATCTAAGTCATGGGAAACACCCTTGTTTGGTCTTCAGGAGGAGCATGCCAAGAAGAGGGGACATTAGCCTTTTGTCCTGGGGCCTCTGTTGAAGATGAGCTGCCAATTGCATCATTTCAAAGTGCTGGTCCAACACTGTATTCTAAATGGTAGTCAGATCATAATCCCATCAAAGACTGTTACTGCAGTGTTTGAAACCTTGGAAATAGGATGCGGTGAAAATTAGTAAAGGGAATTCTTTTTTTTTTTTTTTAATAAAGAAAACCTTTTACTTTTTCACCCCTAACTTATTAGTTAGAGATACACTTGGATTAGCAAAGGCAGTTGGTTTTATCTGGGTCATTTCATAAATCAAACTTAATGGTTCCTAAGGAAATTGGCCTGACAATCATGGCATTCTTGTGTTGAATTCTGAAGATTTCTTTACTTTGCAATTCTTTACTTTAACAGGATGGAAAGAGCTTAGAGATTCTAAAACCTTTAAAACCCTCACTGCTGTCATTTTCTTAAAGAGTTTTTCCTTCTACCTAGTAGATAGGTAAAAGTAAATTAACATAAGACCTTACTCAAGTTTACATATTTTTTTTCTCTATTCCTATTACCTTATTTCTTTTTTAGGAGGGTAGCTATAATTAAAAAAAAAAAAAGAGTAGCTACAACCCTAGCACCTCTCTCTAAAATGAAAATGAAAATGAAAACAAAAACACTTCATTCTGGGGAGCCTGGGTGGCTCAGTTGGTTAAGTGTCTGACTTCAGCTCAGGTCATGATCTTGTGGTCCAGAAGTCAAGCCCCACTTTATGCTGACAGCCTAGAGCCTGGAACCTGCTTCAGATTCTGTGTCTCCCTCTCTCTCTGACTCTCCCCTGTTCGTTCTCTGTCTCTCTTTCTCTCAAAAATAAATAAACATTAAAAATAATTTTAAAATTAAATTAAAAAATTTAAAACAAAAAAATAAGAAGAATTTAAAAAACCCACTTCATTCTATTCTTCTTTGGAGAGTTCTGAAATATACCTATAAATCTGCCAAGGAAATGTTGAATTGAATTTAGAGAGCTCACTTTCAAAGCTGTCCACATTTTATAAGGGATAAGGCAGGCAGGAAGTAATTGAGATTCCATGTCATCTCCCAAAAGTTTCCATGTTTTTTTTCCCCTCTACAATTCATTTTCACCAACCAGCATCCCTGGCTCTCAGCAGGAACCTCAGACCCCAGCCTCCCTGGAGGTGGGTTCATCCACCCTGAACGATTTTTTGTTCAAGCACACAGAGTCTCTGCAAAACTTAGCTGAAATTCCCAGTGAGCACCAGGAACCTCCCAGGATTATCCTGGACATCACTAAATGAGCTGGGAATTTGGTTCTCATAGGTTCAGCAGCTAAGAGGGCCATCATGCTGATTAGGGAAACCCATATCCCCAGAGCCTGTGTGTGTAGCTTGCATCTTTTGGCGGTGACCCCAGGTGCAGAAATTCATGAGAACATGGCCAAGGAGGGTTTTTGCTGGAAACTCTAGTCCAGAGTTCTAAGGCTACAGGTGGTAAGAGAAAAAAAGAAAAGTTGTGAAGGCTCACACTCATGGGAAGTGGCATTTTGTTCTTTCTTGGAGTGTGAACTGTTCGATTTTTATTTTTTATTTATTTTTAATTTTTTTAAACATTTATTTATTTTTGAGAGAGGGAGACAGAGAGAGGGAGAGAGAGAGAGAGAGGGAGAGAGAGAGAGAGAATGAGAATGGGAGAGGGCCAGAAAGAGGGAGACAGAGGTTCCCAAGCAGGCTCTGCACAGTGAGCATGGAGTCCCATGGGGGCGTGGGGTCTCCAACTCAGGAACAGTGAGATAATGACCTGAGCCAAAATCAAGAGTCGGCAGCTTAACTGACTGAGTCACCCAGGAATCCCTGATTTCTAAAAACTTGTCTACTGACAGTCCACATAGATGCCCTTCTGGTGGTTTTATTCTTTGTTGGGGTTTTCTTCTTAAATCATCCCCTCCTAAGAACTCATCCTGTCATAACTGTTACGCTTTTGTCATATTTTGCAAATACTTTTCCAATATGCTTTTATACAATGTCAGTTGGCCATTTTGGGGGAGGTGACTGTTAATTGTTTTTGTGTTCAGTATCATCAAGAAGGAAGAATAAAATCCCAAATCAGTTTTATGTAAAGTCCTGTTTTTTAAGGTGTCATTCTGAGGCAGGAAGTTGCCATGGCATTTCACCGTCTGAATTTGAATTCTGGTCCAATCATTTATTTCTTGTGTGATGCTGGGTCTGTGTTTCCTCCTAGTTGTATTTTGTGGGGGCTGTGTGCAAAGCATTTACAGTGGTTCTGACCTGCAGTAAGTTCCTAATAAACATTAACCATTTGAAGTTCTGTCAGCTGAATATTTACCTACATTTTCTTTCAGCCTCTTTGTCCATGGTTGATGGGAAGGGGGTTGTTTTACATTTAACTTTGTGATCCCTTAGGAGTTCGTTTTGGTATATAATATAAGGTGAAGTTCTAATTTGAGGCTTTTCTGATGGGCTATATATATATCAAATATATATTTATATTTTCTGATGGGCTGTATAATTCGTTGAGCAATTTCTTACTTCCCTGTTGATTTTTGTTTTTGTTTTTTTCTTCAAGCTTATTTATTTTGAGAGAGAGAGAGAGAGGGAGAGAGAGCATGTGTTCACAAGCAGGGTAGGGGCAGAGAGAGAGTGGGGAGAGAGAGAATCCCAAGCAGGCTCGGAACTGTCTGCGCAGAGCCCAATGTGGGGCTCATGACCTGAGCTGAAATCAAGAGTCAAATGCTTAACCAGCTGAGCCTCCCAGGCACCCTTATTGATATTTGTAAAGTTAACTCCCTTTATCATTTATCACATTCTTCTGTCTGTTAATTTGTTTTAGGGATGCCTTATCTAGTCCATAAGCTGTTTGTCAACTCTTGTTCTAGTATTGAGGGTTCAATTTTTTAAAAAGTTTCTGTCTTTTTATTTACTCTTTTATTGAGGTATAACTTATATCCAATGAAGTGCATGTGTCTTGAAGGAGGTTTATTTATGTTTCCACTCTTGTAATTGCCATACACATCAAATTAGAGACCCCAGACGGCTCCCTCATGCCTGTCTCTAAGGCAACCACTGTTGTGATATCTATCACCATAGATTAAGGAAATCTCTGTCTATTCCTACTTTGTTTAGGGATAGGACAGGAGATAAATTTTATTACATGCTTATTCTGCATCTATTGAAATAACTACATGATTTTCTTTCCTCCTTTATTCATTATTGGGTAGATTATGTTGGTTGATTTTCAAATGTTAAACTAACTTTGCATGTTTTGAATAAATCCTACCTGGTTATGATATATATAAATTTTAAATATCAAGGGATTTGAATTTCAAATATTTTGGCTATGGTTTCTACGTCTTTGTTCATGAAAAATATAGACCTAACATTTTCCTTTCTTGTAATGTTCTTTTCAGGTTTTAGTTTCAGGGTTATACCTGTCTCATCACATCATTTGGGCAATGTTTACCTCTTTTTCTTTTCTCTTATTGTGCAAGTTTGGTATTATTTCTTCTTTAAAGTTAATCAGATTTCACCAGTGAAGCCATCTGGGACTGCAGTTTCTTTATAAAAAGAAATCAAATAATTGATTAAGTTTCTTTAATAGATAATGAACCTTAAAAATTTTCATCTTCTGTGACATATAACTTTTTTTTTCTTAGTTTAAATTTTAGTTAGTTAATATACAGTGTAATATTGGTTTCAGGAGTAGAATTTAGTGATTCATTATTTATATACAACATCCAGTGCTCATCACAATAAATGCCCTCCTTAATACCCATCACCCATCTATCCCATCCCCCCACCCACTTCCCCTCCATCAACCATCAGTTTGTTCCCTTTCATTAAGAGTCTCTTATGGTTTATTTCCCTCTCCCCACCACCACCATATGTTCATTTGTTTTGCTTCTTAAATTACACATATGAGTAAAATCATATGGTATTTGTCTTTCTTGATTAACTTATTTCACTTAGCATAATACATTCTAACTCCATCCACATCATTGCAAATGACAAGATTTCATTCTTTTTGATGGCTAAGTAATATTCCATTGTATAGATATACCACTTCTTCTTGATCCATTCATCAGTTGATGGATATTTGGGCCATTGGCCATGGTTTGACTATTGTTGATAATGCTGCTATAAAAATTGGTGTTAATGTACCCTGTTGAATCTATATTTTTGTATCCTTTGGGTAAATACATAGTAGTGCAATTGCTGAGTCATAGGGTAGTTCTATTTTTAAATTTTTGAGGAAACTCCATACTGTTTTTGAGAGTGGCTGCACCAGTTTGCATTCCCAATAGTGCAAGAGGGTTCCCCTTTCTCTGCATCCTTGCCAATACCTGTTGTTTCTTGTGTTGTTAATTTTAGCCATTCTGACAGATGTGAGGCAGTATCTCATCATGGTTTTGATTTGTACATCCCTGATAAAGGGTGATTATATAACTTTCTTATAATATATGCGTATAAAGTTATGCTTCCTTAAAACACTATGTTAGCTACCTCTCACAAGTTTAGTATGTTGTATTTTGCTTCTAATTAAGCTCAATATATTTTCTAATTTGACCTAAAATGTCTTCCTGGTTATCTTTCTTTTGTTGATTTTTAGTTTAATTGCCCTGTGGTTAGAGAATATACCCTTGTGATTTCAATCCTTTGAAATTAGAAAATTTGTGATGCTTTCTTTATGGCACAGCATATAGTCTAGTCTATTTTTTTGGATATGGTCCATTTTTGGTAAATATCCCATGTAAATGTGAAAAGAATATATATCATGAAAGTGTGTGTGTGTGTGTGTTACATATATACATATGTGTGTGTGTGTGTATATATATATATATATATATATATATATATATATATATATAATATATTAGGGTGATTTATTTAATCATGTTCTATTTTTATATACTTTTATTTATTTTCAGTTCTATCAGTTTTAGAAGAATGTTAAAATCATGAAATAAAATTACAGATCTTTTTTCTTTATATAATTTAAAATTATTTAGGGTTGTTATGTCTTCCTATTAAATTGACCATTTTATTATGAAATATTGTTTCTTATTTTGAATACTTCTTGCTCAAAGTGTTTACTCTGTTTGATATTAGTACAACTGCACCATATTCTTTTTGGTTATTATATACCTGCTACATCTTTTTCCCCCCACTTTTATCAGATTTAAAGTGGGCCTCTTATAAATAGATACAGTTGGGTTTCCTTTATGTTTATCTAGTATGATGATATTTATATTTTAAGTGGAGTATTCAGCCTATTTACATTTCATGTAGTTATTGATACAGTTGGATATAAGGCCTCCTCCTCTTTGTTTTCTGTCCTTTTCCTATCTGTTCTTTGTTTCGTTATTTTTTTCCTTGCCTTTGGATTAATCAAACACTTGCATTAGTCTAGTTTTCTTTAGCTTTTTTAGTTATATATTGTTTTATTCTTTAGGTGGTTACTCTAGAGATTATAATATTCATCATTGACTGTATAAAATCTACTCTAAATGAGTACTTTTATCACTTCCTGAAAAATGCAAAAACTTTATAACATTTTAATTTCACATATACCCACCTTTGTACTTTTGTGTTTCTGTTGTTGTATCTTTTACTTCTACACATATTTTAAATTCCCAAGGGATTTTAATTAATTTTGTTTTTTAAAGTGTAATTTAAATGTCTTTCTCAGACTGACTGACTTTGCTTAGCATAATACACTCTAGCTCCATCCATGTTGTTGCATGTGGTTGTGTTTTAAACTAAGTGAAATAAGTCAGTCAGAGAAAGATAAATACCATATGTGGAATTTAAGAAACAAAACAGATGAACATAGGGGATGGAAAAAAAAAAGAGAAGGAGGCAAACCATAAGAGGATCTTAGTTATAGAGAACAAACTAAAGGTTGATGGAGGGAGGTGGGTGGGGAATGGGCTAGAGGGGTGATGGGCATTAAGGAGGGCACTTGTGATAAGTACTGTGTGTTATGTGTAAGTGATGAATCATTATATTCTACTCCTCAAACTAATGTTGTACTGTATGTTACTAATATATGTTAGTTGAATATGAACATAACTTGAATATGTATGTTCCTATTTACTTCCTCTTACCATTCATCATCATTTTGCTTTAACGTATATTCAGAATACCCAAGATATTGTTACTATTTTTGCTTTAGACCTCTATATTTTAAAAAATTAGAAATAAGGAAATGAATTTTTAAATATCCCTTCATTGATGTCACTTCCAGTACTCTTCATTTCTTTATATAAGTTCAAGTTTCTATCTGTATTTACAGTTCTTTACTCTGAAGAACTCAGTCTTTAGTACAGGTATACAGCAAATGATTTCTCTCTGTTTGACAATGTCTGTATTTCTATTTCATTTTTGGTAGCTATTTTCATTGTTTGGTAGTTTTGTTTTGTTTTGTTTTGTTTTTTCTCTCCACACTTAGATGCCATTCCCATTGTCTACAGCTACATAGTTTTTAACAAAGAATCTGTCAAAATTTTTATCCCTGTTCCCCCGTATGTAATGTGTCCCTTTCTCTCTAAGCATTGGCAAGAAATTTGTTTAACCTTGTTCTTCAGCAATTTGAATATGAGGTGTGTGTGTGCGTGTGTGTGTGTGTGTGTGTGTGTGTGTGTGTGCGTGCATATATTTCATTTATCTGGATTCGTGTTTTTTAGGCTTCTTGGATCAGTGTGTGGCTGTCTCTTGTGCCCTAGGGGAGATAGAAAGGAAGAATCTGCATGGACTTTTCCACAGTGGCTGCTCTTTGCTTCCAACAAGATTGCACCAAGAAAGAGGCTTTCTCTAGTTTCTCCCTCTGCCTCCAGTCTTTCTTAAATACCTTTTGTGTCTGCAGCTCCTAGAGGTTGTAGGCTCCCATGCTAGCTCATACTTGGTTTTTAGCAATTTGTTAAAAGTTTTAGCTGAATTATTCATAATGGTTTGATTGGGATTCAATGTCTATCTCAGGTAAGCAAGTTTTGGTCTCTTGAATCTTTTTGGAGGTTCCTGTCTTTCCTTAGTCAGTTGGATTAGTTGGTTGTCCTGAAAGATAAGCTCTCTCTAATGGATTCAAGAAAAGTTGTAATTTTGCATTGTCTTTTTTTTTTTTTTTTTTGCAGGAGTAGGGAAGAATCTATTCTAGTGGAAAGAATATTGTAGTGTTATAGTTATTGTCAAAGAGGCAAAATTTATTCATCCATTCCTTTGTTTTTAATTCCTCTCCATCTCCGTAATTCCATATAAGATCATTTGCCTTTAGCTTTAAGAATTTCATTTAGTATTTATTACAGTGCCAGTTCACTGGTCATGAATTTTTCAGAATTTATGTATTTGAAATGTATTTTCCTTTCTTTTTGAAGTTTATTTTCATTGGAGATAAAACTCTAAATTGGTGTTTCTTTTATTTTTAGTACTTTAAATATGTCATTCTGTTGTCAGCTTTCAATTTTATTTTTTAATGTTTAGACTTTAGGGGTGCCTGGCTGGCTCATTTGGTATAGCATGTGACTCTTGATCTCAGGGTTTTAAGTTTGAGCACCCAACCTTAGTCTTAATGTTTCTCCTTTGAAGCTAATATGTTTTTCTCTGACTGCTTTTATGAGTTTATTTGCAATTTTACTACGATATGTTTAGTTGTGGTTTGCTTTTTCTTTATTCTGCTTAGTGTATAGAAGCCTTCTTGAATATGCGGTTTGATGTCTTTCATCCATTTTGGAGGAGTTTGAGCATTATTTCTTCATATATTGTTTCTGCAATATTCTTCTTCTAGGATTTCAGTTACATATATATACATACATACATGGTATGCATTATATATATAAATAAACAAATAGCATATATATATATATATATATATATATATATATAGTACTTTGACTTTTATTTTGTATTTCCAGTCTATTTCTCTATGTGTTTCAATATAGGTATTTTCAATTCACCTCTGTTTTGCTTTGTCCAGTCTGCTATTGAGCTCATCAATTGAATTCTTAATTTTAGTTCAAATTCAAGTTCTAGATTTCCATTTCATTCGCTTTTTTTTTTCAAGATTTTTCTTAAGTTTATTTATTTTGTGAGAGAGAAAGAGAGAGGGAGAGAGAGAGCAGGCAGGGAGGCAGGGAGAGAGGGAGAGACAGAATCCCAAGCAGGCTCTGCACAGTGCAGAGCCCAACATGGGGCTTGAACTCATGAACAGTGAGATCATCACCTGAGCCAAAATCAAGAGTTGGACGCTTAACTAATTGAGCTACCCAGACACCCCCTATTTGACTCACTTTTTAAAGAAACAGATTTCAGGTCTCTGTCTAAATATTTAACCTTCATATTCTCAGGCATATAACCTTAAATATTTTAAATTTCTTGTTTGGTAATTCCATGATCAGAATCACTTGTGGTTCTGTATCTATGAACTGATTTTCTCTTTGTTTTGGTGTCATTTGGTTTTGTATGTTGTATTTTAGTAAACCAGATAGGAACTGAATACCAAAATTATGGATCCAAAATTGTAGAGGCTCTGGATAATTTTGTTTTCTTCCAAAAAAGGCAAATTTTTCTGCTGTCAGGCAGCTAGAGTACTGGTGGATCATCTTGATATTTGTAAGAATTTATTTTTAGGCATTGGGAGACAGGTTTTTCAGTCTTAACTTTACTTCTTGGAATGTTTCTTATTCCTAATCTGTACTGCCTCTAAGGTCTCACTAAAAAGAGTGTTTATCAAGTTTACTCTGCCTTCATGGAGCTTGATCTCCAACCTCTGTCTCTCCTAAAACATGAAGCTGATAAAAATCTATGTCTAGCTTTTTAGACTGCCAGCTATAAGCTGTCTTAAGTGCATGTACAGCTTAGAAATTGGCCAACAACTTGAGGAGAATTTTTTACACAGATTCTTCTGAGACTAGTTTCTCCCTAGGATTTTGCCCCAGAGCCTCAGCTGCTTTTGGCTGCTCTAAATCCTGACTTTTTTTCTCTCCCTCTAGTTCCCAATCCTGGGATTTTGAAAAGTACTCTCAAGGAGGTAGTAGAGGTGAATGTGTAGTTCACCTTCAATGCGTCCTTACTTTCGAGAATCATAGACCCTAATCCTACCTATGTTGGTTGTTCTTGAAGAACTTCAAACATTTGTTCAAACAGTTGTTTTATGTGCATATTTGTTCAACTTTTGTAGATGGTTTTTGATTAGCAAACTATTCCTTTCCCTTAAGTCTCACATAGTGTGTAGGGGGCAGACACTCCACTGACTCATGTTTTTCTTATAAGGAGGTATATTTCAAACTGTATTATAATTACTCATTATTTTCTCTTCCTTTCACAAGCTCTGTGAGAACTCTGTGGAGGCAGGCATCCTATTTGCCTTGTTTACTTCCGTAACACCAGAACTAGCACACAGCCTGGCATGTCGTAGGTGCCAGATAAAACTTGATGAACAAATAATCTTTATTTCCTTCTAAGAATGTGTTAGGGTTTTCCTTCAGGACCAATTATATGATCTGTTGTAAGTTCTTTATTGACATTCGAAAATAAGGGTGTCTGTTCTGCTTTTAAGGCATGGTGTTTGATGTATGTGGAGTTACATTCATAGTTTTGACTGCTTTTTGCTTGCTTGATCTGTTAAAGACTGGGAAGTGTTTTTCATCTGTATATTAAAATATTTTTTACTTAAATGCTGTGTGTTCTCTACAGCATTGTTCATAATGGTGATGTCTTCATTGTAGATTTCCTCTTTTATCATTTGTAAAACTAACTTCTCTATCCATTTAATGCTCTTTGCGTGAAACTCATCTTTTCCTGAAATTAACCTGTAACTTATTTCATTAAAAAATCTGTGGGAAAAATGGGGAAAGTTCCGTGAGAGTGTGTTGAGCACTTTACTTTTCCTGTTTTCTCTTCTAGTGTCTGAGACTTTATCCATAAGATGCAGTACACGGCTTCATATCCCAACTCAGCCTTGACCATGTTGCATTCTTTCTGGAATGAATATAGACCTAATGGTATCAATGTGGGTCCAGGAAAGAGAAATGATTTTAGTCACCTCAAAAGTACAGCCCAGGTTGTCCAGTTTGTTGGCATCTAATTTTTCATAGTATTCTCTAATAACAGAAGACCATGGGGGAAGGAAAAGGGAAAAAATAGTTTCAAACAGAGAGGGAGGCAAATCATAAAAGACTCTTAGATATAGAGAACAAACTGAGGGTTGTGGGGGGTGAGGGAGAGGGGAAAATAGGTGATGGGCATTGAGGAGGGCACTTGTTGGGGTGAGCACTGAATGTTGTATGTAAGTAATGAATCATAGGAATCTACCCCCAAAACCAACAGCACACTGTGTATACTGTATGTTAACCAACTTGACAATAAATAATATTTAATAAAATAAAATAAAACAAAATAAAATAAAATAAAATAGAATAGAATATATTTGAATAATAAAATATGTAGAGCCCAAGAATGGGGGACTGTGGTCTGAACTGGAGAGAGAACTTCTTTTCTGGTTGTTGGTTCTAGACCTGTGTTTCCTAAGAGTACATGGCAGGGATGGGTAGAAGAGCTTTACAGCCAGAGATCCCTCTCATTGGTTGGTGCCAATGTCTTATTGTCTGTTAAAAATGTTCAAAATCCTTCTTTCACTGTAATATTCTGCTTTTTTTTAGTTTGAAGCATGAGTTTGCCATCCATTGTATTTCAATCCAGCCTTACATGTACTGAATTAATACTCTCAGAGGTAACATTTCACTGATCACTGTTCTTTGATTCCTGCAGTGTCATGACCTTGCATGTTTGATGTTATGTTGGGAGTTGATTTCTCCATGACCTTCCCATTGAGTCAGGCTTGGGTACCTGATTGGAAACACAACTCGGAAGTCTCAAGACAGCCATGTTAGAGTCTTCTGTTCCTTCTGTTACCTCCCCCAAACTGCAGAAAAGGAGCCTTTGTATTTCAGAGGGAATCTTATACTTTATGCAGTCAGTGCATCCCTGAAAAGTTGCTCATCTTTATTGCAGACTTCTTCACTGTTGGGGTTATAAAATGTGCAATATTACTCCTTAGGTAGGAGAAATCTCCGGGTTTTGTGATTGTTTTTTTTTTTTTTACACCAAAAAATGTTGCTGTATCCTCCTTGTCACTGGAAGCTTTGATGTTCCACCTGAACGTCTTTTTGTTTAGGGACCATGCCTGTGCTGTTTGTCTCCTGGTGGGGCTTTGGAAGGTAGAATTTGCTCAATCAGGGAGCATCTTGGTGGCTCATTTGATTAAGTGTCCAACTCTTGGTTTCATCTCAGGTCATGATCTCATGGTTTGTGAGATTGAGCCCCATGTGGGCTCCATGCTGACAGCACAGAGCCTGATTGGGATTCTTTCCTTCCTCTTTCTCTACTCTCTCTCTCTACCCACCCCCCAAAATAAATATATAAAATTAAAAAAAAAAAGAACTTGCTCAATCGGCTTGTGCCACCATGCCATGCCCTGAATAGTCATTTATGTTTTGCCTCTGCCTTCAACTGGTTGTCTTGAAACTGTTTGATCAGAGCCTCAGATAAATGGATGACACACTTATTAGACAGGTGATGATGGTGATTAAATAGATATCATTTCCCGAAAGCTCACTCTGTGCCAAGCAGTTCTAAGTGCTTTAAACATATAATTCTATACGTACTATTATTGACTCTACTTGACAAAAGAGAAAACTGAGGCACAGAGGATTTTAAACCCAGAGTCATATAGCTAGTATGTGGCAGAGGAGAATTTGAACACAGGCATTCTGACTCTTAACCACAATGTTATGCTACCTCTATAAATAGTTAACCCATAGCATCTCTCTGTTTAAACTTTTAGGTAAGTTGGGGGATATGTTATAGGAATGCTCATATTAATTATTGTCAAAATAGAATTAAGAATTACTTGAAAGGACTGATTAAGGGTAGATTTTATTATTGAAAAGTCACCAAAGCATAAACGTTTGAATGGCTGAAGTCTTATGTTATAATTACAACCAGTGTTGAAATATGTGTGTATGTGTATTGCAGTGAATTACACTAATATTTTCAATTGAGCTTAAAAGGCAATTTTAAAAGGGAACTTGAAAATTAATTTATAAATGCAAATTTGAAAGTACTAAGTATATAGACAATACCTTGAAGTATAATCAAGGAAAAGAAGTAGGTGTAACTTAGTGGAATTTACTAGTATAATAAAAAAAACCATAAAACCTTTCAATATCAAACTCTGGGAATTATTTCTTTAAAGCAAAAGTAGCTATGTCTGTTCCTCAGTGAAAAATTCAGGGGCCAGAGTTTCAAGCAGCATGTGATGCTTTGCACAATTACCTTTCATCTGAGTGGCTCCCATAGGGACAGTCTGAATATCACAATTAGGAATGAAGTGGCCCTTTTAGAGCAAAGTCTTGGTTGAATGTGAGGTGAAAAGGAGATACAAAGAGCATCTATCACAGTCTTCCAGTACTTGTGGCAGCCATAGTTCACACGAGGAACAGACGTCAGACTTCTCTGCTGCACCTGTGAGAACAAATAGTGATGCCCACCAGTGGTTTTACCATGATTGTGAAGATTCTTGATGAGTGTATGGAGATCATGTGGAACTCTAAAAATGATATGTTACACTCCCTTTCGGGAATGCTATTCCCAGAATAGCACAGTTCTTTGAAATCCTCATTTGAATAAGCTTCATGATTTGTGGAAGGTGAGAATGCTCACACCTGCTTTGCAAATTGATAAGCTATGCATGAGTTTGTAACAGGTGGTTTGCTTGAAGTCTGTGATGAGTCATCAGTGGGACTACCAACAGAATCCAATTATTCTGTTACCCGATGACTCTCTGATCTCCCTTTTAATTACTGTTAGGGTAATTAGGGGGAAAAAAGCTTAGTAATAGGGTTGTTGGTTTATCAACTTGAGGGCATTGCATTTCTGTGTGTGTACACACTGGTGTGTTTGTGTGTGTTTCTGTGTTTGCCTGTGTTTTCTGAAACATTTTTGCCAAGTGGTATCTTCTTCCCACTTCCCAGATGGTAGTTGTGATTTTTTTTTCTTTTGGAAATTGCTCACAAATCAGGAGGCTTCATTTGCCAGTTGACAGATTTTAACAGCAGCTGGTAGGTGACCACCCTCCACCACCACTTCCTACCCTCCTCCATGGCTAGGCATCAGCAGTTAGCACAGAAAAGCTAGGGGATGTTTAGCTCCTTTAGGGAGGTTTGGACAGTGGGAAAGTTTGACCATTATTGAAAAGACTTAATACAGAGTCAAACTGAAGTGTATCTTTCTGCTCAGATTAAGACCATTTTTGCCAATCTCTCTTTCTTTTTAAATCTATTTTCTTAACAATAGAATGGTAGCTTTGTCCACTTTATATTGTGCTGCTCAGGGGAAAAGGAATTTCGAAAGTGTTATAAACACTTTTGTGTTAAGTGTTATAAACAGAATCTTCTCATATAATATTGAAGATTCACCCATGGCATAAAGTGATGAATACCTTGCATAGAAATAATTTTGAAATGCTTCTGATTGATGAGTTGTACGAGACCAGTGTGACTCTGATTTACCTTAATTTGTTGGAAAATAAAAGATCCACAGAGGCCATCTCCATACTAGTTCAAGTGCTGTCTTGTTTGGTAGACAAGTGCTGTAAATTCTTTTTTTTTTTTTTCTCTCTCACTTTCTCTTTCACAGTTACAGTTGAACTACCTGTTCCACTTCCTTTCCAGGAACAAAATATAGCTTTGATCAGTCTGCAACAAGGTTACAGAGATTTTAATTTTGCTATTTGTTAGTCAGATTCAAAGGTGGCTTGAACCTTTCTCTCAGTTAGTGAATAGAGTGTTTTATCATTGATTGAAGCCAAACATAGATGAAAGAACATGGATTTTTAGACAGTGGCCTTTTGTATTAAAAAAAATGAAAAGCTGCAAAAAAAAAAGAGAATTAAGGCCATGATTTATCTATTGCATTTGGTTATTAATAACCATCAGAGATGCCGTATCACTTGATTTCAGGTTGAACTTGTGATGTGGAATCAAGCCTAGGTGATTTTAGGCATGCTAACCTATCACCTCTGTGCCTAGTTTTCTTATCTATAAAATGGGGGAAATAGTGGTACCTGCCTCATAACCTTGTTGTGAGAATATCATGAAATACTGAAAAGCATTCAAGCTACATAGAACAGATTTTCTTGAACTATTAACACCTACTTAGTTTAATATTTTAAAAGTTTGCTTTAAAGCCCCTTTGAAAATATATGCCATGTGTTAAAAGATAGAAGGTTTGCACAATGTGCAAATAAATACATGCCTTCCTGTATTAAACACAACTGTGTCCTCAAAACTGACTCCTGTTCAGTTGAGTTCAGAGAAAGAGACGTGCCGATTTGGGTTTCGAGTGAGCTACACTGCATTAATTTGCAGGTCTATTCACATTTAGCACAAACACTATAGTTAGAAAAACACTGTGGAGCTGTTCAGAAATGGAGATGATGTTCACAGTATATTTTGAAGGTGGGAAAAAATAGTTCAACCTCATTTGAAAGGCAAATGGCTACTAATCTACATGAACAGGTAGTTGAACTTTTGGGCATCTTTTCTACTAATCATGAAACCAGGAAAGGCAAATGTGAGCTTGCAAGTGAGAAGAATGGTAGTGAATTAAGGCTAAAAGTGACTTAGAAACCAGAAGAGTCCCCTTATGTCACAGTCCAGGAAACAGACCTGGAGGATATAGTGGACTTGCTCTAAATCACATGAAGAGGTGGTGACAGGGGACACATATCATGACCCATGCAATGATTCAGTATCAAAATTGCCTCCCTGGGTAAATTGGAAAATCTTGATAAAGTGGTAACTTCTAATTCAGTGATCCTTGACATCAGGAAGCCAGCCCCCATACTGAAGATATGAGTATGTGAGATACTTCTGTGTAGCCTGAAGAGGAAGGCTTTGGATTTATCTGGCACTAAAAGACTGTTAGGACATGAGGAAAGACCTATATAGGAAAGATGGACCTCATCTGAACCCTAAAAGCAAGAGACTGCAGACAATAAAATCTGAAAAAGGCAGCAGCATGATTTTCAAATGATAAAAATGGAAGGGAATTTAATGTAGTGTAGAATAGCAGGTGAATTACCTTGGTAATGGCTGAAGAAGTTAGAAGGGAATTTGGTGGTTTGGATGAATAAAGCAGGAGTGACAAGATAGTTGACCCACTAAGCTGAAAGAAAGGTAAGCATGAGAAGTAGAAGAAAGTCAACGTACAAAAGAAACATGGTAGAAGCCTAAAAATAAAGAGGGTGCATGTTGACATTATTGCTAGCAACTGAACATCTTAATAAAACTGAAAATTTCATAGAAATATAGGATGCTATTAAGATGACTTGTCATTTTCTCTATTATGTAAAAACAATTTAATCTTTCTGGGTTTTAATTACTTTTTCTGTAAGATAAGAATTAAAATAACATGCCATCCTAAAGTTCTGTTTTTCTAAGACATTTAGAAGAACCAAGGATCGTTTATTTAAAAATTCCTTCAAATAGCGATAATTTCAATTCTTTTGTAATACCTATTGGCTTGAGATGCTTTTGTTTATCCAATATATAGCAAATTCTAATGAATTCATAAATATTTATGTATTTGAGTTTATAAAAATGAATCTACATAGGATAATGATATTGAATCTACATTGGATAATGATCTTTTGGCTCTAAATTCCTGTTTAGTTTGCAAGCAATGCTCTTATTCTTATCCAGAAGTTTTGAAAATCTGATTAAACATAACACTGATGGATTCAGAAGCTTCTAAACTTAGTAAAAAAATTAAGATACATGTATCTTAATGATATATGATATATGCATCAAAAAATTTAAAAACATTTCATTGAGGGGGCGCCTGGGTGGCTCAGTCAGTTAAGTGTCCAACTTCAGCTCAGGTCATGATCTCACAGTTTGTGAGTTCAAGCCTCATGTCCAGCTCTGTGCTGACAGCTCAGAGCCTAGAGCCTGTTTCAGATTCTCTGTCTCCCTCTTTTTCTGCCCCTCCACTTCTCACGTTCTCTCTCTCTCTCTCTCTCTCTCTCTCTCACTCACTCTCTCTCTCTCAAAAATAAATAAACATTAAAAAATTTAAAAAAGCATTGAAGTGAGGAATGTTGCAAGTAGGGGTGGTTGATGGTTTTCTCAGGAAAAGAATATTTTGGTAAACAGAACATTTTAAGCCCAATTACCTAATGAAAGTGTCATTGCAATGGATGAAATATTTGTCCCTAATTATTTCAGGTGTACTCATATAAGTTGGTTCATTTTGAATTCTGTAGTTTTAGAAATGCACCAATTAAATATGAATCTAATTCTAGATCACAAATTAACACAACCCTTGACAGATATTACATTTCGTGAAATAAAAGTGTGTATGATGTAAAATTAGCATCATGAACTTAAGAAAAATACTTTTCTGTAAATATTTTATTTGAAAATATTGAGGCAAAAGTACATCTCAAAAACCATGGGGCAATTGAAAAGTAGGTGCCGTGAGACATTTTATGAAATCAGAGATAAAAATACATCTTCAGATTCTGTTACTATTGAAATAAGTTGAACTTTCTCCTTGTGCACATCAAAAATAGAAGTAAAATGTTTGACAATATGAAGAATATACTAAGTATAAGTTTTGGTTATCAAAATTTGTGCCCCAATGCACAAAGCATATAAACTAGCATAGCGTACCTCACTTTTTAATTTTCAAAGTAAAGACACACATTCTGGAAGAAATTTAACAATCCTGTGTCAACTGAATTGTTTAACAAGAACAAGTTCATTAGCCATTCTACAAAAAGAGTGTATTACAGCATAAGCAAAGTGGAAAATAAAAGATGTAGAGACACACTGTAAGTTGTAAATATACAACTAACATCCAATTAAAAAACAAAACTAACTTATAGCACAAGCAAGAATTAACTCTAAATGGGTCATAGACATAACTGTAAAGCCCAAACTATAAAACTCTTGGAAAAAAACCTGGGAATAAATCTTAGGATGTTGGTTTAGCCAAAGTCCTATTAGATATGATACTAATATCTAATTAGATTAGAAGTGACACACGCATAAACTAAATGCATTAGATTTCATAAAATGAAAAACTTCTGTGCTTCAAGTGATATCATCAACAAAATGAAAAGACATCCTAAAGGATGAGAGAAAGTACTTGCAAATCGTATATTTGGTAAGGGACTTATATCTAGAATATATGAAGAACCCTTACAACTCTTACAATTCAATAAAATGAAAATATCCCACTTAAAAATGGGTAGGGACCTAAATAAGCATTTCTTCAGAGGGGGTGTATAAATCGCCACCAGCACATGAAAGGATGCTCAACATCATTAGCCATCAGGGAAATGCAAATTAAAATCACAATAAGACACCACCTCACACCCACCAGAATTGGCTATAATAAAAAAGATGGGTAATAACAAGTGTTGGTGAGGACATGAAGAAATTGGGACCCTAATACACTGCTGGTGGGAACGCAGAATGGTGCAGCCTCTTTGGTAACGTGGAGTTGTTAGCCTATGACCCAGCAATCCCACTCCTAGGCATGTATCCAGTGGAAGTGAAAACATATCTCCACACAAAATCTGACCCTTGAATGTTCATAACAGCATTATTTGTAACAGCTAAAAAGTGAAAACAACCTAAATGTCCATCAACTGAATAGATAAACAAATGTGGTATAGTCATACAGTGGAATATATTTGGGCATAATGAAGTACTAATTCATGCTAAAACAGAGTTAAACCTTGAAAACATTATGCTGATGGAAAGAAAGCAGTCACAAAAAACACATATTATATGGCTCCCTTTATATGAAATGTCTGGAACAGGCCAATCCATAGAGACAGAAAGTAGATAAATGGCTGGCTAGGGTTGTGGAGAATAAGGTGATTGGTGGTGGAAGGGTGATGGGAAAGAGAGTGAAGGTTTTCTCTTGGGATGTTGAAAATGATCTAAAATTGTGATGGTTGCACAGCTCTGTGAACCCCTGAACTGCACACTTAAAGTTGGTGGATTATGTGTTATGTGAATTATATCTTTGTAAAGTTGTGTAAAAAATAACCCTCCTCACAAACAAAATAAAATGAAAACTACTCCACATAGACATCTTCTGGGAAATGACAAAAGTTTTACTGTCAATGGTGGGATTGACTGAACGTCATACCTGCAGACCACAGGTTTTTTCAGTTTGCCTTGAGGCAATTCCTTTTTCAGCAATGACAGATGCAATGTTTTTTGAAGTGTCCTGTGTGTGTATGTGTGTGTGCATGTGTGTGCACACACATGCATGCACATGTGCTTTTCTCGTGTAGACAGTGGGTAATTTTTGATTTGAGGATCAAATCTTCAAGGGCACTTTTGGCATCTGGTTCCCCATGCAGGTTATTCTGCATATTGCTAGACGTGGTAGTCTCCTTAAATCCAGTTTGCATCATGATCAGTTTTAGCATATGTTCTAGAACTCAGCATTAAGTAGTTCCAAGGGCCCATAACCCAAATTCTTCAGTATCTTATTTTTGAAAATATGAATTCTTTCCATTTGTGCTGTACACAGCCTTGATTTTTACCTTGTTGTAATTAGTCAGATGATTCTGTTCATTTTTTAAATCACATAATAGATCCTAACAAGGTTGAATCCATTTAATTAAGAAAACACCCATGAAGATAAAGAAAGGAAGGACAGAATACAGGGAAGAAATAATGAGAGAAAATATTTGCAATTCTATTAAAGATACAAGTAGCTGTCCATTGACAGGTTTAGTGAAAAATTATTTTTTTAATGTTTATTTATTTATTTATTTTTTTTTTTTTTAATTTTTTTTTTTTTTTAACGTTTATTTATTTTTGAGACAGAGAGAGACAGAGCATGAACAGGGGAGGGGCAGAGAGAGAGGGAAACACAGAATCTGAAACAGGCTCCAGGCTCTGAGCTGTCAGCACAGAGCCCGATGTGGGGCTCGAACTCACGGACCGTGAGATCATGACCTGAGCCGAAGTCGGACGCTTAACCGACCGAGCCACCCAGGCGCCCCTGTTTATTTATTTTTGAGACAGAGAGAGACAGGGCATGAACAGGGGAGGTGCAGAGGGAGACATAGAATCTGAAGCAGGCTCCAGGCCCTGAGCTGTCAACACAGAGCGCAACGTGGGGCTCGAACTCAGGAACTGTGACATCATGACCTGAGCTGAAGTCGGACGTTTAACCAACTGAGCCACTCAGGCGCCCTGGTTTAGTGAAAAATTAAAATAGATTAATAGAAGCTAACTTTTATAAACAGTGTGTCCCTATTGTACATACAGCTCCCACTTCCCAAGGAGGTGTGTTCCAAGGGGGCCTTTGCAAGCTGTTTGGAACCTGAGAGACATTTTCCTTTAAAAGTTGGGGTTCAAGTCCAGATCACAAAAGCTCATTTAATCAATACAAGACAGAGTCCTATAAATGCTAATAAAATATACAACTGATTCATTCAACACATCTGTGTTGAGCACCCACTCTGTGCCTGATTATGGTGATAGGTGCTTTTGGGGTTCCAACTCCCCCCCCCCACACACAGCAGTGGGATGGGGCTGATTAATTACTGCTCTCAATCAGTAAATAGTTATTGAGCAGTTGTTTTGGGCCTAACCCTACACTGTCATGGTTCTGAGGATGCAGACATAGGGACTCTGCTCCCACTTTTAAGGAGGCATCAGGCTGGACGGAGCACATACAGGTAAATGGAGAGTTTGAAATGATTTTAAGAAGTGCTTCCATAGGGGTACGCATGGAGGGCAAGGAGAGCAAGAATAAGAGAAAGGTTCAGGTTTGTCTTTTGGGGGGTGGGAAATAGATCCTGCAGGATATGAAGCCGGAAGCACTTTGAGGAATGAGGTTGAATTGGGCATCAAAGTTGGGGGCAGGCAGAGGTCATTGTGGGCACAGAGGCAGAAGGTTGAGAATAAAGGAAAAAGATAACAGATTGGGGAAGCCGCGAGCAGGATGGGTAGGGCAGGGGTTGTGCGGAAAGCCGGCCTAGAGGCGGATGTTGAGTACGTTAATGTGGAGCTAGTAAAGAGGGCTGATGGAGATGTTTTACTGGTCATCATTGTGGATGTGGTAGCTGCAGCTATGGGGGGTTTGCAGGGAGAGCATGTGTACTGAGCAAAGTGCTCAGGTGGAACCCTAAATACTGGTGCCCAGAGATGAGCAGGAAGGACCGGGGTGGAGAGTGGGGGTCTTGGGGCTGCTTTGCTGTGGAAGACTAGGGAAGGAATGTCCTCAGTGGTGTCACCTTCTGTGGGGGAGTAGTCAAGTAGGACTAAATAACATCTGTGTGTGCAGCAACAGGGATAAGTCAGTGCCCTTCTTAGACACCTTTGCCTCTGAGCTACAAAGGCAAGTGTGAGATGCTTTGAGAACACTAGTCCCTACATTAAGTGATTTTTCAGGAGCATAAACTTTTTGCTACTCCAGCCTAGTTATGGCAGGAGCCCTGTCCACAAAGTCCTTTCAATTTTCTAGGATTTCCTTTGTGTTTGTGAAATTTCCTTACCTCCTCTGTGCTATCTCCAGACCTAGAACTGGATATTATCCTACAAATGGGCTTCTTTAATATTTTAAAACAAGAATTTTAGAATTTCTGAGGTTCTGCATCTTAAAAAAATACTAATTTATCAATAAATTTTGTGGGAGAAAAGATTTCCATAGCTTTATTAAATACCAGCATATGTCTTGTGATGTCTCTTCTAGAAATTAGATACGTAAAATTAGCTTTTGTCTTCAACTGATATTTTCAACATTAGCCTTCATACAAGTGTCCAAGCCCTTGTCCTAAATTCTAAAATCAAAAACATCAGAAACTGGGGTTGTTTCATAAGGCTGAGGATGAACTGAGGTGATTTAGAGCCTTGACTCATCTCTCAGAGTCAATATTCACGTTTTAATTATTAATGCATTTTATTACAAGGTGTTGCTCCAGACTCCACTGCATTGTTAAAAGGTATAGTGTATGTGCGCCATACCGGCTTTTTAAAATCCAAGCAAACCCCAATTCTGAAATATACCTAGCCCCAAGTGTTCCAGCAATGGACCTGGCAGTATCAATACTGACCCATCGAGGCCGTTTCTGCTTGCTTGATTGAGCCTACGTTTTCTGCCTGCCAGGTGAGGGCCAGCATCTGGGTTTTTTTTTGTGTGTGTATGGCTTTTTATTTTAATTTCAGTTGATTAACATACAGTGTCATATTAGTTTCAGCTGTAGAACATAGTGTTTCCACAATTCCATACATCACCCGCTCATCATGACAAGTGCTGCCATTACCGTAATCCCCATCCCCTACTTAACCCACTCCCCTCCCCCTCCCCTCTGATAATCATCAGTTCTCTATAATTGTCTGTTTTTTGATTTCCCTGTGTCTCATTTTCCCCTTCACTCACTTGTTTTGTTTCTTGAATTCCGCATATGAGTGAAATCATATGGTGTTTGTCTTCCTCGGACTGACTTATTTCATTTAGCATTATACTCTCTAGATCCATCCATGTGCAAATGGCAATATTTCATTCTTCTTTTTGGATAAGTAATATTCCATTGTATATATAGCACATCTTCTTTATCCATTTGCTGATTGGTGGACAGTTTGTTCACCATTATATGCTGACATCAGCCCCAGGGCCTGGCATGTCATAGGGTCCATACTGTTTATTAAGCAGATGGACTTTTAAATGAGTGAATTTTCTTCCATACTCTTCTTTTTTCTATCGTGCTTCCAGGCTTGGCTATAACTCTGCTCTGCAGTCTCTGAACATGATAGAGGCAGGGTCTTTACAGGGCCCAAGTATGGCCAGTAGCTTCCTCTTGCAGGTAGCTGTGATGGGTGGATTTTGCTGTTTGGAATGATGTTTGCAGATTCTGAAACCACACACAAGCTTATCAGGCAAGAGTGTCACATCCAGTGACTATCCTCTGCTCTGGGTAAGAAGGAAAAAATCGTAATGGCACATGCTCCATGATTTTGCCAATCCTACCTACTATGCATAAGCAGGGACTCTGGGTCCCACTTTGATTTTCTTTTGTTCTTTGTCATTTTGGTTTTGATGCACAGACTATTGTATTTCATAGTTTTCTGACACCTGGGGAATGGAACACCTGTTATTTGCATATAACTTTTGGATTTACCAAGTAAAATAATGTGATGGAGGGAATATGGACTTGGGAGTCAGAGTCTATACATTACTTAACAGTTGGGGACATTAGTAATTTTATCTGTCCAGTGACGATACCATAGCTACCTATTATGTTATGGTATTATGTTTTCAGTGGGGTATTATATGTAATGTAATGAGTGCATTATAATGTTTAATAAGTGTTGTTTGGAGTCCTTATTTGCCTATAAATTATTGCTTTTGCTGCTCACAGTAACCTTAAAAAGTAAAGAATCATTGTTTCCATTTGTATGGAAAAAACAGAAGCTCAGAGAAGTTGAGTAACAAGTGGTAAATCACAGCTAACAAGTGGCAGAACCTAAAACTTGGGTCTTTCGTTTCTAATTCTCTGCTCTTCACTTCTTTTCTTCTTCGGTGAAAGAGAATACATCTGGATGTAAAGGGAAATTTGAATAGATTTCAGTTCAATTCAAACAATTCTTTCATTATGTGGATGGTGTCAAGGCCCCTATGCTCCATTTTGGGGGCTATAAAGTCCTAGAGTGGACTCTGCTTCCAGTAACTCATGGTTTTTCGGGGATAAGCCATGAGACAGCTTTGTCAATGTGAGTAAAATGCTGTAGAATCAGAGAACAGTCACGATATTTGGGGCCACGGGATTCTTATAGAATCAAAAGTTTGTTTTAAACTGAGAGGGCCCTAAAAGATCAGCTGACTCATCTTAGGTGTGCTCTGTGTGTATTTGGGTTCAGGGGAGCAGCATCAGCTATGTGTGAGGAGTCAAGGACATATAATCTGGTTGGGGAAGCAAGACTAAATAAATAAAATATTAATAAGGACTTAAATAGCTAGCCAAGAGAGAAAACCTATCATGAAGCAGTACATACTTATTTGCTTAATGAATTATGCAGATAGCATTTATTGTAGGAATTCAGAGAAGAGAGAGATAAAGTTCCTTGGCCAAGATTTTATAATTTTGCGTTGAAAGAGGCAGATCCAAAATGGAGATCTCTTCACTGTCACCTATAATAGTCTTTACACTTTACTGATGTATTAGGCACAATTCTTCTGAGTGCAAGTAACAGAAAATTCAAAAGGGGCTTAAACACACACATGCATGTGCACACAATAGTTTATTGGCTCATATGAAAAGGCTAGTGAATTATTCTGTGTACAGGAATGATTGGCTCCTGTTGACAATGGGTATTAGGAATGTACAACTTTTGGTTCTGCTTTTTTCTGCATTAGCTTCTTTCTGAGGTGGATACAGGCTTACATCCTATTAGATTATCAACCCCAGCTGGAGGAGTAGGAGTGCTCCTTTTCAATATTTCCAGCAAAGTCCCGGGGCCAGCTGCCATTGACCAAATTCAAGTTGTTTGCCTATGCTAAAATGAAGGAATATGGGGTCATCCTCACTCCAACCTCGTGGATTGAAATTTGGAGAGGAGTGGTTTTCCTCAAAAGAAAATCTTTGGTAAAGATGTCATTACCAAAACAGAGGGGAAATATTCTAGAAGGTCAAAACACCTGTATAGTATAACACATATAAAAGTGTGTTACTTCTTTTTAAAAGAAATTTTAATACTAAGAACCCAAGTTTTTATGTATTTCCCCACATAGCGGGTGCTCAGCTTTTCATTTTGTTGTATAGATGCACATTTATATCCCTTTTCTGTTTGAAGGACTTCTTTTAACATTCTTGTTTTGTTGTGATGAATTCTTTCTGAAAAGTCTTTATTTTCCCTTTGTTCTTGAAAGATATCTTCTCTGGGTATAGAATTCTGTCAGTGTTTTTCTTTCAACCCTTTAAAACTATTTCTTCACTGTGAGATTTCACAGTGAGAACCCTACTGTCCTTATCTATACTCCTCTGTTCAAGTGTCTTTTTTTCCCCCTTTGACTACTTAAAATTAATAGACTATTTTTAGAACGGTTTTAGGTTGATAGAAAAATTGGGCAGAAAATAGGGAGAGCTTCCATGTACTCTCTGTCCTCCTGCCCTGCTTTTCCTATTATTAACATCTTGGATTGAGTTGGTGTGGTACATTTGTTACAACTGACAAAGCAATATTGATACATTGCTAGTAACTATAGTCCATAGTTTACATTAGGGTTCCCTCTGTTGTTTTGTTCCTGATGATCTGTCACTGGTTTTCAGCTATTTGATTATGATGGTGTGCCTTGGTGTGGTTTTCACCATACTTCTCGGTCTTAAGATGTGTTGACCTTCTTGAATTTGTGGGTTTATCTTTTTCATCAGATATGGAAAACGTTGTTCATGCTTCTTTCAGATTTTTTTTTGCTCCTCTCCTTCCTTCACAGTCTCCAATAACATGTATTTTATGCTGCCTGAAGGTGTCCCACTGCTCTCTGATCCTCTGTTCATGTTTTTGCAGTGATTATATTTCTCTGTTTCATTTTGGATAGGTTTCTATTGCTGTTTTCAAGCCACTAGTCTTTTTTTTTTTTTTCTGTAGTGCACAATCTGCCATTAATTCCAATCAGTGTATGTTTTCATCTTAGTGTAGTTTTCTTCTCTAAGTTTTGTTTGAATATCTCATATTTCTATTATGTTCAATCTTTCTTGTAGTTTCTTGAATGTATGCAATACAGTGATATTTACCGTTTTAGCGTCCTTGCCTACAAATTCTGTTGTCTGTACGATTTCTTACACCATTTCAATTGATTGAAATTTCCCCTCATCATTCATGATATTTTTCTGCTTCTCTGCATGCGTAGACATTTTTGATTGGATAGCATACATTGTAAATTTTACCATGCTGCATGCTGGATGTATAACTGTTCCTTGAGCTTGGTTCTGGGATGTGGCTAGGTTACTTGGAAACTGTTTGATCCTTTCAGGTCTTGGTTTTAAACTTTGTTAGGTAGGGCTGAAGTAATGTTTTATCTAGGGCTAATTGCTCTTTCCTATGAGGCAAAACCCTTCTGAGTAGTTTACCAAATGCTCCACTAATGAGGATTTCTATGCTTGCTAGTTGAACCAGGCACTCACTGTTCCTGGTTCTGTGTGAGCTCCGGGTACTGTTACCTACAATCATTTCCATTAGCTTTTTCCATGGCTACAGTATTTTTTCTCACATGCCCTTATCAGCATTCATCTGAAGACTTCAAATACAGCAGGTCTGTGAGTTCTTTTTGTGGCTCTGTTCTTCCAGACTGTTTGGGCGAGCCCTGACAGCCTTGGCCCCTAGATCCATCTCCTCAAATCAGGGAGACCATTAGCTTTGCCTCAAAACTTTCTCCAGGCAGTCAGTTTGGGTAAGCATAGAACTCACCTGCTTATTTCCCATCTCTCAGGAATCCCTGTTTGGGGTTGCATAATGTTCAATATTTTCAGAAACATTGTCTATGTCCAGGTTTTTAATTGCTTCACAAGTGAGGCTAAATTTGGTACCTGTTATTTCATCTTGATTGGAGGCAGACGTCCCCTTGATGAACCCTTAACAATTTAAAGGTTGACCTGGGCTTCTCATGGATTTTTTTTTAACCTGGAAATTTCAATCTCTTGGCATTTCATTTCTTGCATTACAATATACCCCCTTCATTTATTTTTTGTATTATGGTGCTTTTGAGATCTCCAATACAGAATTGCAAGGAAGTGGTAACAGCAAGTGTTCTTGTCTTTTATTGTCTCTAAGGAACGTTAAAATTTACTTTTGAGTGTGATGCATGGTATATTTTCTTTTTCAAGTAGAGAAAATTTTCTTCTATTCCTAGTTACTGAGAATCATTGTCATGAATGATGTTGAAACCTCTTTAATAATTTTCCACATCTGGTGAGATGATTATGTTTTTCATCTTTAATCTATTAATGTGGTTAATTACATTTAAGAGATTTTCCTGATACTTAAACTTCATTGCATGTCTGTTATAAATTCTTATTCTCAATGTGTTTGTTTTTGATATATCACAAATTTTATTTGCTGCTTAGTTTACAATATTTGCAAGTAGCATCATAAGAGATTGATCTACTATGTAAATTACCTTACTTGAGTTTATGCTATCCTTAAAAAATGATACAAGAAGTTTTTCCTTCTAGAATGGCTTATATAAAAGAACAATTACCTGGTCACTGAAAGTTGGAAAAAGTCATATAAAGCTGTCTGGATAGATGTGTCACTTTTTGAATTTTTTCTATTATTTCTTTAGTAGTTACTGGTCTATGTTTTATCTATTTGTTCTTTTTTAAATTGTTTAGACTGGTTTTTGTTCTTTTCAGATTTTTAAGTGTCCATTATATATGTAAATGTATTATTTGTCTCTGTCTTGCCATGGCTTATCTTTAAGAGACCATTTTCATCTTGTCTAGTTTTAAATGTTTTCTTTATATTAACATTTATATTAATATCTGCTTTTTATCTTCTCTATTTCTTCCATGCATTTTGGTTTGGTTTAAACTGTTGATCAATAACATCTTAAATTGACCATTTATCATATTAATTTTTCAGTCTTTTTCTTGATTTCTAATATATACCTTAAATGAATCCATAAATTTCTTTCAAGTACCACTTTAAATATATCCCACAAGTATATGATATATGATGTGTTCATTATTTTTCAGCTATAAATATTTTATTATTCCAATTAAGTTTCTTCTTTGACCCATCAATTATTTAAAAATGTGGATTCTGGTTTCCAAAAGCATTTTTATAATTTTTAAAAAGTATTTTATATCTAACCATATTGAAATTAGAATGTGATATAATGTTTTTGAACCTTCTTCTGTGGCCTAATACATGGCTAATTTTTGTCAATCTTCCACATAGGATTTAAATTACTGTGTGTTCTTAGATTGTTTTCCATTTCACCTCAAGCTAGTTTAATTCCTCTTGTGTATTATATTCTGTGTGTTTGTGGTGTTAACTCATCTTTAGAAGGGGTGTGTTTTTGCTTGGTGAGGGGTGTAATCCTGTGTATATTGGGTTATGGAAATATTCCTATAGAGCAATTTTGCATTTGCTTCTACTGGGTCTCCTGGATTTCGTAGATGCTTACCCATTTCCCTTATTAATTTCTTACCTTCAGATATCTGTGCTTCACTGATACTATATCTCTGAGAGAGGTAAAGACTTGATGTTTTTATTTGTCATAGGGTAATTTTTTTCTCATTCACAGCCCCAATAGATAGTAAGCTTCCTTGCTACTTCTCTAAGTCCAAACTGTTAGATGAAATTTACTAGTCCCCTTTTCATAGAAAGGGCAGCCTTTATTAAAGAGTAGTAGTTTTATGCTAGCGTCCTTATTCTACCCTTGCATGAACCCAAAGCCGTTGATATCCTAGATATCAGCCAAACAAGTTGGTTACTCCTCTGGGTTAATACCAGGTGTCTTTCTAATTTTATCAGTGCTTCTATGAGTTTGTGGCAGAAAGGGGTTCTATATGTCCTCAGGCTTCCATATAGCCAGAACAGAAAGTTGGTCTGATTTTTAAAGGTGAATAAACTAAGGTTCATGCAAGATCACCCAACTGGGAAGTGTCAGTGCTGGGATAAAAACCTGTACATGACCTGCTTCTTTTTGGCATTCTTCCTGCTTTGCATTTGGCTTTTATCTGATATTTGTGATGGTTAATTTTGTGTGTCATATGATTGTGCCATGAGGTGCCAAAATAGTTGATCAAATATTATTCTGGGTGTATCTGGGAGGATGTTTATGAATGAGATTAACGTTTGAAATGGTAGACTGAGTAAAGCAAATTGCCCTCTCTAATGTGGGTGGGCCTCATCCAATCAATTGAAGACCTCAATAGAAGAGAAAAGCTGAGTAAGAGAGAACTTTGTCTGCCTGTCTGCTTGAACAAAAACATTGGTCTTCTTCTGGTCTTGGACTAGAACGTACACCATTGGCTTTCCTTATTCTTAGGCCTTCAGTCAGCCTGGAACTAGACCCCTGGTTCTCCTGGGTCTCCAGCTTGCCACTTGTAGATCTTGGAAATTGTCAGCCCCATAATTATATGAGCCAATTCCTTATAATAAAAATACAAATAAATATAAATACATATATAAATAAATATAAGTATAAATACACATATCTCCCCTATTGGCTGTGCTTCTCTAGATAACCTGCCCAATACACTATTGTATTAATTTAAAATTCATTTGTTTATTCATTTTTGAAGGACCTTTTATTCCTAGCAGTATGTTAGACACTAAAGGGATACAGTAGAGAACAATGAATTAAGACCCCAAATTCCTTGAAACATGTTAGAGGAACTACAGCTACATAAACCCACTTAGAAAATGTAAGTAAGATAAATATCAGAAGGTAAGCTCTACGTGACAGTTCAGAATATGGATGGAACAAGGGACATTATTATACCCAGGGCAACATTTCTAATTCAGTGGTGCCAGCTTTGTTCAGGTGGTTCAATGCCAAAGATGGATGTGATTTTTGTGGCACCCCATGAAATTTTAATGTATTTATTTTCACCACAAAGCAGGAATTATTTTGCCAATGGAACTATGACTAGATGATATAAGCCATGTAACAATCACAGGCAGGAGCATGCACATCCATGACAAAACAAGCTGAGGAAAGAAGCATGATTAACTATTTCCACTTTTTTTTTTTTTTTTTTTTTTACTTGCTTGTGCTTGTCAGCCTATGTGTGATAACACGAACCCAAGGGACAGAACCTTTATGGGAAAAGTCAAACATTTAGAAAATTTTCCATCAACTGTTCTGCAAATGGAGAAAAGTTATTCATTATCTGATTTTATCAGTGGCATCATTGAGGGCTGCTATTCCAATATATGCATACCACCACTGAATATATGAGGTATGAATTATGTGACTTTTCTTGGAATATGGCTTTTAGTTTTCTTCTAAAAAAGCTCTTAGCCAAGTGAGCATTTTCAGTCCATGCCTTTTCAGTTATCATGATATATTTGGATATATTTACCGTAGATTCAGTGCTGGGGAGAGTTTGAAACTGCCTTATAGATATTATCCCAGTAGCCTGACTGGGCTCTGTTGCAAGATAAAACAATAACTTTGGAAACTGCCTTGAGAATGATTTGCAGCATGGGATAAGAAGAAGAGTGAGTGGAATGAATGGCTAGAATTTCAAAAACTCACAACACCTGCACATCTCAAGATCTGTCCATTATCTCTCTCAGCCTTGGTTATCCATCCCAGGCCCTTAGTATCCATGGCAATGGAATTTTTTTTTGTCTTCCTAATCAGAACATTTGTAAATTGTAATGTAGGTTCACATTTGCATGTAAGGATTCATTGGAGTGATAGAGAGCTCTTGGGGGTTGGAGAAAAGAAAGCAAGAGCAGCCATTCTGGTTTTATGTTTTCTCTGCATGTGCAGAAATTTAATTACCAGGTCACCGCAGTTCTCAGCAGAGTAAATTATAGTCCTGACCATTAATTTGTATGTAAATGCCACTGTAGCAAGAAAACAACACAACACTTGGGTCCTATCAAGAAATTCCCTTGTTGGAAGCATACAGATTAGAGAGCAGAGCTAAAGAGTCAGGGAGATTAACAGTTTAGCACTTGCTCTTGTCCGGATGAGCCCTGTTGTAGTCATGAACTTCAAAGTGATTGTCAAAGTCAAGTGTTCAGGAAATACTTGCAGTTGAGAGAGTCAGATAATGAGAAATCAGGGTCCAATGAGTACGGACACAGGTCTGTTTAGAATACTATCTATTATAGTGCAGCCTTTGTGTAATCCCCATAGTCTGAGCTAATCACCCCACCCATGATGCTTTCATGGTGCCTCCTCTCTATCTTGGATGAGAACAGCCTGGTGGGGAAGAGAAATAAGTTCCTTTTTGTTTCAGCCCACAATTAATTGTTGATTCCTTTGATCTGATGGAGTATTGGCTTCATACTTTGTTCTGCTAAGTTTGTTTCAGTTTTACATTTAGTCTTAGCTCAAAGGTTGCTCCTTCTAGAGTTTTAATGGAATACCTAAGGTGTGTACTAAGCCTCTCTAACTTGGCCAGATTCAAACTCCTAATTCAGTCTCCTCTGAAATAGTCTGCAGCCAAAATGTCTGTGTAGATTTTTAGCCCTCTAGCTGTGACTTTTAGGGGGTTCCTTGGATTCTTCCCTATGCAATCATATTTCAGGTTTCAGTCAATTGTTTGAGCTAAGTTCACATGCAGATTTTGGAGTTCTCTCTCTGTGGTTCCTTCCTTTCTGGAGTTTTCCCCTATATTTCTTTGAATTCTGTCCTCCAACATTTTAAGTCAATAAGGCTTCTGATTTCTTCTGAGTCCTAGATGCCCTGTGCTTCATGGACTTGGTGGTACTTTTAACAGAAAAGCAATGTAACCATGTATCTCATCCAGTAAAATTTCCTTCTTTCAAAGATTGGATCCTCTCCAGATCGTCCCTGCTCTTGCTCACTCTCTATGTCTTCAAATAGTTTGTTTAAATTTTTTTTCATGAATTTATAACTGTTATTTGTAGGTGAGTTCAAATCACTTATTCTGCTGTTATCAGAACTGGAATCTTTGAGGGGTGCCTGGGTGGCTCAGTTGGTTAAGCCTCTGACTTTGGCCTAGGTCATGATCTCGCCGCTCATGAGTTCGAGCTCCACGTCAGGCTCTGTGCTGACAGCTCAGAGCCTGGAGCCTGCTTTGGATTCTGTGTCTCTCTCTCTCTGCCACTCCCCCACTCGTATTCTGTCTCTCTCTCTCAAAAATAAATAAACATTAAAAAAAATTTTTTTAACGAACTGGAATCTTTGATATTGTAACTTTTCCCTAGTATAGTGATCTGTATGTTACTAACTTTAATCTTTTATTTTTGACTCACTCATATCTGTTACAAGAGGCATCTCTTTGTAGGAAATAGAGTTGTCAAAATATCTCGCAAAGGTACAGGATAACAAAACAAGTGTGCACAGGAGAACCCAATGCTAATTCTTCCTCTGCCACTAACCAGCTATTTGACTTTGATGAGTCCCTTAAGTAATCCCAGACTCAGTTTCTGTTCTGTAGAATGAGGGAGTTGGGTTATATCAATGTTTTTCAAACTTTAAAAAGTGTTGGGACTTCTATTTTTTTTTCTCAACAAAATCTCACAAAAATGTAAACCATATTAGGGCAAAATATCCTTGACTGTAGAGGGTGCATAGTTCAACCTGCTCAGTGCAACCACCCATATCTCCACGTTGATAGTGGCATTGAAGCTCCTTTGTGGAACCCTAGACTTCCACAGAACATAGTCTGATAATAGTTAAGGCTGGATGATTTATAAAAAATCTTTTTCTCTCCTGCCTGAATCCAATAATGGCTGGATTGTGCTTCCAGAAATGTGGCCCCTTTCTTAGGATCTGAAATGGGCAGTTGTCTCATTTAACCTCCTTTCTGCTTTTTCACTTTAACCAACTTCTTATTCTTACTTCCAATCTTATCCAGCCACCACAGGCAGGCATTCATTGTGGGTATTTGAGAAATCTAGTATGTAAGGGATTTCCTGCAATTGTAGCTAAAAGTAACACCCAGGTACTGCACTACTGAGTGCAACCCACCCCCACCTGTCTCCACTTCCCATCTAGAAGATGTGAGCCGTACTTCCCTCCACCTAATTGCTCTTGTGTGGGTGGGAAGGAATTAATAAGCTTGGAGCTACACTGATCGTTTATAAATTCTAACTCCATCTGTAAAATAGCAGCAGACAGGCTTAAGAAATCCTCCCTTTGTATCACCAGTTGGTAGTTTTGTTGCCTTAAAAGAAACAAGAAAATGAGCAGGTGTTGAGCACTGCCCACATCCAGACAGCATTGCCAACTCATAGAGTGCTCCACCTCCAAACTTGGGGAAAAGGATAGTGAGGAAGGAAAGTGACACAACTCCTATTATCAGCTTAATCTTTTCCTCCCCTAGCCCTTGTTTCTTCCACCTTTCCCTTACAAAACCCTGATGATGAGTTTCCAAGTTAGACCCTGCAAGAACAGGCACATTCTTTCCTTTGTATGTAAATGTAAGGCTTCCTGAAAGGGTTTCCACCTAGGGTACTGCCATGATGGGGGATAATAATAATAATAATAATAATAATAATAATAATAATGAACCAGTTTGAGCATATCAAATACCAGGCATATGCTAAGTGTCTTTACATGGCTAATCTCATTTAGTTCTCTCAACAATTGTAAGAAGTGAGGAATCTCAATAAGGACACTGAAGTTCAAAAAGAATAAGAATTTGCTTCAGTCTCAAACTAGTGAGTGGAAGATCCCAAATTCAAACTCAGGCAGCTTGACTCCAGACTTACACTCTTAACCAGTCTAGCCTTGACTAATGTTATACCTGACAGCAGTTTCTGTGGCCCTGCCCCAGCCCCCCTTCTTTACTCTAATGTGGAAGATACAGATGGCATTGGCTCTGCCCCTTCTTACTTAAACAAGAAAAAAATCATTACGAATTAGAGTGAGGGACATTCTGACTCCATTGTGGTAGGGATTCAATATTGATGGGTCATCAGCTAGCTCTCTGTACCTGTCCAAGTCATGAACTTGCTGTCAGTGCAAGAAGCCCACAGTAGCACCTTGATAATGTATGAACAAAGGGGTGAAGCCAGGTGGCCATGCATCAGCAAGGTTGCAGAAGAGTCTAACTTCTCTTTGGTGGTGGATATTTGGGTGCTATCTATGGTCTGTCTGAATTCTGTGATTGAGTAAAATGAACAATCTCAACTTCAAGATGTATCCACATCCATGGTATTTGTGCAATGTTTTCCTATTATTTTAGCAAGCTAGTTGGATGAAGAGGTGAAGATTTTAATACAAATGCCCATTGTGCTGTTTCACAGGTACTTAGCTTGAAAGGGGTTTAAAGTTTATGTTTATACAGTGTTTCAGAGAGTACTATATTATCTCTAAAATAAGCAACACAACTTAGATGAGACTTTGCAATTTTAAAAATTTAAGTTGAATGAAATCCAGATCAGCTATTTAGTTGTTGACATAGAATCATTACAAGGCGAGTAGCAGGGATCTTTAAAAACGATGTTCGTGAAAATTCTTTCTAACTCAGCCTGTGTAATTTTGTGTTCTTAGTGATAAAATACAGTTGTATCAATTTTGACCAGGAATTTAAAAAGTTTTTTTTTTTTCCCTTGAGGCAGCTGATGGTAGAGGGAGCATTATGTCCATTAACATTGACTTTGGAGCAATACAGCCTGGGTTTCGATCTTGGTTCCACTATTTACTAACTGTTATGACTATGGCAAATTACTAACCTCACTTTGCCTCAGTTTTCCCATCCAGAGAATGGGAATAATAAAGTACTTATTCTTTGGGTTATCGTAAGGAGTAAATAAATGAAAATATGTAAAGTTCTAGAACAGTGCCTGCACATGATACATGCTCTATATGGGATTGCTTTTATTATTGTTATAGCACCACAAGGGACTTCTGTTGCTACTCAGTGGTTTTTAGGATGGATGGCAGGTTTTGTTATTAGGTGGAGAATTCCCTGAGATCCTTGGGGTGTAAGACTTAGAATAGTATGTGCAGTTTTATTTATAATCCCCCAAGGATCCATAGGCCACTTATACTGCAGCCTTCCTGTATGTATTCACTCCCATGTGGACTCACTGCTCTTCTCTCCTTTCAAAGGAAGCAACTTCCCGGGCGGAGGCAGCCGGGCACCCTGGCCCAACTCTGACAACTAGATAGGGCGCAAGTATTCTCACACAATAACATCTGCTGATATCCGCATTGGCTAAAAACATAAGTTCTATGTTCAAGTCCCACTGTGTTATTTTGCTTACTTTGTTGCCCAGGGCAAGTTACTTAACTGCTTTGTGCCTCTGTTTTCCATCTCTATGATGGGAATAAGAATCATCCCTACTTCCTGGTGTTGCTATGGTGGTTAAGTGGGATAATATACGCAAAGTCAAGAAGATGCCTGGTATATACTGTAAGTTGAATGAATTGGAAATCTTTTCTCTGTGGATGATTGATGAATCACTGGAGAAAAAAAATCAAGGATGAATTATGGTTAATAATGGTAAATTAATGAAGTCCAAAAAATATTAATAATTCTAATTATTGATTTTATAGATGAAGAAATATCCATGGACTAACTCAATTTGAAATTGATGACTATGATTATTTACATTTTATTTATTTTTATTTTATTTTAAATTTAAAATTTTTTCTTTAAATGTGAAGAATTTAGTGATTTATTACTTATATATAACACCCAGTGCTCATCCCAACAAGTGCCCTCCTTAGTGCCCATTACCCTCCCCTACAGCAACCCTCAGTTTGTTCTCTGTATTTGAGTCTCTTATAGTTTGCCTCCCTCTCTCTTTTTATCTTAAAAAATGATGTAGTGATACAGATGGAATGGAATCTCACACTTGGAAAGAGCTCCCATGTACACTTATTCCAACCACCCCTCCCATGCACATATCCTCCTAACTTTTTCTCAGATGCTTAGATGGTCCTATGTTCTAAAGGTGAAGGGAATTCAATTTTGCTCCACTGGTCTCTGGGTCTCTCCCATATGTGATGGTCTATCCCACAACAGGTGCTTTTCCCAGCATTTGAGACATGGGAAGACTGCCCCTTATGATCATTTTCTGTTGAGATGTTTTTTTAGTATTGGCATATTCAGTATGTTTTGATACTTAGCTTTTCAGGTCTTACCATGTGCTGGTCACGGCCAACAAAATTGAGTGAACTGACAGCGATGTGCTCTTGTATTCTTGGGCCAGCTGCTCCATAAAAAGCAAAACAGATCCAGTATACATGTTTGTTGGGTAGGAAGTTTGGAGGCAGAAAACATAGATCTAGAGAAGATCTGGGAAATGACCCAGACATCAGAAATGATCCAGAGTGTTTAAAGGATTTGACCACAGGGATTGAGCTAGTTGATGTGAGCATAGAGAGTTCTTTCCACTCTCTCTCTCTCTGGTTCTTCAGCATAATGATTAGAAATGTAGCCTTTAGAGACAGGCTACCTTGATTCAAATCTCCATTCTACCCCTTATTGGAAGTATTATTGTCAGCCGTTGTAGACATCTCTATCTCAGTTTTCTCACTTGGAAAAAGAGAACAATAATGGTGTTTCATGTATATTCTGTGAGCTAATATGTGTAAGCACTTAGGACAGTTCCTGGCACATAAAAAACAAACAAATAAGTGTTTGTTATTACTACATATCTTCTTAACAAACTCAGAAATATCAATTCTTAAATAAGAGAATAAATGTTTTGATCAGGCTGGTACTTAAAGTATTTTCTCTCACTTACAAAATGGCTTTATAATTTCTTCTTAGCTTCTGAATCAGATGGAATATTCAGGACCCATCTGTGAATTAACAACCATACCCTTCCCCAGAATTACTATATGACTTTTGGATTGGAGGAGCAAATCTCTAAGAAATAATTCCTGTTATTTATTGTTTCCAATTTACTTTCAGCAAATATTTACAGAGTAGCCTCCCATGTGCCTGGCATAGAGATAGGGTCTTGAGGGATACATAGGTGGGTGGTCTGCTGTGCCCCTTACTCTCCTGATGTGTGCAGGCTAGGTGGAATGGTTGGAAATTAAATAGGTAAATCTGTCACAAAGCCGGAGGGAGCACTGATAGGGCAGGACTGAGCTCATGGAAGAAGCCGTGAACCTTATAAGGGATCAGTGAAGGGCTTTCTGGAAGAAGTGATGTCTATGGCAAGTCCTGATGATGAGCTAGATTCTTGACTAGTCTAGAGGGCTAGAGGAAACTAGTCCAGGCACAGGGAACCCTGGGTGAGTGTGGGCGGGGGGAGGGGGAGAGGTGCTCAGGCTTGGAGAAAGCATTACATCTTCATCAGTTTATTCAATATTTAACAAGTGTTTGTTAAGTAGTTACTATGCAACAGACATTGTTTTACATAATGAAGAGACATCAGGTAACAAAACAGGTGATGTCTTTATTTTCATGAAAGTCATGGGGGAGAAGAGAGAAATAAAGAGAATTGCTTAAGGTGGGGCAATGGGGAAGGGTTTAGTGGAGCTGACACCTCAGTGGTGAGAGGAGAGGAACCAGCCAGGTAAATACCAGGGCAGGAGAGTTCCAGGTAGAAGGAACATCAAAGGCAAAGAACTCAAAGGGAAGAACTATCTTCACTTATTGTAGAAGCTGAAAGGACCAGTGGGCCGATATGGACAAAGTGGTATAAATAATTCAAAGGGTATTTGAGTTGGGTCGTTGGTGCTGAGAAAGGCATTGGAACACAATAATATAAGCTAGTTTTGTTTTGTTTCATTTAAATTACATATACTACTATGGATGTCTCTTCAAAACTAGGATACTTTTGGAAGATCTCAGTTGCAAGTAGGTCTGTTCTGGAGTGGGGCTTGGCTCTTTGTGTTTTAATAATAGAAATGAGGCTAAGAGCATATTTTCTGTCATCATTGACTAGAATGAATGTAAGTCAAATGTCCTGTTCCCAGTTATAAGCACGTCAGCAACACAAGAAATCAGCAGGGCCTCCCTGCTCAACAAGAGGTCTTATTATGTCAATTAGGGGCGTCCCAATGTTTCCTCCCAGGTTCTAGTCATATATTTCTACTTGCTCTCGTAGGCTTTCTTTTCCTGTTTTATTCCTTTGGGCTCAAATTTGTGTTTCAATAAATGCTCTAAAATCTTTCTGCCTGGTTTGGGCTTGCTTTATCCAGACTCCTCATCCATGTTCTTCTGTTTCTCCAAATTATGTATCTCTGTATTATTGTGGGCCCCCCATGAAACTCATGGCTCTTGTTTGCTCCCAGTTAACAGCTTTGGAGATGATGAAGAGCCATGCACATCTTCTGACAGTGACGGGGAGGTGATCAAACAATTTGAGATTTCCATGTCCCGGTCCCAGAGTTTTCGTTCAGAAGCATCTAAGAAAGGCACACAGGTGGGATTGGAGCAGAAATCAAAATTCAGCCACCTGCTCTCTACCCATGAAGAGGATAACACAGAAGTGTCTGCCTGTGAAGGTATTTGCATGAAACCCTCCCTTTATCTAGAGCAGGGATGGACAATCGTAAGAACAGCTTTGAGTCACTTGATTACTACACTTGTATCTGAGTCTCCAGAGAGGAAAAGAAAAGGGGGCGAGACCCAGAGGCTGAAACAGAGTAGAGGGGGGTCTTACCAACCTCACAGAGGGGCTGTCATGCAGGGAACTGGGAGGAATGAATAAGAAGTGCCAAAATCCTTACCCCTGATTTGTGGGACCCCTTCCTTCCTTTTAGGTTATCATTTTGTATATTTTGAACACTGATGGCTAGAATTAGAATGGTATTTATGAAGCTTTATAAAATCTTGTTCTCTTCTGATAAATACAAATATTTCACATACCTGTTTGCTGACATTGAGATTCTGTCATTTTTCTCTCATTTGGAATCCTAGAGTCTATTTTCCATATATGTATATGACCTCAGAAAAATTTTTGGAAACTTTCTTTTAATAGTTGATGTTCTTAAAACAATATGTGTGTTTTATCATTCAAATAAATATATGTTTTACAATAATATCAAATAGCCTTTTTCAGATAACACATACCTTGTACATTTGTCCTCATTTTCTGTAGTTTCTACCCTCCCCCCCACCCCCCATCCTACCCCTCTGTTTCCATCCTCTGCCACATGAGAATTGCTTGCTGGGCAAGAGCAAAGTGTTCTGCCATTCTCTGATGTCTTCAGACTAAGTACCTTCCACAAAGGGGAGGGAATAATACTCTGAAGTAGATCAGCACAGCCTGTGAATTGTTATAGTAGGTAGACCTTGTTAAGAGTCCTCCTCCTATCCCCCCATGTACACAAAATAACCTGGAGAAAGAACGGTGCATTATTTCTTAGTACTTTTCTAGTGAAGGTCAGGGATCTCTCTGAGTCCTTTATGCCTGGAACCCTGAATAGGCATAGGCTATTGAAACAGGGAAAGGTCTATGAATTGTAGTTGGTAAAAAGCTAGAGAAAAAGAACATTGTCCACTTTAGTGACCCAGTCTAAATGACCTGAGTTCTCTAATCTTTTCCTTCTTTCCTTTGGACATGTGATTAGTCAAACCAATGGAGGCATAGTTGCAGGTCTTCCATATTTTTCCACACTTAGCAATAGAAAGAGAAAAACGAGAGCCTGGGATTGAGAGAAGGTAACAGAGAAGAAATTTCTGACTTGACAAGGTGGATAAGGCTGGCCAAAAAAAGAACAGCAACAAAGAATATACAGAACAGACCTTATTCTTCAGCAGAAATATAACAATGTGCTATCCACCATGTAATTTTACTTACTGATATGAGCCACATAACATATTTTATTGCTATTCCTTTTAGCCCAAGGTAAGAGAAAAAATAAATGCGTGATGTAACCAAAGCATGGTAGCGGTAGCTACTGCCCTCCGTCATTTCGTTACTCCCCCTCTTGTTTTCTCTTTTGCTGGTGTTACATCACAGCCTTCCCCTCTTCCACCAGGAGGGCAAATGTTAGCTAATGAAAGTTAATAGCAGTTGATTCCCTGGGAGCAGCGTGTTGCATTCAAAAGCTAATGGCCCCATTTCCCAGAAGCCCAAATGTCTAGTTTCTGATTTATACAAACGGCTCCTTTTCTGAGAGTTCTGACAACCATTCCAAACTTACCCTTTCTGGAATTAGCAATAACCTCAATTATAACTGGGGATTCTGAAATTTTTGACAGACAGTGACAGAAAAGATAAAATTACTTTCGCTATTGGAGGGAGGGAAAAGCACACCGCATTGGATAATGCAGTAAATTATTTGTAGATTTTGAAGAAAATCAGGATTTTCATAGGAAAGGATAACTGCATGCTAAATTTTAGGTTATCAAATGCCATGGAAATGTTAATATAATTTTTATTGCATGATGTTTTTTTCTGTGTCACTTCTTTTTGTTCATCTTTAGATCAGTGAATTATTTTCCAGCAAGAAAGAATAAGGAAGAGATTAAGCATTCATCCCAGAGAAGATTTGTGGGTTTCTTGTCTGTTCTGCATCTACTTAGCTTTTTTTTACTCTACCTTTTTTATTTAAAAAAATTTTTTTAATGTTCATTTATTTTTGAGAGAGAGACAGAGTGAGCAGAGGAGGGGCAGAGAGAGAAGGAGACACAGAATCCAAAGCACACTCCAGGCTCTGAGCTGTCAGCACAGAGCCCAGTGCGGGGCTCGTGGGGCTTGAACCCACAAACCATGAGAACATGACCTGAGCTGAAGTTGGAGGCTTAACAGACTGAGCCACCCAGATGTCCCTTTCACTCTACCTTAAACATGATTTTCTAAGATAAAATTTAATTGTAGACAACTCTTACACTTTAAAAATATGTTCAAAATGTTCAACCAGTGAAAGTAAAGGTTTCATGTTTCAAGTGAGGTTCTTTATTCTAGATGGAATAGTGAGGTTATTAGAACCAAGAAAATGCTATCTTCATGTTCCTGGCAGGTTCTCTCTTGTCTCACTTATCTGACTTAGTGTGGTACATTGATTGACACTGTCTCCCCAGTAATGTCAAAGAGGGTTTACGTGAAGTGATCCACCTCGGATCTGAGATATCTATCTATCTATCTATCTATCTATCTCAAGGTGATATTGGGGTGCCTGGCTGGTTTAATCAGAGCATGCAGCTCTTGATCTCGGGGTCATGAGTTCAAGCCCCACATGGGGGTTAGAGTTTATATAAGAATAATTTTTTTAAGGTGATATCAGGGTGATATATGTATCAAGAGATTTATTGCAAAGAATTGGCCTATGCTATTACTGAAGCTGGCTAGAGAAATATAGAGCTCTGAAATCCACAGGTAAAATTTCTCTGTGTCCAGAGAGGCCTCAGTTCTCCTCTTAAGGCTTATGTAGGATAATCTCCATTACTTAAAGTCAACTGCCTAAGGGCTTTACTCACATCTATAAAATACTTCCATAGTATCACCTCAATTAATGTTTGATTAATTAATTGAAGCCTATAGCTTGGCCAAGTTGACACATAAAACTGACCATCATCGTAGATGGTGAGAAAAAGTATTTGTATGTGTGTGGGTGGTGGTGGGAGGGAAGGGTTTGGGAGTATAAAATAAAGTAACTGGATAATAGGGTTATGCCATGGCAAGGGGGGATATGGATTAAAAAGTGCAAAAAAGTTTTCTGCTAAAATAAATATGGTTTATGTGACATAATTATGGCCTATAATTTCTAGGAAGCTAGGACACATTTCTCTGACAACAGGCAATTACTTTCCTGTATGTGTTTAAGGTGACATGATCTTCCTTAACTTACAGGATGGGAAGATGGCTTTATGTGATGGTGAATCCTCTTTCTTTCTCCTTCTCCTTGTGACTTGTACCCTAGCTTTGCTTTTCTAATTCAGTCCTTGCTTGTCTGTCAAAGAAAATGGTTTGTTACATTAATATGGTTCTTATGTTTTTCGGTTATGAATAGCTTTTCAAGGTTTAATGTAGCTTTTGAAAATTCCCTTATTACTGATCTAGGTATTATCACTGTAGGAGTTAAAGTCATGAGACAGTTTTATAGGGGTAATTTCTTGGCAAAGTTAGACTTTGTGCTGAAATCCTGCTGGGTGCTACACACGTTGATGGATGACCCACTGTTTAATAGGACATTTTAGTGTTCATGTATATGAGGAATGGATGTGCTAATTAGAGCCTTAGAAGAAAATTCTGCTTTATGTTGTAGGGTTTTGCATATGGAGTATCTCTCGTTCTGTCATTTTCTGTGGCCTTTTTAAAGTGTGTTTGCCAAATAACTGAGTGTGTGAATGTAAAAATGTTATGGTGTCCTATGAAAGTGTTTCCAAGGGGACTGCACTGAATTATTAAGAATAACAAGGCAGATAGGGGAACTTCTCAGTGGATTGCCATGGTGTTGCAAAATCCCAAATCAGGAGTCTGAAGTTGGGCTCTGAGTACCAAGACCACCTAAAGATGTTTTTGTATAGTCTGCATAGGGTGATAATATAATTTCAAGTTTGCATGTTTACTGCAGGTGAGTCATAAACTGTCTGGTAAACTACTGTCAACACTATTCCATATTGCTGCACACCTGGATGCTTCAATTATTTGTTACCTGCCTAGCCTGGAAAGTTGTTTGAGGGTTTAGTGAAACCCACTGGTGGATAAAGACTAGAACGTATTTGTATGTGGCTTAGTACCTTCAAGGAGCTTATATTCTCACTGAGGCTTTAAGACCAACAGCAGAAACGATTGCTACCACACAACGTGTAAATGAGAGCTGAATTTATCATCTCTACTTTGTCATCCCACTCACTCATCCCATCTCTGTCTCTAATTTTCTCTTATCCTGGGATTGTGGCTTCTGGAGGAGATTGGAGACCAAAGAGAGAATACGTCATTGAGAGGAAAGTCAGGGTGAAAACTATTGCTTTGGAAGACTCTGCCAGTTTTTCCTTACTGTCCGAAGGTAACCTAGACTTTAAAGAAGAGGAAGGGGATGCACAGATGATGCAGGGCTGAAAGAGAAAACAGAATAACACCAAGGTCAGGGGAAAACACTGAGTCCAAGGAGTCAGGGAAGATTCAGGAGTTATTGGACTTTGGATGGAAAGGAAAGATGAGAGGAGAGGGGGTTTGGGGACCATCGTGAAAAGAAATACACAACTTGTGTTTTCATGAGCCCATGAGGCCACAGGTGACAGCAAGGTGGGAGGCAATAGAAAATTGGGGTTTATAGGGTTGGAAGAGGCTAGTTTGGGTCAGACAAACAAGCAAGGCTAATATTTATCGAAAACCTAGTGGCTGCCAGGTGGATATTATTTCATGTGTCCACATGACTCTGTGACGGCTCTTATCATCATTTTATGGATAAGAAAACAAAAGTTCGGACAGTCCAAATATTGTGTAAATTCTTAACACAGAGCTAGATTTTAAACACAGATCATCTGAATCCAAGTCCAGTGTTCCATGGATCAAGTAAAGAATTTTTTACTTGAGAGAACCACTGAAGCCTTTCAAGGAGAGGGTAAGATGGTGAATGTAGAAGAGAGAAAGAAGGATCCTAGAGTCAGGAGACAGTATGATCTCCATAGTAGATTGTTGTTCTCGCTTTCTAGATCCATCCCCAAAGTCTTGTGTTCGTTAGTTCTGACAAAATGCTAATGTGTTTTTTTTTTATATAAGCACACATCCTTTATATTCATATTGTTAGAAAGTATTAAACCTTTGTATATTCCATGTAATGAACTAATGGTCTTTTTGGTTATCTAGACCAAGTTTATCCACTCTGTGGATAGAATTATATTTCTGTAGGTGTTATTTGATGGGTTTTGTTTTTGAGATTTTTTTTTTTACTTAGAGAGAGAGAGAAAGAGAGAGAATCTTAAGCAGGCTCCACACCCAGCATTGAGCCTGACACGGGGCTTGATCGCACGACCTTGAAATCATGAACTGAGCCTGGTGACTGAGCCACCCAGTGCCTCTGTTTTTGAGATCTTGATTTGTGTTGTTGCTACTGCTCAATTTCTCTAGGTAAAAAGGTGTAAAATAATAATACATTTGAAATAGTCTCCTTATTACACATTTAGGTTTGGATGGAGCCAGCCAACCAAACTATTCTGAGACTCTGTCTTATGGTGAAGATGATCCCATCTCTGCCCACTCACAGTCCCCATGTGAGGTGGGAAACACCAGGCACCAGGGTGCATCTCCCCAAGAGACCAGTGTGCCTCGCAGCCTTAGTCGCCAGTCCACAGAAGGCAGCTTGGAATTGGAGACAGCTTTTAATAACCGGGGATTTGAAGACTCCTATGCTACTGACAGCAGCTCCATGTGGAGTCCAGAGGCAAGTTATTTGTTTTCCATTCTTTCTTTGCTTGAGTATTGGGTGCTCTCTAGTGAGTTCTTGCTTTCCTCTTCCTGCTCATGTCTTAAGAAAAAAATTTCTCCAGAAAGGAAGCAATGCCTTGAAAAACAAAGACCTAAAGAGCCTTTATTTATAAGAAATAAAAAATTTTCAGGTGACTAAGTCACAGCTCCTATGTATACCAATAAAAGAATTGTAAATAAATTTCTATCAAAGTGGGGGAAAAAAAGAAGAGTGGCAGAATGGACCCAGCAGCAATCAGGCTTCTTGTTTATATAAAAGATTTTTTAGTTCTTTAGAGAAGACTGGTTTATTTCCTTCATGGTTTCAATTAAGTGGAGTCGATTTTTATTTACCCCAATCTTGAGTTATAATTATTTGAATATGAGAATTACTTGAAAATTAAACTAAAATACAGTGGCCCTCCAAATGAAATGATGCAAAATATGATGAATATCTTGCAGTATAAGTATGTTTGTTAGATTTGCATTGAATTCAAGATCTAGGAGATAGCATTAGTTTGTGATGACCCTCTGGCCATTGACTTTGCTTTTTGGAATAAACCTCTTATAAAAGATGCCCCTTCTAAATTTATTTTTTAATTAAAACTTACTCCAGAATATTCCTAACCACCCAGAGGTATGATTGGAGGTGATTATTACAGACACTACCATTTATTGAGCAATTACTATGTGCCAGGCACTGTGATAAAGATTTTACAAACATTGTTGTATAGGCATTTATAGTTATTCTTTATTAGCTAGATGTCTTTTATTATGATTCTATAACATTAGGAGATATTAAATAATAATGTCTACTGCCTACTTTGAAATTAATTTTGATGAAATATGTAATATATGTATATAAAATATTCATATAATTTGTGGGGCAAGAGGAAGGAGAAAAGTGAATGGATTTTGTTAACATCGGTCTGCTTGAGAAAATAACCAGGTGGAAGCTCTTAGAAGGACCTGGACTGTCATACACACCAGATGCTCATCAAGGAGAAGGAAAAAAAATCACAGAAAATAATGTTCCAAAGTCTTATAGTTGATGCACTGGGGTGTATAGAGAGAGCATAAGGAGGTGTGTGTGTGTGTGTGTGTGTGTGTGTGTGTGTGTGTGTGTGTATGTGTGCGCCCACAAGTTGGTGTCATGGCTGAGGATGAGAAACAGTAACGCAGATACATGGTTTGTGGCTTGTCAAGGGCAGTCCTACATATAGAGACACCCAAAGCTATTAACCTTATAAGTTTTGGGAAAAAATTTATGCTTCCCAGTTGATTTGCTGCTGACAAGTCCTATCAAATCCCACACAATAACACTGAATGTTTAAAAATATTCTTTTTGTATTCTCACACAAAAACAAAACAGAAACCGTTTACCTGCCTATTGATACTCTGTCCTCTTGATAATTGCTCCCTCAGGCTTGGAATTGCCAGGTAACCTCCCATCTGCCTGACTCACAGAGCTGTAATAGAAGACTTGGTGTTGAGAGCACTAAATGTTCTCAGACTCCAAAAATACCCAGACATCTCTGTGTGCTCCATTCAACCTCCTATCTATTTTGAGACAAAAACTGTAATTTGGTGCTCCTACAGTAGAACCTCAGATGCGGCTCGGAGGCAGTTCCTGTAACTGCCTGCTTTGCAGGCTTAGCTTGCCTTTTAAGAATTGATTTATTTGCCTCTTAACTGTATTAAGAACCCAGTCTTCCCCTGTGTATCTGGCATCGGGAACATATTGCAGGTCTGTTTACTTTGGGCCACACAGATGACATCAACACTATCTTACTAAAACACAAAGGCTTTCAATTTGATAGAAAGTCTTTAAACCTACGAGGGTTTTGACAACGTGGCACAAGTATTCCCATCTTAGAGAAAAATCAGGATCTTAGAGCTAAAGGAATCATTTCTTTTGCCTTAGAAGGAAACCAGTCATACAGTGTGACTACCCTTTAGGCTGATGGATTTTTGAGCACCGCTCTTCTCTGCTGGAAAAGGCCGTCAACTTTTTCCTGCAGACCCAAGGCTTGGCAGGGAAGACAATGGACGGGTGGCTGGGTGATTTTGAGCACACAGGGAGGCAGGTGTCCCACTTTTCATCTCTGCTTTCTACTGATTAACTGGTTGGCCTTGAGAAGTTAATTAAAATCTGCCAAATGGGGATAAAAATGAAGAGATTTTTACCTTGCAGGAAGGTCAGATGGATTAGTGGTATTAACAGTACCCGCATGAGGAGAGCCTTTAGTTGCCTGGTGATAGATAAAGTGTGTTGAAATAATTAATTGCTATAAAAATACCAGCCTTCACAAATCTTTGTTTCAGATCAACCCAGGAAGGGGCCACAGAGCCCAGTTTCCCTGTGCCACAGCTCGGATCGTCCCCGTCCAGAGCCTGGCTAGGGCCTACAGCTCTGTTTTATGCAGGGTTCTTAGGAGAGTTGTTTCAGAGACCTTCAAAGGGCTTAGCACAGACCTGCAGGTGGAGTGAGCATTTGTCTGAATAGATAGCCCGATGGATAAGTGGAGAGATAAGTCACTGACTAGAATATTTTTACCTTGGCATTGAAGTTGCTGACAACTTCTGCTAACTATTATGAAGAGCAGGGACCTAAAAGGATGTGAAATTCAAAGTAGTATGTGTTTCCATCTCTCCTTTTACTCCCGCCTCACCCCACACACTTACTACAAATATAAATAGCTGTGGTGAGAGGCTTGGGGGGGGGGGGTAGAAGGGAGTCATCATGGTTCAGTCTAAGGTTTGGGATTTTGAGCATTAATACTGGTAAATCCTGCATAGCCTTGGTAGGGCATATGATGTTGGGAGCAGTGAGTGAGTTATTTAGTCTTTCTAAGCCTTAAGTTTCCTCCCCCCACAAAATGAAGATATTAAAATTCCTACCTTGTTAGGTTAATGTGAACATTTTAAAAGATAACATTTCTTAGGTAGATTCCCAAAAAGCAGAGCCTGTTTTGTCAGGATGTACAATCCCTGAGAACAAGAGTGAGGGACAAGGGGGGAATGAAGCAGGGTAGAAGGGAGAGCCTGTAATCAAGTTGGCCACCACTAAGTGTGGCTCATGGCTTGATCTTGTGGGACTGCAAGAAGCTGTGCTAACTCATCTCAGGACATCTGTCCAAGAGGACACAAGTTTATTGCATGGGGCATTAACCTCCACGACACTCTGGACTTTATATACATGAATGCCATGCAGCATTCTGTAACATTCCAATCCTTGACATCAATAGAGGCCTGTGATGGGAGTTGACAGTTGCATTGCCTGGACAAGTGGTAAGACTTAGTTGGGCTGTGCCAGGCTGAAGCTACTTAGAGCCCAACTGTCTGTGCCTGCTGGAAAGCTGCAACAAAAGGTGAGGCCGAGAAGGTCTGAAGTGCCTGAAAGTGGGCTTTTGCAGACCATAAAGTGTTTAGTATGGTACCTGGCACAAGACACAGCTTAGTAGATGTTAGCCCTGATTACTTCTGATCCAGCAAGCAATATAGAGATGATCAAGAGGAGGCTAAAATAGATGGGAGTTTTAACAGAAGACTGTGACTTGATTTCTGAGTTAGCCTAACTCCTTGGAGACTTGCTTCTAATATTAAATCTACACTAGTCAGTTGTATTCAGAAGTCTCTATAGCAACCACTTTTATCACTTGAAACTAAGTACCTCTGAATAGAAGCACTCTCACATGAATGCATGCTGAGGAAAGAATATAAGGAGCTTCCCTTATTTTGCAAAAGCCTAAATTTTCTTGGTAGACGAATGTGCATTTTAAAAGAGGAGACATTTATTCCATGTCTCCTGTTTCTCAAGTCCTTTAATTTTCGCAACAATCCTGTAATTGGTTTCATCCCCCATTTTACTGTTGAAGAAAGCCACAAGTGGAAAGATTAAATACCTTGTCCAATGTCATAGAGGGAGTAAGTGGTAGACCTGGGTCTCCTAAAGGTGTCTCATTCCAGTGAACTGTGCACTTTCACCTCGACTCTGTGGGGAAGTTTTGATGATGAATGCACGTTTTTGAGGTGCTTTATCATATATGTTAAAGTAGTCTTTGGATTATCGAAGTCTGGTGTTCAGTCACATAAATAAGAATGGGTTCTGATTTATAATAAGAATCAGGCCAAAGTTTAGTTATGAGCAAGTATCATGCCTTCATAGAAAAAAATCAAATTATGTTGACATTCTTTATAGTTTGTTGGAGACTACTTCATTATAATCAGCTCAGTTCAGTGTTCTCAGTGAGGTCATCAGATCTGACTGGCTATGGGTGAATTGTTGTCGAAGGGTGATATTGTATAATGAGGGGGGCCATGTTTGAAAATAGGTATCATCAGTCCATTGATGGGAATAGGTATTTACGGAGTCTGGTCTGAGCCAGGTGTTTTTCCATATCTCTTAAAACCTTGCCGTAACACTCCATCAAATAGGCATCTTAATGCTCATTTTTCAGCTAGAGCACAGAGAGGGTGGCCTATTTGGCCAAGGTCAAAAAGCCAGTCCATGGTAGAGTTATGATTTCAACCCGAGTTCTGTCTCCACATCTGGTATTGCTGTTTGCTAAGTGGCTGCTGAGGGTGCCCTCCTAAACCCTCAGTACTCAGAGTGTGGTTTGTGGCCAATGGTGACATCCTTGTGACCTGAGAAATGCAGAGCCTCAGGCCCCACCCCAGTCCTACAGCATCAGAAACTCTGAGTGACTCAAGTCCACACAAACGTTTGAGAAGCTCTACCCTAGACATTTTCTCCCATGTAGCTGGAAAATCTACTGAAGAATCACCTGTCTGTGACCCGCATTAGGATTCTCATCTGCAGGAAGTCCTGGCTCTTGGAGCACAGGCCCAGGCTCAACCATTTTTCCTGGGAACTCCAGAAAAAGTTCTCTCTTGGAAGCTGTATAGGTGACTAATTTTAGACTTTAGATCTCGGTTTCAATGATAGTGGTCAGGTGTGCTTTTAGAGAGTGTATATGACAACACTTTGTAAAATATAAAAGCTTTGTTCATTCATTCCAAAAGCATTCGTGAAGATTCACCTTATGCCAGGCGCTGTACCCCCAAAGAATTTACAATCTAAGGGAGACATACACCAGTAAACAGACCCTTCTAGTGAACAGGGATATGTGCTAGCAGTCAAAAAGTACAGTGTTCTGATGGAGCACAGAGGGGCTCTATCTCACCAAAATGTATTTGGACATTATCATTTCCATTCCTAATCTCTTCCTCTATCTGCAACAGGAACAGGATGGGGCCAATTTTCAGGTGCCGACTGGGGTCCTGGAGCCCATCTCAAAATGTGGTGACTTGGATGTCATCTTTGAATATAAAGGTTCCAGCCAGAAGCTCACAGTGACCATTGTGAGAGCGCAGGGCCTCCCAGATAAGGACCGAAGTGGTGTCAACTCCTGGCAAGTTCACGTAGTTCTGCTGCCCAGTAAGAAACAGAGGGGAAGGACAAGCATACAGAGAGGCCCCAACCCTGTTTTTAAGGAGAAGGTCACCTTCACCAAGCTGGAGCCCAGAGATGTGGCTGCCTGTGCTATCCGCTTCCGCCTGTATGCTGCCCGCAAGATGACCCGTGAGAGAATGATGGGAGAGAAGCTGTTCCATCTCAGCCACCTGAACCCAGAAGGGGAAATGAAAGTGACTCTGGTTCTGGAGCCAAGAAGCAATATCAGTGTGAGTATGTTAAATGGTGCTGCTAATGATGCGGTATGTTCAAGGATCTGGAATTGTCAGCTCTTGATTTAGTACATTCAGCCTGTGAATTCAAACACCTTAATTTAATTTTCCATTTGGCTCTCCTCATCCTTGTAACCCATGATTTGCACTTCATGGTACAATGGGTTTTTTGTGCCCATCTTCCCTATAAGCTGATGGATGTATTCCCTGTCCATTTCTGGAAATGACAGCAACAGTGTGGGGGAAGGGCTTAACCTGTGAATAACTGACCTATAGTCTGACGATGCTCCTCCTTTCCCACCCTTAATGTGCATTGTGATGAATCTCAGAGATGGGACTTTCAAGGGGAGCTCCTTAACGTGTGTTTGAGTAGGCTACAACAGTAGCCCTGATCTCCAGCCACTTCTAAGACCTGCCATTCATATGACTGGCCTCCTCCCACGTATCTTATCCTCTGCATCCCTGCTGGGGTCTTGAGGAAGGACAGTGTGGTGTGTATGTCTACAAGATGGAAAACCCACTATTGATGGGGGTTAAGTGTCATCTGGTATGTGGGCCTTTGAAAAACCATGTAAAAAGATCACATAGCAATCTTGGCCTCTTGGGCCAATCTGTCATCCATTCAAAAATGTTTACTGAGTGCTTACTATGTCCAGTACTGTATAGGTAGAAGGGATGTAGGAAAGAACAAAACGGGTGATGCCTCTGCCCTCAAGAGCTTCCTGACTGGTAGAGGAGGGGAAACAATAGCAGACTAGGTACGCAAGGGGAGAGAGAGAGTGATAGAGTTTGCTGTTGGTTTAAAAGGGTCACAGAATGTGTCTTTGAAGTGGTGATCAAACACAGAACAAGACTGGTGACATGTGGATAAGCAAGGGTTCCAGACAGAGGGAATGGCACATGCAGGCATCAAGAAGCGGGAAGGAGCTTGTTCTCAGGATGAGGAAAGGAGCCAGAAAGTCTGGAGTGTAGTGATGGGAGACCCAGCCACTTAAATTTTTAATAGATGTCTCAAAATTAATATCCCCAGACTTGTCTCCCTAAATCTATTCTACCTGAAGCCTTCCCATCTTGGCTAAAGGAAATTTCATTCTTTTAGTTGTGAAAAACCTTTGAAGTCATTTGTGACTTCTCTCCTTTCCACCTGAAATCCCATTGACTCTATCTTCAAACTATAACCAGAACCTAACTCTGCTGGATTACTGAAATGACCTCCTAGTGACCTTCCTGCTTTGCCCCTTACAGACTATTCCCAAAACAGGGGCCAAATGAGCCTTTTAAAACATAAGCCAGATCATGTCTCATTTCTGCTTAAATCCCTCTTTTTTTGTAAACTCTGAGCAAAGTATGTCTGAAACCATGGAAAACAGAAGCGAGAGGAGGTCAGAAGGAACATGCACTAGAAGGCATGAGAATAGGTATGATCACACCCCTACTTCTCTGTGCCAGGCCCTGTGCTGGGGCCACAGAGTTGAGTGGGGAAGATGTGCCCGTGTGAAAGAACTTTAAGGTAAAAATTCTTCCATTCATCAGTTACTTCTTGAGCATGTTTACATGTCAGACATTGGTCTGTGCACCAAACTGAGTGATTTGTAAGGATTCAAAATGTGATGGGAGAGGCAAGCTCTGTAGTGATAGGTGCCTTGGTGGATGCTTCTGTAGAGACACAGAGGAGGGGCGATCCTTACCCCAGACTAAGCAAATATGTTGCTGTTGGATTATCATAAACCTGACAGCTGGGGCTATATGGTACCTATCAAAACCAGCTAGCCCTATAGTTTACAAATTGTGTTTCTTGAAAGCCCAGGGCTCTACCATGGCCTGGCAAATAGGATATTTTCCTACAGATGAAGAATACTTAATTCCTTTTAATGTGTGTATTTTGTTGGGGTTTTGCTAAGAAGTTTTAGGAAATGATTTAAGATGTTGAGAAGAAATCGTGAGCTAAGTCTGATGCACTGGTTTCTGGTGGAGGTGTTGGTGGTTCTGGGAGGCTGGCTCTCTTGCCCTCACAGTGCCATTGCCCACTGCATGCTTCCTGAGGCAGAGTCAACATCCTGGCCTACTTTGCTCTTCTCCTCCCTATATGTCTGGTGTATAAATGCTGGTACTTTGGAAAAGCATGCGTGTGAATAAACAGGACCAAAAGCATAGTCTCTCCCCTAGGCTCACCTTGTGCGTGCAATGTCTCTGAGATCCACAGTCCATGCATTGGCTTTTTTTACGAAGCAGTCATAAAAGTGCTCATTTTCAATGTAATTCATTTCCTCAGGGGGAAAAAAATGTAGCATCTGGCATATTGCTGACAACCCTAGGAAGCAGAACTAGGGGCCAAATATTCTATGTGGTAGTAGACAGTAGTGGTCATTTCTTTTTCTAGTGAAGACAAAGTGCCTCCTGTATTGCTACATTCATCAGGAAGCTGCAGAGAACAGAAACAAAACTCATGCCTAGAGTGGATGGGTTCCATAGAAACATTCAAGCACAAATTACACAGGAGGGAATTTTGGTCTATATTAAATGTATTATTAGCTCTTCACATATCTTAGAGGGTTTGATTTACACTGGTAATAACATCTTTGTCCGTTTTGTCTTTAGAGAGGAAATATTGAATGGAGACGGCTCTTGAAGCAACTATGTCAGCTAATAATGCAGGGAATCTCATCCATGACTGCGCTCCCCAGGCCCATTATCATTCACACCAAGTGCGCCGTTAGTAATCTTTGGCAGCAGTCGAGATTGGGCCGCCATTTCACCAAACATAATATCGGCTTTCTGTAAGAGAGTAGTACAGCGTGGGCCAATGGACTCTTTGTTGTTCTTCCCCTCCAGAGTGGAGAGTCTCCGCTCAGCCCATCTGCAGTTTCTCACAGTGATAGTGCTTCATCCACGCAGTCGCTGTCTCATGGAGGGGCGCCAGAGCTGTTGGTGGGGCTGTCCTACAATGCCACAACGGGGCGATTATCTGTGCAAATGATCAAAGGCAGCCATTTCCGAAACCTCGCTGTTAATAGAGCGCCTGGTAAGTGCATGTCTATACCCCCAGCTCTGGGCCTTCCAGAGGCAAGTAGAAGGCTGTGTTTGCTTTGGTGTTAATTCTTCAACTTTTACAGAGAAATTATCCTGGTATGACTTAGACATTTTTTTACAAAGTGATACCTCTGGATATTGAAAATGCATTTCTATCTCATTAAATCGAAGGCTTCTTTGATATCTGGATATATCTTGATGCAAAATAGGCTGGCCTCTACATGTATATTGTCAAAGGGAAAAAAGTGGTATGTTTTCAGCAACGTAATGTGTAGGGGCAATTAAAATCTGCTAATAGGCTCTAGGCCTGCAAATACCTTAATACCTTAAAGAGGCAGAACATAGGCTTTGGAGTGAGGCAGATCTGGGGTCAAATTCCAGCTCTATCCACTTACCCATTGGCTTTGCTATGATGCAGTACAATTTAATTCTTTTTTCTGAATCTCAGTAGACTCATCTGGAACAAAGGGATATTAATAGTACCTTCCTCGTGGGTTGTTTTGGGGTTTAAATAAAATGATCTCTACGAAGCAGTTAGCAAAGTGCCTAACACAGTGAGCATACAAGAAATGTTAGTGGTTATGATGTTGACAGAGGAGGAGGTGGACGAGAAGGATTTTGGGCAATACAAGTCTGACTTACCAGGAGAACTACCATTTTGGAGATTACCACTAGAAAGAGGGGCTCAAGACACTCCCATAGCCGAAGTCCTGGGTTTAGAAAGCCAGAATAAAAATACTGCTGGAAACAGCCACAACTGCCTATCAGTACCCAAGAAGTTGGAGATTGAGCATTGGAATAATGCTGCTAAAAATTAGCTCTCCTTTCATGATTGTCAGCAAAAATAGCTTAAAAGAGGGCAGGAAGATGGTTTCTGCCTCACTTCTGCCCTCTAGATCTCATGCAAATACATATAACCAGAGGAACCTAATTTGTGTCTAGAATTCCAAGCCGCTAGAGAGTCTGAAAAATGTTGTTGAATTTCCAGCCTTTCAAGTTCAGAGGGTAAACTAGAAGGAGTAGAGTGGAGGGCTAGTGAGCCTGTCTGCCCCAGGGACTGGTGTCTTACTGAAATAAGGATGAAGTGGATAACAGCGTGGTAGACTGCAGGAGTCAGTCGATGGACTCTAGCCTCACATGTGCGCATTAGGTGAGGAGCCAGCCAAGCTGGTGGAAAAGGGTCAGCTTCTGTAGCCAAATCTAGGCTCCTATGCTTCTTAGTCTTTACCTGTGCTGCAGCTTTTAGTCAGTCTGTATTAAACACCATTAGAACAAGCTACTAAGGAAAATCCAGTCCTCTGGACCACAAGACAACAGGTCCCTAGGCCATATTTTGTGATGATGCTCCTAGCCACGTGAAAGTCATTTAAAACGCATCATAGGTGCTGATTATTAGTTGCACAGCTAGTCTCTTTGCTAGACACAACTTTTTTTTTTTAATAGTTCTATCTGGGTTTACTGCTTTTCCTTTAGAACCTCTGCCAGTTTCTTTCCCTATCCTCCTGAAATTTGGTGAGATCTGGACAATTACTTGGGAAGAACATGGTGGAGCTGCAGAGAATGATGGGGAAGTGAATCACGCAGTTATGACCTATTCCAGTCCATGCTGGGAAGCTTTCAGCTGTGCAGAGGGTAGCAGTATGGTGGCAGAGAAAGCATCAGCTGGAGGCTAACAAACCAAGGAGTGAATTCAGGCTCAGCCACTTACTAGCTGGGAGTTAGTAAACTATCCTGAATCTCAGTTTCCTCATCTGTAAAATGGGATTGTAATCATATACACTTTCTAGGTAGAAATACTACATAGAAAGCTGTGATGTTGAGGATGGTACTATGTATCATTATACATTTCTCTATAAAAGAAAACATGCCAGAGAGGAAATTCTTATAACAAATATTTAAAACTGAATCGGGAAAAAAAAAAAGGCAAGTCCTAATTTAGAAACTGATCTTATTCCAGGAGTTTAAGTCAGTTTGGCATTTCCTACATGATTTTTCATAGACATGGTGTCACAATTTAATTTAAACCCTAACTAACATGCAGCATCTTTTTTTTTTTAATTTTTAACGTTTATTTATTTTTGAGACAGAGAGAGACAGAGCATGAACGGGGGAGGGTCAGAGAGAGGGAGACACAGAATCTGAAACAGGCTCCAGGCTCTGAGATGTCAGCACAGAGCCCGACGCGGGGCTCGAACTCACGGACCGCGAGATCATGACCTGAGCCGAAGTCGGCCGCTTAACCGACTGAGCCACCCAGGCGCCCCATCATGCAGCATCTTTTTAACCAAAGTAATAGGAGACAATGTTGCTGTGACACTATTCATTAAACCAGAAACCCAGTAGTGAAGACAAAAGGTTTTTTATGTAGAATGCTGGTACTTGAGGAAAAGCCTGTTTCATTAGGAGGGGTTGAGAAAGTAGAAGGTTCCTTTGTGGAGATTGTAAAAGGGATCTCTTGGTACTTTCAAGGGCTTCAGATGTTGATGGCACTGGTTCTTCATGATGTCTCACTTTATTATGCCACACACTACTTTGGCAGTCATCAGGCAAGCTTAGGCTACATTTTTAGTTCCCATATGGAAGAAAATAAGAGAGAGAACAGGAGTTTTATGAGATAACTGAGCAAAGTTGGAACAAAGGGAGAGAAAAGAGGATGCAAGCTGGGGGTGGAGGGTGGCTGAGGGAGACTGCCAAGTGCGCTGTCCCCACTAGGCAGAGGGAGGGCGGGAGGTGCCACCAGAGCCCTGCATCAGAGGTCAGAGTCTGCCAGGAGGTGCTGCCTGCCAGGGCAGAGGCATGTGTGGGAATACTTGTGTGAGGGTCCTAAAACCCTGTGCATGAGACTTTGGACTCAGGGACAGTTCCCTCTTCCAAAAAGAGGGAGCATCAACCCTGCTTTACAGACTAGCTGTGATAATCGAAGAATGGTCCTCCAGGAAGCCTGAAAGAGAAGAGGTTGAGCCTGAATATTGGGAGCTTTTCTTCTCTGAATACTGAAGTTTCTAAATATTGCTGGAAGCTGAGAGAAAGACTTGGATTTAAAAGTGAGAATCTTTTGCCTCAAAATATATCATGAAACAAAAGATAACTTTGAACTTGCCAACTTGATCCAGTTGATGACTGTTAAGATATTTTAAACTTTCTTCCTAAGCAACATAGAGGAAAGATTCCACTAAGGATTCCACTAAGTGTTGCTGAGGATGTGGAGAATACTTTCTTCGTGGGAATGGAGCAACCACTTTGGGAAAATTCCTGGAAGTTTCTTACACAACTAAATTTGCACTGAAAATCCAACAGTTCCATGTTTGGACATTTACCCATACATTAAAAAAGAAGGAGGAGGAGGAGGAGGAGGAGGAGAAGAGAAGGAGAAGGAGAAGGAGAAGGAGAAGGAGAAGGAGAAGGAGAAGGAGAAGGAGAAGGAGAAGGAGAAGGAGAAGGAGAAGGAGAAGGAGAAGAAAAGACCTGGACAAGAATGTTTAGAGCAGATTCATTCATAATGATGAAAACTGCAAAGAGCCCTCATGTCCACATGAATGAATAAACAAGTTAAGATATATTTATATAGTGGAATATTATTCGACAACTAAAGAAGAATGAAATTAACATGGGATCTCCAAAACATACTGGATACCTACTACATGACTCCATTTATGGGGAGTTCTAAAGTAGGCAAAACTAGGGGCACCTGGGTGGCTCAGTCGGTTAAGTGTCTGACTTCAGCTCAAGTCATGATCTCACGGTTCATGGGTTCGAGCCCCGCACTGGGCTCTGTGCTGACAGCTCAGAGCCTGGTGCCTACTTCGGATTCTGTGTCTCCCTCTCTCTCTGCCCCTCCCCCGCTCATGCTCTGTCTCTCTCTCTCTCTCTCTCAAAAATAAACATTAAAAGATTTTTAAAAAATTAAATAGGCAAAACTCATCTATAGTGAAAACAAAAAGCAGAAGAGTGGTTGCCTGTCAAGATGAACCGGGCAAGGACGTGAAAGAATATTCCATGGTGATGGACATAATCTATATTTTGATGGGAGTATGGGTTAAATGGGTGTTTGCATTGGTCCGAATTTACTGGACGGTACTAAGCTTTGTTCATTTTACCGTGTGTAAATTGTACCTTAAAATAGAAAAAACAAAGTATTGAACTCTGGTTAGTTAAATGCATGCTGAAATGTTTAGGTACGGGTGAAGAGCAAGGATGAACATGGCTAAGATGGATTGATGGGTAGATAAATGCAGATATGTGAGAAAGAAAATTGTCTGAGTTTGGGCTACTACAACAAAAATACCGTAGACCAAGTGACTTCACAGAAATGTATTTTTCACAGTTCTGGAGGCTGAAAAGTTCAAGATCAAAGTCCATCTGGTTCGGTTCCTGGTGAGAACCCCTCTGCCTACTTTGCAGACAGACACCTTCTTGCTGTATCCTCACATGGCAGAGAAAGAAATCATCTCTCTCATGTCTTTTCTTATAAGGGTACTATTCTCATTCATGAGGGATCCACCTTCATGACCTAATTACCTCCAAAGGTCACGCATCCAAATACCATCACATTGGGGATTAAGGCTTCAGCATATGAATTTTGAGAGAATACACACATTCAGTCCATAACACAAATAAAGCAAAATATAACAAATGAAGATCCTGGGCATAATGTGTAGGGGTGTCCACTGTACAAATATTTCAAATTTTCAGTGTATTTGAATATTCTACAATATTGGGCAGAAAGCCTAGTCTGGTCTGTAATAGTTCAGCTGGGTCAGATGGGTAAAAATAAAATGTGAGCCTCAGCTTCTGTGTTTGGAATTACATTGTTTTTGGTTATGTTGATATCTCAAGGTCCAACCTTGTTCCCCTGACTCAACCTTGGACAGGATAGAGTACCAAGCACCTACACCTGAGGGCATCTTCTGTGACACCCTCCATAAACCACATCCATCCCAAGAGAAAGTATGTGGCTAAGGCACTGCTTGATTTCCAATGTTAACCTTTTCTCTGTTCATCCAATGGGTAGATGGATGGGTGGACAGGTAGAGCTAACTAGCTAGCTAGCTAGGTTTGTATATCTATATTTACATCTATCTATGTATCTTTTTCTATCTTTCTGGAAAGTGCCCATGTTATAAACTGCTGTGTTTTTTTCCAAATAATAGGTGGTCTAGGGATGATAAAATGGGCTATTTGAAAATCACTGAAACTATCCCATAGACCTATTCAGAAACAACATATTAATGAAGAACATGAACTAATCTTAACAGTGTGACAAGAATCATGCCAGGCATTTTCAAGGCAATACTTCATTTAGGATGTGTGGCCAGTGTTCAAAAATATTGTCATTATTGCTGTTAAGGTAGTATAGGTTAGTCTGCAAACTGATGGCAAGGAATAGTCTCTACATCTGTGCATGGAGGATGGTCCAGGTGAAAAAAAGCAGTTTATAGCATCTGGTGGACATAAGAAATCCTAATATGCATTTACAAATGATTTTGAAAAAGTTCCCATGGAGAATTAGAAACATTTGATTATCCTTCAAATTTGGCTTCATGGGAAAGCAATTCACTAACAATTTAGCAGCTCTGTTCTGCCTGCCACCTAATTACTGCATGGCCTCAACATTTGACTTAACCTCTCTGAATTTCATTTCCTTCCCTATTAAATGAGGTTAACAAGCTCATGTTACTCATACAAGTGCTATGTTAAAAAATATATTAGCTATATTCTGTTGTCAGGTTCTCTTTCTCCATCTTTATTTTCACTTTGTCTCCTTCTACAGTGCATTACTGCATTGTGTATATGTGTGTATATAGACACACATATAATGGTTCTTGTCAAAAACTATCATTAGGATGTCCCCTCCAGTTAAAAACAACAAGTTCCCAGCCTCTCAGCATGTGCATGATTAGCCACATGTGATAATTACATCCCAAATGATAATACTTACAGCAGCAGCGTATTAACCTTGTTAGGCACTCACAATAGCAGAGACTAGAGCAAAGAAAAACAAAAAAGCATAGCAAGCTGCCTCATGTCGAGTGTGAAGAACACGTGGGATACAGGGGTGGGAGGAGGTAAGCTATACAAATGGAGTACAAGGGAAAAAGGACTAAATGAAAATAAACAGATATGGAGCATACCACCTTCTTTTAAAGTTCTGGTGCCAGTTTCAGCTAAATATAGTGTTTATTAGTAACCACTGTATGCTCAGAATTATGGCAATTCAAATGAAGATTTATATGTGGCACTAACTTAGTGCATAGGTGATATTCCTTTACTTAATTCCCACGATAATATTTTTAAATTTTTAATGTTTCTTTTTGAGAGAGAGAGAGAGAGCGAGGAAGAGCAAGCAAGCAGGAGTGGAAGAGGGGCAGAGAGCGAGGGAGACACATAATGTGGAGCAGCCTCCAGGCTCTGAGCTGCCAGTAAAGAGCCAGCTGAGAGGCTGGAACTCATGAACTGCGAGATCATGACCTGAGCTGAAGTTGGGTATTTAACCGACTGAGCCACCCAGGCGCCCCTTTTTAAAAAAAAAAATTTAATGTTTATTTATTTTTGAGAGAGAGTTTTTACATTTTTTAAAATGTTTGTTTATTTTTGAGAGAGAGAATTCCCACAATAATATTAAAGTTAGTCAGAAAATCTAGACAGAAAAGCAACAAGGGGGAAATACGGTTACCATGGTATATGAATTATATCTCAATCAAACTGGGGTTTTTTGTTAATTTGTTTGTTTTTCATTGTTTTGTTTTTTTTAACCAAGTTACCTGCAGAAGAATGGCAGTAAGACTGAGGAAAGACTTCTCAACAGCAATGACAGAAGCCAGAGGACAAGGGGACATTATTACCAAAGTCTCAAGAGAAAAACATTCTCAACTTAGTGTTCTGTTTGAGTGAAGGAAAAATAAAGATATTTTCCACAAAGTTTGAAAGAGTTTGTCACTGAAATAACCACTGACTGATATATTTCAGGAAGAAAGAATTGAACTTAGAAGGAAATAGTGAACTTTAGGAAAGAATAATGAACAAAAATTGGTGAACATATAGGTAAATATCAGCATGTATAAACTGCAAAAAATAAAACAACAGGAAAATTACTAATATATTTGGAGTATAACAGCAAATGGAAATAAAAATCTAGGTAGAAATAACATGAAGGTTGAGAAGGGGAAGTAAAAATCAAAGAATTCTAAGATCCTTATATTGCTTAGAGGAGGGTAAAAATATTGATTAATTTTAGATATTAAATCAAGGTACATGTTGAAATTTTAATCTAACTTTCAAATCAATAGAGGGAGTAAATTAGAATAAAGATAATTCAGTGGTTCCAATAGAAACCAGAAAAGGATATTTAAAGGCATAGAAAGTGTAGAATAAAAAGCACAAACCAAAACTATAAAAATAAATCAAAAGATATGTGATATAATAAATGTAAAAGGACTACAATTGCTGTGTAAAAGATAGATATAACACTGGATTGTTTCTCTTGCTCCCAATCTCTCCCTGTTTCCCCTCTGCACATCTTGCCACTCACACTGTAGTTTATGTTGGGCCCACCTAGCCTCATAATGTATAAGGAAAAAAAATACTAATTACTAACACACTGAACTTGGCTCAAGAATACAAGAAGGATTTAACATTACGAAAATATGCTTGTGTAGTTCACCATATTAACTGATTTATGAAAAACCATTAGGATTATCTCAAGAGGTACAAAAGAAGCTTTTGATAAAATGCACTATCTATTATTGATAAAATTTCCTGAGGGGGCTCCCTTCAGGAAATCTAGAAGTATAGACATCACAGGAAAAATGCTGAAATGGTCTGAGCTGTGTGTGCAAGAAAGGAGTGATTCTCATAAGGACGGTTGAACACATGCGCAAAACCCCTACTTTGCCATCTGCTAATGCCTAGACACATGCCTCTGGAGAGATGTGGCTCCCTTTTTCTTCTACCTTCCAGTCTCAGACAAGTAGCTTTCATTTGTGGGATCTTACTGGCAAAAGATTTAGGGAAGTGCAGTTTTAAGTTTTATGCCCCTTTGGTACAGGAAAGTGCTTAGAATGGTGGAAACAGTGTTAAATATCAACAACTAATATGCAATACGGAAGAGAACTTGCTAAACCTTGATAGTGGGCATTTAAAGAAAATCTGCACTAACTGTCATTCTTAATCCTGAAATCCTTTATTAAAGTCAGGAACAAAATAAGGATTCCCACTGGCATCACTCTTACTTGATATTAGAGTGGAGGCTCAAGGCAATTCAGTAGAATAAGAAAAAGAAATATAAATTTAAAACATGAGAGGAAGAAACAAAGCTGCCATTATTTGTAAAAGTATGATTGTCTACATTAGGAAAATCTACAAACTTAAACTAATAAGTTTTTCATACAAAACCAATTATTTTCTAATACATCAAGAGCAGTTAGAAAGTAGAGTTTTAAAACACTACTACCTATGACAGTAAGAAAATATCTAAGGTACCAAAGGATAACATTAACAAAAGACAAGTAAGAAAATTATGGAAAAAAAATACAAAACTTTTTGAAAGACACAAGAGAACACTAAATCCATAGGTAAACTATGTTCATTGGTAAGAATGTTCTATACTGTGAAGACAACTTTTCCCAAGTTTCTATCCAGTACAATCTCGATCAAAATCCCCGGGGGGTGGGTGGTTTTTGTTTGTTTGTTTGTTTGTTTGTTTTTGGTATATTTTGCTTTATGTCTTTTAATAGAACTTTACAAGCCGATTATATGTTCATATGCATAAGTCAGCTAAACCAAGCAAGAGCTTAAAATAATGAAAAATGTAAAAAAGACAATAGAAGGATTCTCCCTAGCAGACAGCTAGGCATATTATAAAATGATGATAATAACTATTATCAGGTGAGCCACTCAGGCTTGGAAATTTGGTATCTGACATTGTATTACAAATCAGTTGGGAGATGATGGGCTATTTAATGAATAATGCTTCCAGTATGAAAAAAAAAAAAAAAAAAGATCCCTACCTCACACCACACGCAAAGATCAATTTCTGGTAGATTAAAGATTAAATATGAAAAATAAATTCTTATGACTCATAGAAGAAAATATATGAGACTATTGAGTTTGGGTAGGATTTCTTAAATAATTCTGTTAGTGCATAAACTAAAAAGGAAAACATTTATAAACATGACTCCACAGAAATTTAAAGCAGTTACTCTACAAAAGTCACTATAAAATAAAAAGGTAAGCTACATGCAGAGAAAAGATACTAGCAATAAATATAAAAAAGATATTTATCTAGAATTTATAAAGAACCAGCAATCCACTCCTACATATATACTGGAAAAATTCTCAAATTTTGGTAGTGTAAAATATAGAAAAATATTCACTGAAATCTTTTCAATTCTTGGTTATTACACACAAATATCCATTAATTAGGAGAATGGACAAGTGAGTTGTAGTTTAAACATTATATATCTGTTAAAATAAATGAGTCACAAGTATATATATCAATACAGATAATATAAAAAACTTAATGCTGAATGAAAAAAGGCATGTTTTCAGGAATAAATACAGTAAAATGCTAAGTACTTTAAATGTGCAAAATACTATTAAGTATATTTTGTTTATATTTATGTCTATTATATGGTGAAAGTCTAAAAATATACATGAAAACGATGAACTCCAAATACAGACTAGTAATTACTATTAGTGAGAGAAGCAATCAAATAGGATCAAGGAGGAATACTCAAGGATCTTCAATTATAATATTTTATTTCCGAAAAATCCAACAAAAAGCAAAAGGTCAGTGGTAACTATAACAAATGCTAAATACCACACATCTGTGTGATGGGTATTTGGGTATATGTAATATTGTTCTCTATTCTTTTCTGTATGTTTAAAATATCTTGTAACTATGATAAATTAAAAGAGAAGGGGAGGTTAAATTACTGAATTCCTTTCCCTTGCCTGGTCAATCACGGTGCCCCACCCCTGCCCCAAGGCAGAGTCTATGGTACTGCAAATAGGCAGTGTTTCATATGAGCTCTATAAGTAACCAGTAGGGTATTGTGCTGTTTCTTTGGAAAAATGACTTCTGAGTTTAAAATGACATAGTTTTGTGCCATGATAAATTGAGGATTATGTACTGTTATAATTTTTTTGGTATGCATGGCATCTTCCTGTATGGAGAAGGAAACAACTGGTAAAAGAGACAATGACTGGTAAAGCAGTTGACACAGCTGAGTCAGAAGAGCAGCATCCAGTTCTATCAAGGAATCATGACCCATTGAAACTTTAAAAAAAATTTCTTTTTAATGTTTATTTATTTTTGACAGAGAGAGAGAGAGAGAGAGAGCGCGAGCGTGCGCACGAGCACCAGTGGGGGAGGGGCAGAGACAGAGGGAGACACAGAATCTGAAACAGGCTCCAGGCTCTGAGCTGTCAGCACAGAGCCCGACGTGGGGCTCGAAGTCACAGACAGCGAGATCATGACCTGAGTCGAAGTCGGGGGCTCAACCGACTGAGCTACCCAGGTGCCCCAACCCATTCAAACTTTTGATGATGTTTTTGAGTTATTTATTAGTGCCACTGTGGGGCATTCTGAATACTCATCCATCAGAAGATAAAATATTGCTTGGTGGTGTTTTGTAGCAAGTATTATCAATTCCAAAGAATTAAAACAGAATTCAGTTAAGTTGTATATTTACTTGACCCTTTCTTTGTCAATTCTGACTGGTGCTCATTGGAATAAGTCATCGAACCCCAAAAACCCCAGCACTGTTTCTCACAGGTAGAATTTCCTGGGCACAGCCTTTGCTCTGGACAATTAAAAATAAACACATCGTTAATGCTGAGGAGAGGTTCCCTGGAGCTGGAATAATCAGCAATGTTTCTCTTCTTTTGGTTAGGTGTCCTCAGACTGGATTGTTCATAAAATAATTATTGCCCTTTTTTGTCATACACATTCAATTCAGCTTCGGTGATGGTGGTTTAGGAGTAAATGGCCTTTCTTATAATTAGAAAGGGATCTTGTGACGGGATAAAGATTGAAATTGCACTTTGTGAAATGAGCAAGTCTTTGTTTGCAAGATGATCTCAATTCCCACTGCCATAACTGACAGCAGAATTGCCAGAGCAGTTCGGTGACTGGGTTGAACTTTTCCTGTAGGAATCATGTAGCTGTACAGCTGCGGAAACACAAATTCACTCCTCCATTGTTGGTTTTCTGACAGCTTTCTCTGTAGAGCAGTTTGAAGAGTGGAGAGCCCTGTTTCTGAGACAGAGAAGTGTTTTCACACCTGAAGTGTAATTTCACACCTTGTGTTTCTCAGCAGATAAGTGAATAAAATAACACATCAAACCGGAATAGAAAAAGATCAACATAGAAAGAAAACTGCAGGTTGTAATTTGTTTCCGATCTTACAATGCTCTTGTAAGGAACTGTAAATTACAGAGATCTGGATTTACACTTTTAAAAGTTTGACTGGTTGGTAGGTGGGAAAGTGAGCAGTAAACACTAACCAGCTTTCAGCCTGCATTGAACAGAATTACAGAATGATAGAATTGGGGAAACGCCCTAACGTTTTGTTTTGTTTTGTTTTGTTTTCTAAAGAATAGGACACACAGAAGTTAGTGGTAAAAATCGTAGTTAAGGGGTGCCTGGGTGGCTCAGTTGGTTGGACCTCTGACTTCCGTTTGGGTCATGATCTCGTGGTTTACAGGTTCAAGTCCAGCATCGGACTCTGTGCTGACAGCTCATAGCCTAGAGCTTGCTTTGTATTCTGTGTCTCCCTCTCTCTCTGCACCTCCCCCCTCACGCTCTGTCTCTCTCTCCTTCAATAATAAATAAAACATAAAAAAAATTTTAAAAAATCATAGTTAAGAGAGGGTCAATAAATTGATAAATCAAGTGATTTTAATAAAATATAATTGTAGGGATAATCTTCTTTGTAATTATTCAGGAATTTTAGCAGAAGGAGAGACTATGTTAGTAAAATTTGGCTATTTTCTTTCCTTTCTATAAGTTACTAAACATATGAGGCTAGTCACCATTTTATAGCATTCTAGTACAAGGGGGTATAAAACAAGGGGTTTATCTTCATTTTTCAAGTTTGAAAACCCAAGACCAAAAGAAAAAAGAAAGTCAAGCCTCCTGGATAGTCATGTACATTCATTTCAAAATATTTAATATTTATTGAATGTCTACCATGTGTTAGACTCCAGGCCAGGAACCAGGGGTACAGTCATAAACAAGGCAATTCCTCTCTCACACTGATAGCCTTGCAGATGAGTAAGCAAGCAATGACAATGCTGGGTGCTAAGTCATGAGATAACCTGAAGCTAGATTTTGATGGACCACACAGAAGGGTTATCCCGGTCAGGGCAGGGGCTTGTGGTCAGCAATAATTCCTGGAGACAGCCACGTCCGAACAAAACTAATGAATAGAAATCGTGGGAAGATAAATATCACATGTGGTATCAGAGCATGTAGAGTTTGTGCAGAAGTTGAAAGGGAGAGAGCAGGGTGGGTTGGAGGGGTGAAGGTACTTCAATGTAGCGGGAATGCAGCATATAAAGGCAACAGTGGTGCATAGTAAAACTGGAAGGTAAGAGGGTCAGAGTGTGTGATTTATACCAAGACATTTAGTTTTGATCCTGTGACTAGTGGGAAGTATTGAAGCCTTAGTCTTTGTCTATTAGTGAGTGACATGAACAGATTTGCATTTTACAGAGCTCCTTCTGGCTGTGGGATTGGGCAGCCCAGGGATGGGAGATGAATGAAGAGACCTGCTGTATTGCAGGTTCTGATAGAGGCTGGTGACCCAAGCTTGCAGTGCATGCAGAGTTCAGTGGCTTCGGGAATGGAAAGCAGTGGGCAGAGTTGGGAGCTATTTAGGACATAGAATCAACAGAACTTGGTGATTGCTTGGCTAGACTAGTGGCGAGGAGCCAGTCTTGCCAAAAATGTAGTCCAGTAGTATTCCATTGCGTTTATAAACCATATGTGGTTTATATGAGAAAGAATGAGATCCTGCCGTTTGAAGCAATATGGATAGAACTGGAGGGTATTATGCTAAGTGAAATAAGTCAGTCAGAGAAAGACAGATACTATATGTTTTCACTCATATGTGGATCTTGAGAAACTTAACAGAAGACCATAGGGGAGGGGAAGGGGAAAAAATTTACAGACAGGGAGGGAGGCAAACCGTAAGAGACTCTTAAATACAGACAAGAAACTGAGGGTTGATGGGGGTGGGAGAGAGGGGAAAATGGGTGATGGGCATTCAGGAGGGCACTTGTTGGGATGAGCACTAGGTGTTGTATGGAAAGCCAGTTTCACAATAAATAAATAATAAACAAACAAACAAACAAATAAATAAAAATGTAGTCCTGACTCCTGGTTTGGGTAATTTAGTGGATGATGCTACTGTTCACAGAGATGGGGAATCCTGGAGCAGCAAGTTGTTAAAAGCTGGGGACACGATGAGTGAGAGGTGTGTGGAATGTGCTCAATGTGGTATTGAGCTGGATCTTCAGCTTGGGAGAGAAGTCTAGGCTAGAGATACAGATTTGGTACTTGTCACTGAGTGGATAAGATGGTCCAAAGAATATAGAGAGAGTGAGAAGAGAAGGCAGTCTGTGATCTTGGCATAAAACAGTATTTTGACTATTAAAAGAAAACACTCCTGGAACAAAATGTATATATTTATCTTGTTACATAAACAAAATGTGGATGAAGAACCATGCATGTCCACAGACACCATTGCACATATACTTAGGCATGTATACACCTCTGTAAATGTAGAGCTTCTGATGAACATCAGCAAGGTGCCTGTTGTGGGCTGCATGAAACATTCAACGTTGAAGCTAATAATCCCTTTCCTTAATAATTCATGGAAAATATGTTAGCCCTGCAGCAAACACCAGGCCCAAGGATGCTGATCAATGTGTTAAAAAGGAAAAACTTGGAGCCCATGTAAATATTACAACACAACTAGCAGAACAGAAAGCCCTGATGTTTTCTTATTTGTTTTTTTTTTTCTTAGATACATACGGGAAGCTCTTTCTTCTCAATTCTGTGGGTCAAGAGATGTCCCGCTGTAAGACATCCATTCGACGTGGTCAGCCCAATCCTGTCTATAAGGAGACCTTTGTTTTCCAGGTGGCCCTCTTTCAGCTCTCTGATGTCACGTTGATGATTTCCATTTATAACAGGCGCACTATGAAGCGTAAAGAGATGGTCGGTTGGATTGCTCTGGGCCAAAATAGTAGTGGAGAAGAGGAACAAGACCATTGGGAGGAAATGAAGGAAACAAAAGGTCAGCAGATCTGCAGATGGCACACCTTGCTCGAATCCTAGTTCTGCCAACAGGCATTTGTGTGCTACGTATGGCCCGGTGACCCGCCTTTTAGCCACTCATACCAACTCCTCATATGCTGGTGGGCTTTTTAAAGACAGGCTTACAAATAGGGATTAGGGTCTTCTAACCTCTGGGACATTCTGGGCAGGGTCTTTGGGTCTCTCGAAGGTTTGATTTGAATTTAAATATTGTAATTAAAAAAAAAACCCACATACACATGGTCAAGTGTACTTGATGGAAAATTAACCATAGTTGAGAACAGTGATGAGTCAATTTGTGTTCATACGTTAGTGTATCTGGGTTCAGCCTATGGAATAAAGCTTTTCTTGCTGTCTCTGTTTGCTTGAAGAATAACCTGAGATTTCAGGGGAGCTGTTAAATCTTACTATTTGTACCCAGGTATGTGTATGAACCAGAATTTTGTTAATATGGTGCCAAAACCCCCCAAATACAGAAACGAATCAGATGCTGAGGCTCATAAAAGAATGTAACTGTCATCTATCATTCCCTATTTCACATTTTTGTCTTTATGAAAACACACCTCATTTATTTACCTAATAAATGTTATAAACGTGTACTTATACAACACATTTCTATTCATTATATATATACCTTTCTTTATCTCACTTATACATTGTGGTTTCCTGTGAGATTTTGTTAAATGAATCATTCTGAAGGTTAAAAAAAGAGTTTAAAAACACTGTTGAAAGACAACTTGTCTCCTTTTCATTTGTAAGATTTCCAACTTGTAATTTTCAAGGTTTTTCTGCCATTTTTCTTACCTAATATATTCTTACAGAATGAGAAGAAAACCAAAAGTACCTATTGAAGTCATGGATTTTCTGATTTTCTGAATCGGGCGTTTTCCTTTAGATTACACTTTTTCTATATTCAGTGGTATATACCCATACATATATTTTGAACATACACCTGCATGTAAACCATATTCTTTTTCATGCACTATTTTCCATGATTAGAGCATAGTAAATGGTACACAGTGGGTCTTTAATAAATGTTGATTTGATTGACTCTTAGATGTGAACATGTTATGACACCTGTGAATGAAGAAATATTTGCAGCTTGTATGAAATGACACTGAGTTCTTTTTCTGAGCATTTGAAGTGCCTATAATTGTCATTTCTCACGGCATTTGCGGTAGCATATATTAGTCACTCCTTGCATTCCGGGCATGTGCCATTCGGAACGCTGATCTTGTGTGGTTATGAGCATGAAATTTTATTTCCCACTTTGACATATTTGTGCAGTGCATGTTTCTTTTTCTTTTGCTTATGTCTGCATCCTTAACTTCAGTTACCTTAAATTGCCAGTAATAAAGAAAGGGAAGGAATGTGTGTCCGTGTAGAGCCGGTGCCTGTCGCACGGCTCTTCTGAGCAATTGCTCAGTTGCTTATTTTTAGCTTTTATGTTTCATTGTTGACTTTTTGCTGTCTGTGGGGAGAGTGATAGCTAGTGATGGATGTATACAGTGAAAAACACAGAACTCCTCCTCAGCTCCACATTTTGACAGATTGTAAACGTAGGCTGTAACACTTGAAGAACATATTTATCCCTCGCAGTGCAGTGTGGAATGGTTATCCTGACAAGAACAGACTAGGGCACTGGCTAATTCTACTGTGATTTCACATACCAACTTGCGAAAGAAGTGATTTCCTATGGAAGAATAAGAATTAGCAAAATAAATTAACACCTTAATTTCTTTTTAGGTCACGGGAGTTCCATCCACAATACTGCTTCGTTATTGGGAATAAGTAATAAAACCACGCTCCTTTGGGTTTTTACCCTACCTTTCTTTGGAAGACCTCAAAGTGCTTTTCCAACATTATATCCATTAACTGCTGAGTGGTCTTTGCAGTGTGGCTGTGTCATCGAGTAGAACTGAGTGCAATTGATTAAGTAGCGGCACAAAGAATTGGCTTTTCACAACCCTTACTCTCTTCATGCGCTTGTGTTTAAAAGGGAAGTAAAGCAGCCTTGTTATGCTTTCCTTTATGCAGAAACATAAAAGCAGCATTCACTTTAAAATTTACATTTGAAAAAAACCTGCATATATTGTACTGACAGTCCTGGATCCCCCCCACCCACCCCACCCGCGCCTCATATTTTCCTGTTCTGTGTTTTGCTGCATCCCTTGTTTTATGGTGCCCAATAATCACCTAGAGTTCATTTTCTGCCTTGACCCACCCACTTTTAGGGCTTTCTGCTGGTGTAGTGAAGATATCCTTGTGTGCTTGATCTTTTTTCCAATAGTCTGTTTATGAGACAGTTATAGGAATGTGCAGCATTTTAAGGGATGAGATGCCTGAAAAGCATTTTTAATTTTTTGTAATTTTACTATGTGGGTGCTATTCACCATGTAGGATGCGTGTACATCTTGAATATACAGCAATCTGAGGCTGATTGTGTAAATATGAAATGCTAATGACAAGATACATTAAAATATGAGGCTGAAATTTTTTTTACATTGATTCGAAATTCTGGTGTAGCAAGATCTTTTGATTTTGTACGTTTTCTCTCCCTTATTTGCTTGGCAAAGTCTAGACACAATGCACTTAACATGTTTTTCTTTTCACTAGAGCTCTTACATCTACCTTCACTTTTTAAGAGTTATAAAAGGTAATTAGTTGGTTCAGCAGTGAAAAGGCTGCTTTTGCCTGTTTTATCTAGCTAACAGTTAATATCCCATAGAGACATTTGAGAGTGAGGAAGCACCAGCATTTGTTGCGTGAGTAGTTCCTTCCATGATTTTTCCTAAACACAGTGCTTTTTAAATAACAGGGTAGAGGGTAAATGATGCTCTAGGTTTATGGTAATCTGCTTTCTAGCCTGTCTTCTTTCAGGGCATTGACTTACACTGGATCCAGAAGTGCTGGTGTCACCAATCATGGTGGTAACTCTTGTGCCCCCTGCTCCCCTCTGACTATTGTTGAGTTTGTAAATGGGCCATTCACCAGGCAGGGAGGCATCTGCTCTGGCTTCCCTCTCCTTCACTGGCTCCCAGTGTGATGCAAGTTGTTTGGGACCGTTTTGACTGATGTAGTGTAGCTGTGGAGGGAGGTCTTGCCTTCCTTAATGGAAGAACTTGTACCGCCATTGGATGTATTCTGCTTGGCATCTGCCTGCACAAAGTTGGAGAGAGAGTCCACACCATGATGGCAAGGGGGAGAAGAGAGCAAGCTCCCGCGTCTTTGTTCACGTTAGGCACCGTGTCCTCTGCTCCTTCTTCAATGACAGTAACTGATTGACTTCAGCACTGATGCTCTCCATAGTGTGAGGTGCCTCAGCGAGCCTGAAATGGCCTCTGCCTTTGCAGGGTGGGGGCTTGCGCTGTATTGTGCAAACTGTTGGCACCTCTCAGGCAGTCACTGTACTTTACATCCTGCTTGTCCTAGATGGTCTTATCTGAGAACCAAAGTTCTTTTCTTTACAAGTAAAGCATCATTTAAGTTGCAGCCACCATCAAGTTAAGAGAGAGTGCTTCTCTAATGGCCACAAATTTTATGAAACTGATGGTTCAGTGTGGACATTGAACTGTGAGTTGCCCCAAGGCCTGGCTCTCCTCTTGCAGCAGAGAACTTAGTACAGTAAGATCAGAAAAGTGATAGAAAAGAATTATTTGTAGATGACATAAAACCACATGGAGGGTGGGGCGCCTGGGTGGCTCAGTTGGTTAAGCGTCCGACTTCGGCTCAGGTCGTGATCTCGCGGTCCGTGAGTTCAAGCCCCGCGTCAGGCTCTGTGCTGACTGCTCGGATTCTGTGTCTCCCTCTCTCTCTGACCCTCCCCCTGTCTCTCTCTGTCTCAAAAATAAATAAACGTTAAAAAAAAATTAAAAAAAAAACCACATGGAGGAATAAGCTTTAACAATAAACAGGACTAGAAAACACATGTGGTATCTCCTCCCACTTTAAGGGAACTGTGGCCAAAGCACATTCTGTTCCATTTGATCCACAACAAAAACATGACAGATAATCCGGAAATGGCAAAAGGATTTTGTCTTGAAAAAATCATGCATTTGTTCAAAAGAAAAGCTAGGCAAAACTGTAGAAAGCAAAGAAATCATATAGTTTGCGTAGGGAAGAATTAAAGAATAAATACATATGCTGGATACCTTTAGCCTCCACTGGCATATTTTCAAGAAGAGTAAAACCAACAAACCAAAAGACATTTCAGATTAACTAGCTATCATTTTTTCACAAGTTGTGGGATTCTCAAAAACACTTAAAGATGAGGGAAATGAGACTGGTCTAACATAGCTCGAGGAAGTTGGCATGGGCTGCGGTCTCAGCCTGGGTTTGAATGGAACTCCACTAGCTATGTGGCCTTTTGAAAATTAGTCAATCTGTGTCCCTGATTCTTCAACTGGAAAATGGAAAAGATATCTACCTCATGAGGTTTTTGAAAATATAGTAATGAAATAACAGCATTGAGCCTGACATACAGTAATTATTCAATATCCACCCCACCCCAAGCCATACTTAAAAAAGAATAAAGCATTTAAGATTTGTTTCTCTGTCTAGTGAAAGTAAGAGTAACTGTAGAAAAAGGCTAAAAACAATTTTCAGATACTTTAAAAAGGATAAACTCATAAAGCTGGTCTGAATTTACAAAGGAAAGTAGTCTTAGCGGGCAACCTAAAAAGAGATAAGCCTGGTATATTGAGTCTTAATAAATCCCAAATGAGATTTAATAACCAAATCTTTTTGTCTTTCACCCCCTTAGTCTGGAGGGGATGCAAAACCTTGGTGCTTGTGTGCACATCTTGCTAAATCAGACACCAGGCCTCTCTTATGCCCATTTCTTTTCTACAAGACGTACATTGACCATATACCCATGAAAAGAGTGACAACTTGAGTATACATTTCAACTTTGGTATGAAAAAGAAAATAAAAGAAAAAAAATAGTGTGGCAATTTACTGACATGCATTTAAAAACAGACAATTTTTTAGCCCATGTTATACACCCTTATAATATCTTCATAGGCAAATTTTTAAAACTGATCCAATAGGGGCGGCTGTGGGGCTCAGTCAGTTAAACGTCTGACTTCTGCTCAGGTCATGACCTCACAGTTTGTGAGTTCGACCCCACATCAGGCTCTGTGCTGACAGCTCAGAGACTGCAGCCTGCTTCCGATTCTGTGTCTCCCTCTCTCTCTGCCCCTCCCCAACTATTACTCTGTTTCTCTCTCTCTCAAAAATAAATGAAAACACTAAAAAATTTTTTTTTAATAAAACTGATCTAATAATGCAGCTGTCAAGTCATCTAACTGTTTGGAAAGTTCTTTCCAGGACCGATTATTTACCACTGTGTCCCTTGGGAGATCACGATGAAAGGAATTCTATCAGAGTTCATACTGACTCCTTTTTGAGAAGGGCTCTAAAGAGTGACTTATTGATGTCATAGAAAGCATGTTGCATCGCTCTCAAGTGTTCAAACCACGAGTAAGAAGGAGAGTTCCCGGAGAATTTAGAAGAAGGTTTGTGAACATTTGGTCAGCAGAAGCGGTCAGGAACACACCATCTCAAGTTTAAGGTAACCAAGTGCCAAGAGCCAGTCATGTGCTACTTGCTGTTTTAAACCGAGTGTGATTCTGGGATGGGCAAGAATGAGCCTGCATTCCCAATATTGCCAGATCGCCAAAGTGCTGACTCGGGTTCTAGGATTCCCAATTAAGGAGAAATGGGGAGACTGGAGAAGAATCACTTAGCTTAGCGGTTTTTGTTAGGAATAATTCAGCAGGTAGGGAAGTTATGGGGGACGGATGTCTTTAGTCATGTGGGCACTAGTCAGAGTCACCATCTAAATCAGGTAACAAGAGTTTAACTTGGATATAAGGAGAAGGATATGAAGATGGTTTTGCATTCATTCAAAAATGTGTTCCTTGGATTTCCTTGTGTCTAGCACCTGGTGATTTGGGCTAGTGCAGGACCTAAAATCTTTTTTGGAGTAGTGTGATTATATACTGAAGCAATTAGTCACTATGATAAAAACAATGTTTATCAACAGTTACTCAATTGGTCCGATCATATGACACAAAAAACAGAGCTTCTTGTTATGGGTTATCCTTGGAAGGAGGTGAAACGTATTGACAGAATGTAACAGAGGCCGTGTCTAAGAAGCCAGGACCTGAGGTATGTCTCAGTCACGTCGGAGGGGTAATTGTCCAGGGAGAGCACAGAATCAGCTTTGGAAGGCTTTTAAATAGAAACCTCTGGGTGGGGTGTGGGTTCTGTCTGAAGGAGAACAGAAGGGCACCTGGGAAGACAGTCTTTTTAAAGTTCCTTCTAATTGTAATATTTTGTGTATAACCTCCAAACAGAATCAACAAAAACAACACTCTAGGCCTCTCCTCTCCTCCTTTGGACATTGTTTCCACATTGATTTTTCTGTGCATAAGAGGAGGTTTTCTGTGGGGAGTTCCTGTTTGGGCCTTGTTTAGGTGACTCTGGGGATGCCTGTAGGCTCTGGGTGAGTTTCCTCTCCTACGGTGTTTTTGTTTCCCTTGGGTCACAAAGCAGTATCCTGAGCTGTATTTATAGCCACTGTGGAACCTGTAAAACAGCTTGCGGCTTTACAAAATGAACTCAGAAACAGTCATTGAGGCCCGTGGACATTCTTAGAATAAACCACCCCCGGATGTTGCTACCTGCTCACCCTTGCTCACTAATGCTGCCTCAAACTATCTTCATAGGAGTTTTTACTTCATGCCTTTGAGTAACAATGCTACCTACCAACTCTACTTTGAGGACTGTGAGAAGGCTGCCTTCCCATTGAGACCGCCATATTTGTACATTCTTTTTGTCTACTTCATTTTCCCCTTAAAGTATCTACTTACTGTTTTTTTTTTTTAATTTTTATACAAAATGTATTCATTCAAAAGATAGTTATCCCAGACTCTCGACTAGGGGCTGCAGAGTAGTAGATGAGTGAAATACTTTGAGTTCAACAATTACTTTTGTTTCTAAATATTCCATTTTTTTAAACTGGGTAAACAGTAAGATCTTTTATTACTCTTAATTTTTGTCTAATGTATTTCTGTAACGATTTCTTTCCTCCCTGTGGAAAGGGAGAAGATTTATAGAAAGTGGGAGTTATTACCCTGCCTCTAGTTAAGAAATAAACGTACTGTTTGTCAGTCTATACTTCCCTTCAAAATAAACAGATGCGTTTTACAACTGAGGGAAGAAATGCACCATTCCATTCTAGTAATGAAATAAGTTCTAGCTTGAAGTAGAAGTTGGATATTTCCTATTTTTCACTTTTATAATTGAATATTGAATACCTTTTGTAAAGCAGTAAGCGGGTCAGAGCCTGGAATGCTAGGTCTGTACAAACAAATGTGACACAGTTCTTATAAGCTCCATGTTTTAATAGCTGAAAGGCATTGCTACCTTTTACTTTTTTGAAAGAGTGAACTGGAAACAGTAGCTGCCAGAAAAAGGGAGGATAAAGGCATGAAACAGAGATCCCTGCTTACCTCTCTGTTTCTTTGGATTAAAACTTGTCTTAGATATCGTACACTAAACACATTTGGGACATCCCTGTCAAATGGGTAGAGACCAACATTGGGAGTGTCCCTTCCTTGGCAGATGAACCAATAATTGTTTTCTAGTCTTAAATAAGTTTAAATTGGTCTGAATGTAACTCTTAACTTCAATTGTATAATAGGAGACAAACGTGGTTTATCCAATGGATTTTTTGCTTAGTTACAAGATCATAGAAACTGATCTCACATATCTACTAAATATGTCTCAATCCATGATTCCAGGTCAGAATCTTTGATGGCCTAAAAATTCTTACTGAAGACGTCTTTTAGTGTTGCCCAGTTGATGGTCCATTATAAAAAAAACAAAAGTTTATATCTCTTATTTGATGAAGACCTTGGTTTGGGGGGAAAGATATTAAAAGGTTGCCATGAAGAACTCTGATTGGTGAGATTGGTACACTAACAGAAGGATATTTCCATGTAAGCTATTCTGTGTACTGTGTTCACATTCTACGGCCACACGTCTCTCTTAAGAGTTTGTCAAGTTCCTTATAGGTGGCACTTGAGCAGTTTACTAATGTTGCCATTTTCCTGTGGGCCATGCTAATATTTATTAATTCACAACTACACCAAGTTATATTACAGTGTTTTATTATGCCACCATACTAACGCAGCTATGAATTTTGTTATTGTGAAATATAAAATGTTTCCCAGAATTTAAAATTTTAATTTTATTGCAGTCTTTATTATTTTAAGTTTGTAAATAAGAAGTTAGTATTTGCATACTTTAGTGTGACCGAGACATTTCTGTAATAATGTTTTGAATTAAGGTTTGACCTCTATTTTCAGAAAAAGGCATAAAGGCGTTTGTGATCTAATTGCTTTTTAAAAAAATTAATAAACGTTTTTTTGAGAAAGTTTTAGGTTCATAGCAAGTTTGAGTGGACTGTAGGGTTCCTATCTACTCCCTGCCCCCATGCTTGCACAACCTCACCCACTATCAGCATACCCCACCAGGGTGGCTCTGTTTGTTACTCTGATGAGCTTACACTGGCACATCATTGCCACCAAAATTCCATATTTTACATTAGAGTTCAGTCTTGGTGTTTCACTACCCTAAGAATTTTCTGTGCCCTGCCTATTTATCCCTCCTCCCTAACCCTTGGCAACCAGTGATCTTTTTATTCTCTCCATAGCTTTGCCTTTTCCAGAATGTCATATGGTTGGAATCAGACAGTATGTAGTCTTTTCAGATTGGCTGCTTTCACTTAGTAATATGCATTTATGTTTCCTCCCTGTGTTTTCATGGCTTCGTAGTTCATTCCTTTTTAGTGCCGCATAATAATATCCCATTGTCTGGATGTACTGGTCTGTTAATTATCTGTTTATTTTTATTTTTAGTTCTAATTGCTATTGTACATTTTGTTGATGTGCATATTCTCAAGAAAAATAGGTGGATCGATCCATGTGATGCAATAACTAAAATGTAGCAACTTCCAACCCAGCATGAATTTCACCTATGTGATATTGGGCTTGTTTCACCTTTGAGGAGAAGATTCCTGGAAAATATTACATGATTTCACAATTGGAATCTAAGCACAGAAAGTTCTGAAGGCAGAGAGGATATGATCCCCAAATTTAGTGATTCTGTAGTATTTTTTCTTGCTGAGCACTGATTTAAATACACATTGATAAAAAGTGCTAATTACATTATTACTGATTCAGGATAGAAAACCACCTTCTGTTACTGGTTTATATGACTTTACATTTACCACTGCTGCCAAGAGAAAGGAAGTTTCGGGATTGCACCCTGTCATAGTCAATGGTGCAAATGAGCTAAAAGTGAATATAAGATCTGGATCATACAGGAACTCTGAATTTTGAATACAAGGATGACCCATGGTAATGCATAGGCTGAATGAGCACGTAGTAGATATTGGAGTAGTAACACTGATAATCACGCTGGGTGAATGGGGAGATCTGACTGATGATCAATATCTGGGAAACATTTTGACATGTTCACGTGCACTGACTGCCCTTTGCTTTGTAGCTGCAGCAACTTGCGGAACCGGGGCATTGTTGCGGAGCTGAAGGTGTGGTTGCGGAAAGAATATTGGGTTAGATTAAAATTAATGAGGACTGTGTTCTATACCAAATCTTCCCCTAATGAGCTCTCAGATCAATGTCAAGTCACAAGTTCTCTCAGCCTTCAATGTTGCGTCTGGCAGATGGTAATAGTAATACTCATTTTACTTATTTTCACCAGGTTATTATAAGATTCATTCATTCCTTCATTAAAACCACAAACACTATGTACCAGGGCCATAGGCATGACAAGGTAATAGATGGAAATCCACTCTGCAGAACTGAAGAGTTTTTGAAGGCTGTGAGATATTTTATTATTTTTAAGGCCAAATCAGTTCTTTGTGTCAGTATATCAAAGTAATTGACACTTCTAGATCTCTGCCAATCATTGAACTATATTCATAGACAGTTATTTGACTAAAACTTACAGTTGGGATGGTCTTTAGCCCTTCTGCCTCTGAGAAGATAGAAATGAAGTATTAGGCTCTAATTCTTTTGTTTAGACACCCTGACCGCAGAACAAATTGCGAATCCATCTTTTCAGCAGGCTTGCCAATCTGAGTTGAACGCAGACCATTCTCCTTCAGAACAATTTAACTTTGAGTACCGAGAAAGTATTAAGTTATGCATTTTTTTCACAAAAATGGAATCTGAATATAGCATTTGGAAAGATGTTTCCCCCAGCAGAAAAGGTCCTGCCATCTACATTATTATATTTCTCTTGGAGAATCACACTTCTCCAGCTTTCCCCTCCCAAGTGACTTTCCTCACCCACATAACCATTCTTTTCCTAAATACCACTTATCATCTCCCAGAAAAAAGTAAAGATTAAAAAAAAAACATGTTCAAGGTACATCCAAGATTTCATAGCAATATTTGGTGTTCACAGTGCAAGATAAATCTGACTCTCAAGTTTTTTGGTCTTCATATGGCATCCGAAACAGTTGTTCATATTCACACATTTATGTTTTACCATATGCATACTGTGTGCAACTCTGTTGTTTTAAAATATTTTATTGGTTTTCCTTTATATCTTAAGTTTTGATGGGTGTCCTTGAAGAACTTGCATGCCAAAAAAAGTAAATGTGAATGATTCATTCATTTTGAATATATGAAACTATTTTGGGGAGTTTTTACCCTTACATGGAGCACACTGTTCTCAGCAGAGAACGTACTTTGTATTTCTGTTCAGCTCACAGCTGGATGCTAGAGTTGTATTAATATTGTTAGCCTGTACCTTCTACATCCCATGTTTACTTTCGTGAGTTATTTATATGTACTAGACTGTCCTGAGTTTTTGGTGCTTGTGAATGGTGGTCAACAGTTTTACAGATTTCACTTATGGGGACAATTTAATGTAACATGGCTTACAATCTGGTCTTGCTTTAGAAGACCTTTAGTCACAAGAAGGCTTTCATGGGCAAATTCATTGTTTCAGGCCAGACTTGTTAGTTGTAAGGTAGGAGCTGCCCCAAACCTGTCCCATCACTTCATGGGCATTTCTAGATCTGGCTGCTATTATATTTCTTCCTCCAAAGTTTTCCAGCAGACAATCAATCCCTGGGTGGTCCAGAATTTCAAGAGAGAAGAAACAAAAAGTATTTTCTCCTACAAAAGGTTGAACTCTCATTTTAGAAACTTTGGAAATCTTCAGAACATTCCATGTAGGTGTCCCTGTGTTCCTCACAGTATGACTTATTGACTTATGGTGTCTTCTATTTAAGAAGCATGAATGTATCTCCAGCTGTTACCAAAACAAACAGCTATAGAATGTAATGACCCACCCCATTTCTAAAATTCTGTTGGTGGATAGTGTATAGGAAGACGTTTGGAAATTTTTTTAATTGTTAAACTTAAAAACTAGAATACCTTTCTACTTTTTGTAATGTCCCAGATTTCATAACACTGGTTTTAATGTATTATTGCTGCACTGTTACGTCTGTGTTTTACCTGGGCAAACTACTGAAATATTTAATGTCTATACTCTTGTGATACAAGCACCCTTGAAAATACATTAGAAAATATGAAATTGTTTACCTGTGATAGAGAATAGGTTTGTGATTAGAAGAATTATACTGTTTTTCTTGTACAAAGAATGCTTAAAGTGGAATTTCTGTCTCACAGTGATGTTGGAAGCATATTTTATGCAGCCTAAAAACTCTTTCTGTATTAAATATTTAAATGCATGAGGATAAATTCGAATTGCTTTTTGTTTAAACCAGAAACATAGAAGAAGTATTAGCCCCAGTTTGTACAAAATGTCTGCTGCAACTGAACTCATGATAGTTCAAAACTGAAAATCATTCTAATTTTGTAAAACTGGTTTTATCAATAAAGTTTAAGCAGATGGCTTATATGTATATGTGTGAAATTTTTTTATGCTAAAAAAAGATACAGTTTTGCAGCATCAACATGCAAATTTTATGGGCCTGAATGATATTGCTTAATTTAGTATATACAGAAACCATTAACTCCAAAACCACACCAACTGCAATATATATATATATATATATATATATATATATATATATATATAATGATAAATGTTATATTTATGACCCCTATAATTTATTTTGGTTTTAGGATGCTGTAGACTTTTATGTTAAACACATATATGAATCAACGTATTTCAATTCAAATGATAAAGTGTTGAATATTGGGTAACTAAGGAGCTATATATACGTAAAGATCACCTGAAATAATTAAATTGCATCTGAAGAGGATTCTGAGAAGGAAAAATGTAAGTATTGCTATACAAAAGGGTAAGTAATTGTTTATCAGAGAGGCTTTTGTTTGGAGTTCTGGCTTCTCTGTGTATAACCAGTTTGAATAGGTTTGTAAGAATCCAGTGCAGGAAGCTAGAAATACCAGGGCAGGGCTATTATGGTCAGACCTCCATAGCTATAAAAACATTGTTGATGTCCCCTAAACAAACAAACAAACAAACAAAGAAACATTCTCTAAATGTTACAGGGAAAATCTATTTTTACCATTTTTGGATATTGTATTAGTTGAAGTAATTAATGCTACTTGTTATAATAAACAACCCTAAATGTCAGTGAGTCAGCATAAGATAAGTTTATTTCTGACTAACATGCTTTTGCCCATGCAGCTTTCTTTATTAGCAGCATTTCGGGGACTGAGAGCCATCCCAGAGTTCTTAGGGCCTCTGAAGGACTATATGGCGAATCAAATGAAGGAGGAAGAAAAAGCACGAGAATCAAATGTACATTCAAGGAACCAGGCTTAGAGGGTGCTCACCACCTCTGTGTAAACTCCTTTGGTCAGAACGAGTCACATGGCTCCACCTATATTTAAGAAGGCTAGGAATTGTTCATTTGCATGTACAGGAAATTGAATCCATTAGGATTCTTCTACACAGTATCTAGCACACACAGTTTTCCTTTTTAAAAAACAATTTTATTTCAAATGTTGTAGCAGTGGTGATTATTTAAGGAAAACCTGCTAACTGTAAGCTTATCTGTTACTTCCTAACCCACGGTGGCACTAGAACATTATGGGCTGATTAAGGATTTTAGTTGCTCACATTAGCCATTGTAGAGTATTTCTACACTGTTTGGGGGTGCTTCTGCAAATAAAGATCACTTGAGTTCACATTTCCAGAGCCACAGGGCAGAGTTTGAGCTGACAGCCTGAGTATGGCGGAGCATTTCTACGTGTGTATGTGCACTACATACATATGTAACCTGTTAAAAACACCAAAGCAAAGCATATAAAACTGTGAGCAAAAACAGAGTATTGCAGAGGGAATAGAGTTTTAAAGTAAATCATCTGCAGAACCAAAAACTTGACAAAGGATTCCTATTTCTAACATTCCGTCAATAGAGATGTACCCATCTTTAAATGTTAAAATAATTGAGACAGTTATCTAGGACTATGGTTCTTAAAGTCTTTTGTAGTAATTTAAAAAAATCTTGAGTAACATTTTATTGATGAATCAAATCACATTATCTGTCTTATAAACTACATAGTGTCTTGACAGTTTCCCTAGGGTTTCTCTAGGGAGATTCAGAGACATGGCTCAAGAAGAAACTTGGGTGACAGTTCGGAGCACTGATGAATTTTAATGTGCATTCTACTACATAATAAAACATCTCATTCTTTTTAGCAAATAGATAAGGAGTAGGAGACAGGATTAGCATTACATCTGTGGTCGTCTCAAGGAGGGACAAGATTCAAGGGTTGTCTTGAGGTGAGAAGATTACAATTTAGATTAATTCTAAGGTGAACTGTATGGTATTTAAGTATTTAATTTTAAAATCCAGAATGTTTAGTGAAAGATGTGCTCTGATCTCCTGCCAGGAGGATTGAAGAATTTGTAAACTTATATGTGCAGACATAAGTAGTCCAGTAAAGATTAAACTCATACCTGTGCTCTATTTCTGGCTTTGCCACCAAGCAATTCTGTGATCTTGAGATTTCCCTGACCTTTCCATCATGTTTCCAACATCTATTATTTTTCTTGAGGTGGTCCCAGATGAGGAGGGGATTTGGCAATTATTTGGAGAGTTCTATTGACAAGAGAAGAAGGTTTCCTGGTCTCTTCTGATCAACTAGACTAGAAGTACTGTCCATATTGGTCAAGTTAGCTAGCTGCTCCCCAATGAGGTTTTTTTTTTAACTTTTAATTTTTTGCTCCATAGAGATACAGCCTGTGATGATGAAGGCTCCTTTTTACCTGAGGTAGAGGAGCATTTTAAGGAAAGATGAAACACATCAGAGGATCCTGCTTACTTTGGAGGACACAGAGAGAACAGAATTAGGAAAATATATAAAGAACTTTAAGGTTATTTCCCAATGCCAGTAAAATCCAGGTTGAGAAATTTATAAGATGCCGTAAGAAGAAAAAGAAGTTGCTGTAATCGACATAATGTCTCATTAAGGGGAGAAAACAATGTTCTATGTAACAGGCTTTCCCCTCTCCTTTACAGGACAGCAACTAGCTGCTACCCTCAGGCTTTGTAAGTTCACCAGCTGATAGCTACATAGCTAAGGAAAAACCAGGCACCTTGAGCCAGACAGGGTGGCTCCATCCATTCACATGTGCCTATGCTTACCTCTGATGGACGAGGCCCTGGGTGCTCAGCACTGGAAACACAGTGTTAACAAGGCGGCACTAGCCGGAAACCTGGTGTGGTGATTCTGGTGAAATGGGGCCAGTAAGGTGATTTGGGAATGTAATTACGAGGCTAACCTAGCCAGTGGGAAGCTGTGAAGGAAAGCCACTGACGAGGAAATGGTGTTTAAGCTGTGACTTGAAAGCTGAGTAGCAGTAAGCCAGGTAAGAGGGAGGCACGTGAAGGAAGCAGAAACAGCATGTACAAAATACCTGAGACAAGTGAGAGCCTTCCCTATTCAAGGAAACAAGAAAACTAGTGTGACTGGACCTTGAGGTGTAACTGGCAAATAGAATTGTAAGATATTTAAAGGGCACCTGTGATGATTTGATCCACATTGCTGTGGGATTCCTATAGTCAGGTTCATCATTAGCACAAGGTGATTGGCTTTTCAAATCTTCGGGCTAACAGATTGTTAACTCTAAGTTTGGTCATAGGTGTTCAGTTGGTAATGGGTGCCTGAGGAAGCAGGGCCAATGAGATTTGTAGGGCCACTTTGTGTAGCCCCTTCAGCCTTGCAAAATATCTGCCATTGCAGAAGTCAACATGACACTGCACAGCAGCCCTGTCCTGGCTCTGAATACAGCAACTTTTCTTTTTAATTGATTCCCAAGTGGTACTCTCTTCCTTCCAGGCCCTGGCCTGACCCTATAGGGAGTCAGGGAAGTGGTATATATCCTTCTTCAATGAGATTCCCTCTCTGAGGGATTGCCTCTCTGCTTTGGGAAAACTTTTTCTACTGCATTTGTCATTTTCCCTTCTTTAATTTGGCTCACTGGCTACCTGAATTTGTCCACTTTGACCTCATCATCCCTCCCTGACCAAAGAATAACAACTCCATTGAAAAACAGCAACAACAACAAAAAGCCATGATTAAAAAAAAAAAGAAAAGAAAAGAAAAAGCATACCTTGAGTGCACTATCAGAGATGATACAATCAATCCTTTGGGTGAACTTATACTAAAGTGTAAATGACTGAAACATGAATACCTTCTCCAGTCTCCTTTGTGAAAGGTATCTTCTCTTTTGTATATTTTTAAAGAAGCTTACAAATTAGCCTGAGGTTTTAATTAGCCATTGGATCAAAATGAAGACTTTCTAAGTCATAAAGGGAATATCTGAGACCACAGGGTCATTTTTTCTGAAATCCTTGGCACAGTACCAGTAGGCAGTCATAGCCAGTGCTATAAGGAATGAGACTCTGGTCTGATTTTCATGGATTAGATTCAAAATCTATCAACTGTTCAAACCTGAAGACACAAACTGGAACACGCTGGGTAGGAGAGCCCCAGAAGGCATAAGTTCCTATTATAGTCCCCATCCCACACCCCTCACCCCAGGCCATACACACACTCCTCCATCTCTCCCATTGCCAGGGTCCTGCCCTAGGGTGCAGAGCATGCCGGTGGGCCTCGGTGTTTTAAAGGCACCAACTTATGCTGCTTCCTCAGCCACTGAAAGCACCGCCCACTCCCATTCCCAAACCTGATCACCTCGGGCGACACCCAGCTGTGGCCTGCACCGAGTGACCTGCCTGGGGAAGAGCGGCCCCCATCACCTGCCCAGGCCCTCGGAAGCAGGGCCCCAAGGCCCAAGCGCAGAGCTGCTGCTCTCACCGACCCGCAGCTCCCCAGCCTTTCAGGACCCAACGTCGGCAAGGAAAGGACCCCCCCCCCCCCCCCCCCCGTTTGGGACTCTTTGTTCGCTGCGCTTCCTCGTTCCTGTTCTCAAATCTAGCTCCCAGCAGCCCCTGCCAGCGCATCCGACCTACAGGAAAGTTGCTCCTGAGCTGTAGAGGGGCGTCATCGCCTCCTAGCAACGCTCCTAGCAACCGGGTAACATCTGCTCCCTCTGGTCCAATGCGAGCGGAGAACAGCTGCGCGCCCGCCTCGCGTTCCGAACCCGGAGCCGGAGGCGAGAGGCGCTTCAGAGACTGGAGGGACGGACCTGCAGGAGCCAGGGCTGCCCGCCGAGCTGCAGTTGCCGCTGCTGCCGCTGTCGCTGTCGCGCTGCCGCCGCCGCCGTTGCTGTCAGCGCTCGAGTGAAGAGTGACAGCGCCGCAAAAGCGGGAGGGAGCGCCGAACCCCGCGAACCTACGAAACAGGTGCATGCGCCGATCTCCTGGCCAGTGGACCCAGCTCGCAAGGTACGTCTGGACTCATCCAGCCATGTGCCTTTCTCTGAGGCTCAGAAAAGACCCGTTTCCTTGAGGGTGAGGATAGGGACTGTTCTGGGATCCTACTCCGCTCCCGGTCATTGAAAAGCGGCCAGGTGGTGGTCCCGAATTACCTGGCTTCATATTTTAAAAATCATGGAATTGGTTCTTGAGGATTCCCCTGCCCATCGATACTAGGTTTGTGTTCGGAAGTTTTCAGCCCTCCGTGTTTTTCCTTTGACTTCGCTGCCCCTGTGTGTGGCGAGGAGAACGGGGAGCAGTAAGCCTGCGGTTAAGGCTAAAATGCCATCGTGCAGCATGGACTAATTGAATCAACACGTATGGAGAGCAACAATCTTTTTAGGTCCTGCTCTGGAAAGGGTCCATTTGGCCGGGAGCAGCCGTTCACTGTTACTCAATCTCCTGAAAAGTAACCATAGTAACTCACCTCTCTTTTGATGGGATCCTCCTCATTGGCTGCCTATCTTCCTTTGGAAAGCTCATCTCTCTAAATATAGAAGATGATGAGATCTGTAAGCATACATCCATGTAGAAAAGGTGCAGTTAAACATGGCCCTTTAAAGAAAAACTATCTTCAAAGAAGAAGTACCATTTGGCTGTTTCAAATCTTGCGAGAAATCGTGTGTAGTACAGAGAATGATTGAGTTGCTGTTTTGAGTTAACTGATGGATTGTAACTTTAGAGAGAATGTATCTTGAAATTATACAACATCTGGCATTTAAAAACAAATTAAGTACATCTGACCCCGATTTCAAAAGAAAATCAACCTACCGATAACATCCCCCAAATAATCTGCCAGTAAATAATTGGAGAAATTGGTTATTCACTTTTTTTCCAAATTTCTTAGGATAGCTAAGACTCCTTCTGTTTAAAATTAAATCTGGAGAACAGGAAAGTAATGGTATGTGCTTGAAGGTTAATCTAGTTAATCCATCTGGTCCAGAACAGCTCCACCTTGAACATCTTTCATAGTGTCCCCCTGCTGCATGCGTTCTCCTGACTTGATAACCAGTTCAAATCAGCGCAGTCCTGGCTCTCCCCATGTTATTTTGCATCTGTCTCCGTTGTTTCACAATCTCAGGTTGCCATTCATGAGCCCGAGGCTGTGAGAAATGCTCGCTGTGCAAAGGGGAGCTCTCACCAGATTTTCTGAAGCTGTCCTAGAAATACACTTTTCAGATTGATTCAGCTTTACCAGGTAATCACTAGCTTAAAAGAAATTACTGTTTAAATATGTATCCAAAGAAATAAATGCTAATGTAGCATTACCATAACTCACAAGATCAATATAAGGGGTTGTTTATATAGATGGTTGCTGGGTAAACGTCAATAGAGGTTTTCCGTAGAGAGGACATTTGTGGGCTGGCAGATTTTCCTAAGACCCAAGTGAATAGGGTGGGCCAAATTAGGTAGCCTGCCTTGGGGAGCATGTCAAGCGGAAGCCCTATGAGCAAACTGGTGCATGTCTGAATGAAGGAAATGAAAAGGAGTCTCCAAGTCGCAAAAGGAGATCTTGGTGATTTTTTTAAAATTTAATTTGCACTAAGGTCATGAGGATAGAAACTTAGGAGTATTAAGCATCTGAAACCAAATTTTCAAGTCAGAATACATTTAATGAGTGCTAAGCTCTCCAGTGCTGTGTTTAACTTTCACATGTACAGTTCCTGTAGGTAACCGGCCTAGCAAATTGCAATCAAATTCATGAAAATACAGCAGGCTGCATTTCTTCCCTCATTTTACGTCTCTTTGTAAAAGTAAATAACTGAGCGGTTTTATTTAGAAACCTGTTTGAAAATTTATTCTGGTCTAATTGTAGGTTTTTTATGATTATCATGAGACTTTAAAAGTACTGGTGTCCATAGTCACTTATTGAAATACCTTTGATAATTTTAAACATTAAAGATGACCACTAACACTATCATTTGCCTTTAGTACCATGACACCTTTTTCCTTTCTTCATTATAATTACTATATTTTATGGTAAGCAGCAAATCCAAGGAGACCAATAAGATTTACTGTCATCTGCGATGAGATGTATGTAGAATTCTAGCCATGCTATCAATCTGAGGAAAGTTTGAATAAGCCACAAGTATTGGTTCATGCATATGCATTAGTCTTGTGCATTCGTAATTTATACACATCCTATCTCTTATGTAATATGCATAGGAGTTTAAAATCATTCAGTGCCCTTTAATTTACATGAAAAGGCCTGCCCTTTCATTGAGACCACTATTGCAATCAAGAAGGTCAAGTGAAAAGGGTTCTTAAATTTTAATTTTGATTCTATCCTGAATGTATAATGTGCAGAATATATCCTGTACACTTTTGATGAACATATCTGTTTGAAGTCATTCATCAGAAAATTTTATCATGGTAATTAGCTTTAAATAAATGAAACTAAATCAAATGGTGTCATTATAATATAAACGCTTAATTCTAGAGCTATTGGTAGATCCTAAGGAAGAGTGTAAAAAAAAATTCCACAGCTTTGTAGTTCAGGATATAGTCACTCTTGTCGATGGGAATGCCAGCTGTACTTGTACGTACAGTGAGTTCTAAAAGGGGGATGTCATTCGGGCTATAAGGCTTAGATCAAGCTGAGATCAAGCAGGTTAAAACTGAAACCATGTTCCAATTTCAGTTTTTCCTCATATATTCTATTTGGAAGTGTTTATGTGTCTACGAACATTCCATGTTTAATTTTATGCCATGTTGCTTTCCTGGGATTTAGAAGATGCTTTGAAACATGGAGAAATGTTGAAAGGTTTGATCAAGATGCCAAAGCCCTGGGCTCTGCACTGAGGACTCATGCCAGCTGGCTTTAGCTGTCAAAACACCGACACCCTTACAATAGCTCTAAAGCTGAGGCATAACCAGTTTGGATTGCTCTATTTGTCAAAGCAATATGCTTCAGAAACCTAGAGAAAGGTGAAGTAAAATAATATTTCAGAAGCAGAGGGGTAAACTGACCGTAGACATTCACAACTAAAACTGAGGAAGAAGTGCACCTTCCATTCTGGGGGGAGCAGCTCCGTGTCAGTCCCCCCCACCCCCAATCTTTCTAAGAAGTTGTCTGTTCAGCTAGTGTCAATACATTACTTTAACATTTCCCCTTTTTGGGCTAACACAAGTATTTCTAAAATTTTTCCTGATTACATTTATGGTAACAGACTAATAACAGAGCCATCTAGTTTGTTGCAATATTTCTCACTGGGGGTCATAAGGGGATATTAATAAAAAGGACTAAAGGCTTGCGACTATTATGTTCAGCATTATGATATAGCTTTATCACTAGAATTTTTTTTTTAAAGTTTTTTTTTCATCTTATACTGTGCAGCAAAAGGTCTTCTTGGCAGGTAGATACAAGAGTCTTCTAAATATCAGTGATGCTTAGAAGGGGAGGAGGGGCAGGTTTGAAGCTGGGAAATCCCCCCTGTGGTGAGGTATCAGAGTATGTATTCTTTTAAAAACCATTATTAAAAGGGAGCATGGACTACAAACATCAAGAAAAGTTGGGGATGTTGCAAAGAGAATCACAGCTCAAGAGCCTCAAGTGTCTATTCTGTCTGCATGGGCTGCTTGCTTTACTGCTCTGTGGCTCGTCTCCCCATATCTGATGTGGGGCATAAATCTAGCTATTAACTTAAGCAGAGTGCTTGGGTTGAACACAATTCAATTTAATGAAGCACCGAAGTTTTAGAGGAAAGGGAACCTGTGAATGAGGGACATTTCACCACCAGAGTAACTCTGGGTGGTGACACAAATTAGGCAATACAAGCGAAGGCAGAGAATCACCCCACTCTGGGACAAATTGTCCTATATTCTTAGTAAAGTTAATGATTAGTCCATCTTATGTTTTTCTACAACCCTTCTGGGGTACCTGGCTAAATGTTGTTGGTGATATACTCAAACCTGGTGGCGGCATCGAAGTGGAAGACAATGAGGGTGATATGGATTAAGTATTTCTTCATAAGATCTCTGCAGTCCACATATGGGGGATTGAAAAGCCCTCCTCTCTGAGCAACAGACCTGGGTATCTAAGGAAGTTATAACATCTCCCGAGACATCTCATCAGTAAGATATTTCTTGGAACCTATATCTAGCAATGTGAGTGCTTTGCCAATTTTCTTTCTGATTCATTCCCACTTTCCAAGGTGTAGTAAAAGGGAGCATCATCCTTTAAAACAAGGAATGGGGGTGCCTGGGTGACTCAGTTAAGTATCCAACTTTAGCTCAGGTCATGATCTCGCGGTTCGTGGGTTTGAGCCCCATTGTCTGGCTGTGTTGACAGCTCAAGCCTGGAGCCTGCTTCAGATTCTGTGTCTCCCTCTCTCTCTCTCTGCTCCTCCCCTGCTTGCTCTCTGTCTTTTTCTCTCAAAAATAAATAAACATTAAAAAAATTAAAACAAGGAATGCACTTCTGAGGGGTGGTAAATCACTAAATTTACCCATGGAACTCTTGCACTTGGTGTCTATCAGTAGGGCCAGATCATGGCAAAAATTAGGCTTTGGTGCAGCAACTAAGGTAACTTCATGAAGGTAACTTATGAAATGGGATATGACCAGCCATGTAATAATGCTCTCTTTGGTTCAGAGGTCATCAGCAGCGGAACAAGATAGGCTGTGGAAGGGTGGTGTTTTATTTATTATTCCATGTGTACACTTGGGGCTATCCCGAGGGACGTGGAATCCAGTCCCAGACACTGCTTCTGGTCTTGGGAAACTTCTCTTTCTTGTTAGTATCCCTGGAAGTTCCTAAGAAACTTTGCCAGGAGCTACAACTTGTTGGTAATTCTAAACTGCCAGCAAAGTCAATCTTGTGCTTGGAGTGGGTGATAAATCTGTAGAAACAGATTGTTCCATTGATTGATTTGGAGCTAAAAACTGCCACTGAGTTCTGCTCCATAGAATATATTATCTAGAAGTGTGCCAGGCAAGGGGTTATAAGGGACAAAACTGATGGAAAATTGCTATCACAAAACTCAAGGACTACAAAAGGAGCAGTATTGCAGCCTTGAATGTTGCTTCCATCTACCTCCTTGAGCACACTTGTGAATGTTTCATGCTACTGTGCTCAACACAAAAGAGAGGACAAATGTCCTGCTTTAACACAGTACTGCTTAATAGGACACATATTTATGATTTCAAAAATGAGATCACTACACTCACAACACCTAAAATTTATTGAGTAGAAAATGTGTGGAAATGTGACAAGCCCTGGCTGAGTAAGTGCTTTTAAAATATCATCTCCCTTAATTCACATACAACTCAGTGAGTTTGATATTGTTCCTCCATTTAATTGATGAGGAAACTCAGGCTCTGTGAGGTTAAAGTCACTAAGCAAATAAATTGTAGAGTTGGGATTTGAACTAGTGCTGTTTCATAGCACTAGAATATCCTGTCGAAATATTTTAAGCCATGTAGCAAGACTGAAGAATGCAGCTAACAGGGACAGATGATACAGCTCTTTCTAAACAAAAATGGTTGTTGCCTTTAAGGAAGGATGTGTTCTAGCTCTGCGACTAGCAAAGCATTAGGTAGTTAGGTAGGGACATGTACTTTCTAAGGCTCACACCAGGCTAATGCCACGTAAAGGGAAATCAATGAGGGACCGGAAGTCGGGGCCCCGTGATTTGTACACAAGTCAGCCGTTGATCAGAGGCTAGACCCCACCTTAGTCTCCCCATCGATCAGACTGTTCTTTTGTCTGTGGCTACAGAGGCACATCTACTAGGAGGATCTCAGCTCGGGTTTTGCAGTCTATTGATCAAGGTGTTGTGGGGAAGAGAATGGAAACGTGGTTAAAATGAAGATATGTGAAAGCCATCACTTCTTCACCATCTCTCAGGCTTTGCAGGCTCAGACAAAGAATGGATCTCCATGACGGCCTTGTTCTTTTATTATTGTCTGTTCTCTCAAAGTGTTTGTAAATTAATTTGCTGATGATCTTTCCTTAATGTACTGCCCCTGGGCCGTGTACCTAATGAAATCACTTGTGCAGTAATAGGATTCCAGATGTCTGGAGGCAGGGGCAGAACAATAGGAGGAGCACTTGAGCAATCGTTTGTAATTACATTTGAAACATTTATTTTAAAAATGTGTATAAATTGTGCTGCTGGAACCCTAATGACGGGGGCGGTCATTCTGTTGCCTGACTTCTCATGTGTTGCTTCTTGAAGTTTTACACTGTGAAATGCGTTGGGCTGGACACAGGTATTTTATGTGTGAATATCCAAGCCAGAGTTAACTGTTTTACCTTTGGAGATAAATTTAGGCGCAGCCTAATTCTGTTTTGTAATTCATATGCTGTTCTCAGACCTCAAAACAGTGAAAATGAACACATAAAATCATTTTGATTTTTTCCTGCGTATCTCAACTCTCTGGATTGAGTTTGGCTTTTTAGTTACGGGAGAATGATATAAACAGATCTACACGTGCTTGCTGGATCATAACAGGCAAATTTCTTTGGATATCTGGAGTAACTTTAATTCTTCAAATGGCTATCTGGATGTTTCAAAAACAATTGATATTTGTTTCACCCCAAATGTATGACCAGTGGCAGTAAATTCAGAAACATTTTCTTGGAGTCGTCATAGCACCTGTACCGTATTTTTTTTTTTCCTCACTTGATCATTTGAAATATTCTTTTGTAGTCTTTTAACTCCCAAATTACCATCTAGTATCTCTGGGAGGAAGGGTGGTAGAAAGAGTCTTAGGGTCTGAGCTAGGAGGCCAGGCTGGGATTTGTGTTTGTAGGATAGGTCTGTGCCTGTTGGCACTAATAAGAGTTCAGATTTGATTGAGTGCTTACTATATGCTTGGCACAGTGCCAGTCCCTTTCCATGAATTATTTCAACAGTCCTATGAGCCAGTGATACTTCTGTCCCCACTTTACAAATGAGACTTGTAACATGTTTATATGATTTTCTCAAGGCCACACAACTAAGAAAAAGCAGACCTGGAATTCAAACCCACTTCAACCTGACTTCAAAACCCAAACTCATAGCTACATAACTGATTGTAAATCACAGAACCCTTCTGAGCTACAGTTTCTTCATCTGTAAACTTTGGAGGCCAAATCAGGTAGTCAATAAATAAATTTCCAGCTCTGAATTTTTTGAGTTTCAATCCAGCCAAGAAAACAGATGTAGGAACTTATGTTTGCTATATATTTTAGCCTCAAAGTGGCTAAAAGCATCCTCCAAAAACATTTATGCCAAAAACATTGCAAATAGCTAAACAGCCTGCAAGGAGGTAATTGTCAAACCAATACCAGCTGTGAAAGCTTTTCAGCATTTCAACAACCCTTGGGGGTGTTTTTTAAGAGCAATAAACTAAGTGGCTAAGTGTGTTGCCCATGGAGCTGAGACACAAGTCTGGACCCCTGAGAATTTACTATGTTTTCAGGGTGTAATACATTCTGTATCTGAGGCTCACTTCTCCAACACAGCCAAACTAGATCTTAATGAACCTTGGAGACATTTAGTATAATTTTCTGGTCTTGATCTATTAATTAAAAGTACCTTCCCCAGAGCATCACTTGGTTTAGTTGATGGTTGGTTTTCCAAAGCTGCCACCGGCCTTGCCTTGTGTCATTCATTCAAAAGTTTTCATTTGGTCTTAAATGCTACAGGTATTGCATTCCTTTGGAAAATAAAATGAGCAGATGTTAAAAAGCAAAATATACATAGACAAAAATGTTTGCTATGGTAAAGTTGTTCTTCTTTCCAAGTCTTTCATCTATCCTTTCCTACTGTAATAATCCTTCGGGCCTTATTTATTTATTTATTTATTTTAAGTGACCTGTCCAGCTTTAATGCTAATAACAGTCATTGATACTTCTTAATGTGAACCCAGAATTTATGTTGAACAGTGACCTCATTCTTCCTTGACTATTTAGTTAAAAGGCACTCTGGCTTTGTTCATGATGCTACAGCATCGAAGCCAATGTAGCCAATGTTGCGATAGCAACACCACCAACAACAAAAATCAATCAAGCTGATTGCTTGGCATTCAGATGATAAGGCAATCAGTTGATGGGCCGAATGTTCTGCCTTTCTACTTGCTGTTGTAGTGCAACTGCCATGCCTGTCCAGTGCTCTCAAAATGTGGTCCCCACACCTGCAGGCTCAGGGTCACCTGGAAATTTGTTAGAAATGTAAATTTTCTGCTCCTGGTCCAGAGCTCCTGAATTAGACATTGTGGGGGTGGGACCCAGCAATTTGTGATTTGAAGAGCCCTTCAAATGATTCTGATGCTCTCCAACACTTGAGATCCATTGTAGCGTCAACTAGTTAAACAGTTAAAAAAGAATTCAGTCACAATAGCTAATTGTCATCACAGAATATCCCAAAGCTTCACGTAATTCTTTGGTTAAATGCTTTCAAAATACATGAAAGAAAACGCAGTCTACTAAAAAGAAACAAAAACCCCCAAACCAAAAAACAGCCCCTGAGAAAACTGGATTCCTTAATGCTTTCTTTGTTTTCAATACAATCCATTTTGTTCTTTTTTTGCCCCAACCTTTTGAAATCTGTGAATACTCCATATAAATTGAGTTCTGCTTATTGAATTCAGAGACCACGTACATACAGTGGCAACTGTTGTTTTTGCTTCAGTTGTGAAAGATCATTGCACATTTGTCTCCTTTTAGGTCAGACACACCAGTGTTTAAAATTCTTACTGCCCTTACAGACCATGCCCATTCTAATTGAAGACTCTTGGGTTTACAATTCACACTGGTATCAATGAACATTTGGAATGCTTTAGGTGTGATTTTTGTAGCTTTACCTACTGGTTTAGGAAAACCATCCAGCAGCTACCAAAGTTGCAGGAAGTGTTAAATAGATGCCGCTAAATTGGAAGAAAAGTTAGAAGCAGCAGGTTCTTGAAGAACACATTTTTAATATATAAGATTTTTTTAAATTTAAAATGTCAGAGGTAAAACATCAAAAGTCTTAATCGTAAATTTATTTAACCAACACATTAATAAATTACTCATTTTGTGAGTCAAATGGTTTCAATACCTAGCAGTATTTGAAGGTATGGATTAAAAGTAAAATAGATGATGTATAAATATGAGCATTTATTTTGGTTCTGCCCCCTGAGGTTGAATGAGCATGTACTCACCAGGACTCAATTTGTATTCTAAATTCATTCAGTGTTTTCACTAGGAAGCTACTTGTCCTTTGCTTTTAAGGTTGAACTTGCCTCTTTTGTGTGATATGAGCACCACCTACAGTACATAGTAGGAACTCCCTTCAAACCAAATGCTTTCTGAAAATCCACTTCCAGAACACTACTGTCCTTCCTTAAACAAGGCAGAATCCTCAATTTTTTTAATGTTTATTTATTTTTTATTATTTTTGAGAGAGAGAGACAGTGAGAGAGCTAGAGAAGGGGAGGGGCAGAGACAGGGGAGACACAGAATCTGAAGCAGGCTCCAGGCTCTGAGCTGTCAGCATAGGGCCTGACATGGGGCTCAAACCCACCAACCATGAATAGTATTTTAAAGGAGAGAACAAAGTTTTCACGTTCAGATATTATACCAAGCTCAAGTTTGCTAGTCAAGATGCTATTTAAACCTCTCGTTTCCATATGATTAACCTCTGTGTTATGAGGATGGTCATACCATGACCATATCATAGGGTTTGTCTATAGACACACATGATTGCTTCTTTAAAGCGTAATTGGGTTACCAACCATTTTACACCAATTGGATTAACCTACATTAACCTTGCAACATTAAATTCCCTTTGTAAACTAGGGAGTTTAACTAAAAGAATGATGAAAAATGACTTCCCTCTTTCCATTGATTTTGTGAATCAACTTCAAATTGGGGAATATTTTGACATTAAATGGCATGAAATTAAATAGAGTATTGGTAAGTATTCATTTTTGAGGACCAGCATAAGGAAATACATATAATTCATCAACGCGGAACATCTATTTTGGGTCTGAGTAGTGGCTATTACCTACAAACAGGCTTTTTGGTCACAAGAGAATTGCTACGGATGACTTTAGCACATTGCTTAGTAAATTCTTCATTTACTAAGAATTTTCTTTTCCAGGGTCAACCAACAGTTTCTTCTTATAAGTAGAATGTATAAAATGCTGTTTTCCACAATAAAATCTGACTTTTCTCTCATTGTCTTATTTTGTTTAGCTTATCCAACAAAAGTATTAACATATACATTAACAACGTCGAAAGTAGCCTACTTTAAGAGAAAATATGCAGAAGAAGAAGATTTACATCAAGATTACCATGGGTATTTTCCAAAAGTAAGGGTTTGCTTATCATTATTTCTTCCTTTTTATGAGTCTTGTCAACAGCAAACAGCTCTAGTTTTCTTTTTTCTAAAAATAGATAATGATGTATTTGCTTTCCAGCACCTGATATTGCCTGAGGACAGGACTTGCATTCTCAAACTTTCTCTGGAGAAGCTCAGGTTTCTTGAAGACCCAGAAACCTACTTAAGAAGGTCTGTGTTAATTAACAATTTGCTGAGGAAGATACATCTAGAGACGGAGAAAGAGAGCTATGAATACTTTAAAGAAGCTCCCTGTTATAAGACTGCTTATTCTGATACAAGAAAACGGCTGAAGTTCATGGTACAGGAATGCTGTTCTCAGTCTCTTTATTATGAAGAGCTGCATTCATATCATATTGTGCCTTATGCTTCGGAGAATGCCATTTATGGGATGGGCTACACTAGCAGCCACTTGGAGCAAAATTCTCAGTTGCTTATTTATAAAATGAATTAAAGTAACTGTTAAGTTCATTGATACTTTGTTTCTAAATGCCTGACCTGTTTTAGTGAAGATATTGAAACAAGGCACTAATTACCAGTGCACTTGAGATCAAAGATGGCATGCACGCTGAACTGAGTGGAAAGAACCCTGGTTATTACTCGGCAGTCCTTAGTATCGTCCAAATTGAAGCTATGTCCACATATTATAAAGCAGCAAATAAGTGCTGTAAAGGCAAAGATTTTTATGTTTTTTTTTTCTTAAAGATAAGATGATGTGTACAAAGGGACCTATGTCAAGGTCTCATGTGAATTTAAACTTTTAAGCCCCCGTTTCCAAATTCTGCCATTCCTAGTGGAAAGTGACAAAATGTGACCCTGAACTGACAATGCAGGATCCCTGAATATTAAGGGTGGAATGAATTTACTTTTTCATAAATGATGAGGGGAAGATAGGCTCTTTCTGAAAAGTTTTGGCTTGTCAAGCATTGTGCCAAATAATTGTTTGACACCATTCTCCTATGGTTCGTGGCAATTTAAGATGGGGCAAACATATTGCAACTTAACTGCTGAATGTAACAACCAGATTACTCCAAACTGATCCATTTTTTTTGTTTTGTTTTATATTTTTGGCTTGATAGACATCTATCTTTTAAAGTAAAATTTATTAAAATGAGCCTTGCAGATGGGCTTATCTCTGAGTTCTAGAGGTCATTTAAAATTTGTGGCTGGTCTTAAGGGTTTAAATTTTATTTATGATGTCATTTTTATAGGCTGTGAAGCTCAGGAAAAGGGTAGGCAGGTCAATTTGTTTTAATAGCTTGACAATTAAAAAAAATCTGATCTGCAGAAATTAGAGAAAACCACAGAAATTCTACATGATGTTATTTCTTCATCGAAGAGTACTTTTAAGGCTGCCTGGACGAAACTTGCACTGATTTTTGTATAATAGTTGACCATTCACTATTTGACAAAATGTATCAGAATGCTTTTGGTGGTGAAGTTTAGATAAGTCCCTATATTTTGCAATTTGAAAGATAATTATTTAACAAGTTGGATAGTTTCCTGAAATTATTTGAAGTGGTTCATAATGTTCTTTGAGGTTTGAGTGAGATGTCTGATTTCAGTGTCCAGAGTCATGTCCTATGGAGCATATCATTCAAAGAACTGTCATTAACTGATAAAACAGATTGGAAAAACTAGGTGCCAAAGGTATATTCAAGAAAATACCAAAGACCCAAAGATGAGTGTTAGACAGACTATGATAATGAAGGTAAGAGTCTAAAATAAGGATTCCACGGGACACAGAAGAACATTGTTAAAGGGTTTTGGAACGATGTGCTTACTAATGTGCTTTCACAGCACTTTATACATAATAGTGATAATCAAGGACACTGCTTTAAACAAAGATACTACAGGCCTTTGGTGATCGTATGTTTTCACAAATCTAACTATGGTGACTTGTCAACATTGTACCTTCCCTAGTTGAACGCCGTCTTGTAACCAGGAAGTCCTTTTTTTATTCAGGACAATTTTGTTCTTAGTTTTGATTTACTATTTGTTCCTTCTAATGAATCATCAGGTGAGTCACATGGATGTGTTTGGTATAAAGATTATTGGCACCCTAATTAGCATGTGTTGTTGAAGATTCTATAGATCTATAACTGATAAAAGTATAAGGTTTGTTTTTAATTGCTCAATTAGAATTTGTAGAAAATACTTTAGAAAAAACTGAAAAATTATAATTGAGGCTAATTTTTAAAGGCAATTTTGTATGAATGGTAGGATAGCTTTGAAACAAAAATAAATATTTAAAAATTAATTTAAGGATAAAATTTGGCACCAAAGTTCAAAAACTTTATTTCACTGCTTATAAAATATCTTATTTCTACCAACACTTCTTTTAAAATGTAGGTTTCTTAAACAATGAGGATATTAATTGAATAGGCTCCAAATTAGATGGGATGATTATACCACATATAATTTAAAAATAGAATTAGCTCTCTAACAGTTTTAATTTTTTTTACTGAAAGAAACATTTGGTTTAGGACAGTGTCTAAAAGAAAAATACACCAGTGTGAATAGATGTGACTTATAAAGCTGGCACATACTGAAATTGAGGATAGAAATGCAACTTTGGAATAGAAAAGAGAAGGACGGAAAAAATTACCAAGAAAGTGTGAAATTATAATAGTTAGGGTATGTCACAAAACTTAAACAAAGTAACAGCTCTTGGGCAATGAACCAGTAACAGATGTTAAGTCTGTTTTATTTGGTGACATCATTAACTGAGCTCTCTGATCTATACACTCACATGTAGACAAGGAAATGTCTTAGAAGCCAGTGGTATTTGTGAATATGGTTTTTTTTTTTAAAGTTGATTTCAAAACAAGTTATTTAAAACTATCTTTAAGAGCATTTAATCTCTTGTCCAATAAACAATTCATAGATAATGAGTGGACTAATGTTATCTTGACTTTTTAAAAAATAACAATTTGTATTTAAATGATGTAAACTTGCCTGAGTCGACCAATAGATTGCTGTCATTTTACCATGGCAAACTGATATAGACAGAGACTCTATATAGACCTGCTTTGTTGACCCCATCCCACATGCTGTATTATGGGAGAAGCAAAAGGTGAGAGACCAGTTTCAACTTTTTTGAACCTGGACATTCTTTCTCTGGTAACAAAAGCCATCCTTAGATAAGAAAGACAGGATGAGAAATCTGAATGCCTTTGGTAATATTGATCATTCTTGTAGGTGCTCAAATGGCCTGAAGGCCTAGTAAAGAAGAAGACAATTTAAAAAAAAATGAGAAGAGGAAAATGAAGAGATGAGGAAGGAAAAAGGGGGGGGCATAAAAATTAAAAAACATTATTAGTAAGTTAAACGGAAAGTTGTTTCATTGTGAGGGTGGGTTGCTTACTTGCTATACTTATTTTTGCTTCCCTGTGTCTCTGTACACTTCCAAAAGTGGTAGCCATAATATATTGATATTTTCTTTCATTCGTAAGACTAGATTTTATTCAGCATATATTATTTGAAATGTGATGTGACTGTGAAATAACTCTTAAACTGAGTTCCCTGGGTAGATGAATAAAGGAAAAAAACAGAAAGTAAGTTAGGGGAAAGACTGATGGTGAGCCTGTATATACATGGATAAGCTCATACGTATGATCAGCTTTTAAAATGTGCAACCCAAGGTTTAACAAATTAAGTGCTAGAGGACTTGGGAAAAAACTCTACGTCCCCACCATTTATTAAGCAACTACTATGAGCCAGACACTGTGCCAGGGTTGGATATGCAGAGGTGAAGAATACACAGTCCCTTTGCTCAAGCAGTTCACTGATGAAGGAGAAACTTGGAGATGTTTGGTTTTGTTTTAGAAGTAGTGAGAGGAACACCTACATTTCTCCTTTCTGGACTATAGGATGATTATCAAATGTGTGTCTCCAAAGGGGTTTATAGTTAAGAAGATGCACAGGGAGAAGGGAAGGTCTACTCATTTAGATCTTAGAGTGGAAGCAATGTACATTCTACTTTGTAACATATTTTATGCTTGGAAGCATAATAGAAAGCCACTATTGTGAGAGGAAGTGAGGCTGGCCTTGGCTTATTCCTGGAGCACAGGGATTGTAGGAGAGGTGGGGAGACAGGTGCAAGTACAGAAGAATTCCTTCTCTCCTGCTTCTCTAGCTTTCCTGTTCTTTTACAGGGGAAATCAGGCTATTAAAGTAAAGGACAGACTTGAAGGAGAAGCAGAATTGTGAAATCATAGCCCAAGAGTTGTGTATAATGTGGTCAAAGTTAGAGTTGTGTATAACTCTAGAGTTGTGTATAGAGTTGTGTATAACGTGGGCAGCTTTCTTCGATTTGCCTTGTGCTGGTGAACTGCTTGAATGCACCTCTGGATTTCTTAACACCAGCTATGGAGCCATCTTCTTTCCCTCCACCCTGAATCACTCCAGATTTTACAGTTGGCTGTAAGCAGTGGTTATGGTTCTAATTCTGCACCCTCCCATTCCCCACCCTCCCAGCATTGATAATGCGTTTGCTCAAAGATCCTTGGAAGAAGACAACAATTTTCAGTACTGGTTGAACTCTTTTGAGAAAGGGTTTCCAAAGTACATCAACCTAGAATTCATCAGTTTCTTGATACAATTCTTTATAAAACTATTGTACTTAGTCATTAAATAATTGACTACTAAGGTATTCTTCATGTTTCTAGGGTTCAATGTAATAGTTATCACTTGTGTATGTTTTGCTAAAGAAAATACCTGGAGTTGGAAACAATGAAAGATTGTGTGTGATTAATTCAAGCAGTTCATGATCATTTATGTAATTTTGGAATTTTAAGCATCTTCCCATTCGCGAGCTTCATTCTGCACATCAGCAATGTGACATGTTTCAGGTGTTTTTGTCTTTGTTTTTTTTTTTATTAAGTGGATCATGTCTCAAAGTTGTTACATTCGTAGTTGAACATTTTGAACAAAATTTTCCTTAGAGTAATTCTGTCTTTTCCCAGGGATTATTCTATAGTTGGGTAAATAAAGTCCATTCTTCTACACTAGCACTTCCCAAATCCTCTTGTGCATGTAAGTCCCGGGAGATCTTGTTAAAATACAAATTCCTTTTAGTAGGTCTGGGACAGGGCCTGAGATTCTGTATTTCTCAAGTCTCCTAGATAATGTGGGTGCTGCCTTGTCTGCCAACTACTCTTTGAATAATGAGGCCATACATCACTTTGAGAAGCAAGCCTGTATTCTGGTTACTTTCAAAGAATACGTGTTCTTGTCTGTTTTCTATAGAAGTTGTTAATCCAAAGAAATGAAAGATAAAAAGTAAATGCCATAAACTGGTTCCCAAATTGGCCACAAATGTAATATTTTATACAGCAAAATACATACAAAATGATTTCTCATATAGATTTTATCTGCATCAAGTGCAAAAAAGGGACACGGACATAGCCATGTACCACTCTTATCAGCCAAGAAATGACATATGGTAAATTTCTCTTCTTGATTCCACCCCCCCCCCCCTTGATTATACCCAGATAAGTGAGCTGTATTTGGTAACACTAGAACAAAGATGGAATGTTGTTGACAGTTAAGAAGAATTTGGCAATTTCTTATCTGGCCGAATATGAGAAAACCTTATAAAAACATTCTATATTAAATTCAAACTTGTAGGTGAATGCATGGCCTGAAGAATTTGAGAAACATAAGCTGGAAAATGGCACCTGGATCTTCAGCTTCTTGTTTTGAACTCTTTATTGAGCTTTATTCCATGAGAGGTCCTCCCCTTGTTACGGACTCATTGTTCCTCTTCAGTTGTCAGTGGAGGGTTGGTGTCGATGAGAGAGTCGCATAAATTGTCTAATTTGAGCATGCCAAGTGATTTTGTCAGGCTCTCCTTTGGTCATAAATTGTGGATATAGCTATTGTGAAATAATGCTGTCATAAATTTGTTATACACCATTAATGAAGGGTAAAGAAGCAGAAATTTAGTTCTGTGGGAATGCACCCAAATATCAAGCAGATGGTGTTCTACAACATTTATTTGGGAAACTGTGCGTCTGTTACATAATCTAAACTATGTCATTTTCACATTTAAAAATATCTGGGTCATGATTTAGAGTTTTTATTGGATTGTTTTTTAAACTGAGAGGAAGAAGAAAGGTAACTGTATTTTAAATCATATTTGACACGTTACTAATAAAATTTTATTTCTGGTGAAATAAAGGTGCCTTATTAAGTGGGGGGAGGGGGAGGTCATGAACATGTGGCAGTTGCTTTATGTCCCTCGATTGTAGAGGCCTCATTTTAAAAGCATATGGTTATATTTCTTCAGCAGTTTGCTTTCAACACAAAATTTGCTTAAGTATTTGGAAGACAGTCCTAATCTTCTGGCAAGTTCTCTTCACTAAATTTGGCCTCAAAATGGTTTTTAGGTAGCATGAGTCAGAAGAACATGTGACAGAACTCACTCTAGTTTAGGCCTTATTCAAACAATGTAAGTATCAATCTCAGAGTCAAAGATAATTTCCCATTAGACTAGAATGGCAACAGATGTCCCCATCAGTTCTCCAGAGATTTGTTAGGGGAAGGAGAGGTGGAACACACAAGGAAGGTAGACTTCTTCTCTTTCTCTTGGGAGCTGGTATTTATTAATCAATTTTGTGAACCAGTGATTGTGAAGTTCCCTATAACCCATTGACTTAGGTGGGACATTAAAGCCCAAGTGTAAGGTATTTCCAAGAACACAATATTTTTCGTGTATATCCAAGATGATGGATTGATGAAATGTATAGTTATTTGAGCAACCCAGGAACAACCAACCCATATAAATAAAAGAGACTTACGTGTGTGTTAGAAACTTAAGCACACACAGATGGACACATCTAAGATGGTAACATAAAGATCCAGTTGATCTCTTCCAGGAGTCAAAAAACAACCTTATATAGTATATAAGGGCATCAGACAGTTTCCAGTATATATTTGGTGGTAATGAATCATGTTGTCCAAGTGACTCTTAGCTTTTCTTTCATAAATAAATGCATTTTTCCACTTGTGCTCTATTTGTGAATCCAAAAGTAGATGGTTATGTTTTTCTTTCCTATTTGAAAGTTTATGGAACACATACACACACACACACACACACACACACACACAAATATATACACGCAAACCACAGATTGCAGGTAGATGGGGTTTTTAAAAACCTATTAAGAAGTGAAAGAAATGAAAGAAAGGGTGGCATCGGGCTCTTTGCTGACAGTTCAGAGCCTGGAGCCTGCTTCAGATTCTGTCTCCCTCTGTCTGCCTCTCTCCCACTCCCACTCTGTCTTTCTCTCTCTCAAAAATGAATAAACATTAAAAATTTTTAAATAAAAAAAGTAAAAGAAAGGGTAACTCAGAATGCTTCTCTCAGGAAGCTTGGAATCTACACGAGAATTTCAAGCCATATTGAGAAGCATGAATATAGTGGAGTTGTTGAGTAAGGACAACTTTAACCTCAAAACAAAGACCCACCACAAAACAGGTTTTTTTCATCTTTTTTTCCTGTTCCCTGTTCCTGACATTATATCTCCCCATCATTCTACCCTACCTCCAGCCCAAGTCCTCTATTTGTGACCTGATTGCTATCCCCAAAATTAATACACATGGTGGCAAGCTCTACCAGGACAAATATTTATAAAGCCTTAGTTAAATCATCCCAGACCCATGTCTTCATATTGTGATTATTTTCATAAAATTCTTTGATATGAGTCTTCTGAGTTAAATATATATTCCATAATGTGAGACCCACTCCCAAACTTTCACTTATCTGGAAGATACTTTTGCTATGGCCCCATGAGTTTTATAAGTAGAAATATTTGTAAACAGTGCTGTATAAACACAAATTATATTGAATTACCATGACTCCTCTCAAGGGAAAAGAAGTCCTATCAATCTATTTCCTATGTTCATATGGACAAGTAGAATATAGCACCACTTTGACCAACTGTAGTTGTAGTTATTTCTATAGTTTATGAGGAAGCCAAATATGGAAGTTTTATATACACACATATATGTCTTATATTTCCTTCTCATCAATTTGTGATACAAAATAGTTGACAATTTTTTATTTATCAGATTAAGACAACCTCACCCTCACCTGACCTCATTGGTAGGTCTTTCTGGTCTTTCTCCTAGGAAAATCCTTCCCAAGGTGCTCCAGGCCATTTCCACTGGTCACCAGCCAGCTGTGGCCTGTCAGAAGAGAGGGGGACCTCATAGAGTGGCTCATTTTGCCATCAAAGGATGTAGTGACTCAAGTGTCAACATGGTGTCCTTCTGGAAATGAGGAACACCTGGGTTTGTAGTTACTGTGAAAAGGGAAACTGTCTCCTTACAATGGAACCTTATCCTGACTGCCCTATTTTTATAAAAGACAGATAGGCTAGGGGCCCCTGGGTGGCTCAGCTGGTGAAGTGTCCAACTTTTGATTTTGGCTTAGGTTGTGATCCCAGGGTTGTGGGAGGAAGCCCTGCATCAGGCTCTGCACTGAGTGTGGAGTCTGTTTGGGATTCTTTCTCTCTTCCTCTGCCCTTCTTCCCTGCTTGTGCTCGCTCGCTCTCTCTCTTTCTCTCTCTCTCAAAAAAAAAAAAAAAAAAACACATAAGCTAAACTCCTCATGTGGAACTCTCCAAGGAAATGTTCACCACTGACATTAAATAATTGAGAGACTAAATACACCAGCAATGGATGTCTCTGTTTAGCTTTCAAAATAAGCCAACTCTAAAAACTCTTCTTTCTGCTGTAGTTGATAGGCTATTAGGAACTAGAAAAAATATATAAAACACTAAATAGTTCACTGTCTCTGATTTGAATTATGTCCACTTTCCTGGATCCCTGCATAATTACATGGAATTGAATTGATGTAGTTCGCACAGATGGAGAGAGCTTTCTGCCTGGGGGTAAGAAACAGTCATGTTGTGGGGAGGCAGAATCACAGAAGCAACCTGGAAAGTGGGTATGAATGCACCAGGGACTTAAATATCTATTTCCATATTTAGAAGAAAAGGATCCTGGGCATGGGTCCAAAAACTTAGACAGTGTTGTTTTTCCTTCTTTGAATTTGCTCTAAGAGTGTGAGTCCCTTTCAGACAAATGGGCTGGAATGATTGCTTCTCTCGCTTGTGTACTTCACAATTTATTTTCATTGGCTTGATTTCTTTTGAAGAAACTTGTATGTTTCTTTATGTACTGCTGGCCTGCTGCTTTATAAACTTGTGTCTTATAAAAAGAACGAAACCCTAGGCTTAATGGTTCTGCATATATAGTTTGATGTTACCTGGGGGAAGCCCAAATGAAGATTACAGTATTGGAAGAATGCTCCCAGGCAAGGTGAGAAAATGTACATTTTATATATAAATTATGACATCAGTTCATTAATGGGTCTAGCCTTTTCTCTCATATCCAGTACCTTCCACAACAACTCAGCTTATAGGGCAGATATTGACTTTTAATCTTAGAGTCCCAGTCCAACTCTATAGGAAACACTAATCACATTAAATATTTTGCTTTTGTGGGTATCTTTCATTGCTTGGATAATGAGAAGCTATTTCAAAAATTTGGGTTCCCGCATTTTTGCTTACTGCCACCAATGGATCTCAGAGATTTGCTTCTCTTAGCTAGCTATTGAGTAAATGAAACCAGTTGAGAGTTGCCTGGGATACTGAGGTTTTAAAGATATTATCCTGCCCTGAAGGCAAAAATATAGAAGGGATAATAAAAATATATCCCAGATTCTAAGTCAAAATAGATTTACCTAAATTGCATGGAAAATACAGGATTGTTTGTGAGAGAATGAGGAGATCCCATCTAGTTGGGAAGAACAGGCAGGTATTAATGAAAAAGTAGAGCTCAACAACAACTCTGAAGAAAAGGTAAACTTTTAATAGGCAGAAGAAGGGGGTCAATGACCAAAGGGACAGAACTAGGAATTTGGGGGTAGGATTGGGGGACAATCTGTAGACTGGATTAGCTGAAACAAGGGAAGCAATGAAACATGAGATTATAAAATGATTAGGGGGCATTTTGTGGAGGGTTTTGAGCATCAGGCTTAGGCATTTGAATACTCTTTGGTGTAATGGGGAATGATTGATGGTTTTTTGGTGGCACTTTGGGACAGTTAGTCTTGTAGTAGTTTATTTGACGGATTGGAACAAGGAAACAGAATAGATGGGGGATACGTGAGGTAAGGTGCTTGGTAGATAAAGAAATAATGTGGTAAGTGGAAGTGGCAAGATAGTTATGACAGACATTGCAGAGACGTGGTAAATGTTTGGATATGGAGGGTGAGGGATAATGAATGAAAGGTAACTATAAGGTCTAGCCCTGCATTGTCCAATATGGTAGCCACAGCCACATGTAGCTAGTAATCACTTCAACTGTAGCTAGTCTAAATCGACATGTAAGTGTAAAATATACTCTGGACTTCTAATAATTTTTCACCAAAGAATGTACATATCTCGTTAATTTTTATATTGATTACATGTTAAAATGCTGATATTTTATATATTTTGGGTTAAATACACCATTTAAAGATTAACCTGTTTCTTTAAAAACTTTTAATGTGACTAGTAGAAAATGTAAAATTACATGTGTGGCTCACATATTTCTCTTGGGCAGTACTTGTTTAGACTCTAAAGAACTAGGAAAATGGTGGACTATCTATGGACATAGAGGAAAGAGGAGCAGGAGCTAGTTGAGAGGGAGAAATCACCAACTCGGATTTTAACATTTTAGCTTGGAGTGAATCATTGAAGTGAAGTGTTAAGCTGTTGAAAATACAAATGTGGCGTTAAGAGAGGGTTGAGTGGTCAATTGCTAAATCTTCCAGAACTACTAAGAATGACTCAAAAGAACGATTATCGTTTTGAGTATATAACAAATAATTTATCCATCCTGGCATACCTCTTAAGATTCAATATGGCATATATGGACCTCTTTGACCTTCCATATGGGCCTTTATCCTTACAAAATTCTCCTTAGTTTCAAATTCTTACAGAAAGAAATGATGTACAAAGTGCTGGGGACTTAGGACGGTGTGAGAGGGGAGTGTGCAGTGCGGTGTGCTTACACAGCTATATCCAAACTGATCTCTTGGGTGTGGCAATGTGAGCACTGACACTAAGAAAAAAACAACACATATGCTTTGGAGCATTAGGGAGGAAGCAAAGATGTTCTTTATGATATTATAATCTGATTTGTGGCCATAAAACACCACCAGACAGTGAGATTCTTCTTCCGTCCCAGTATATCTAGAGCATACCCAGGAGATGCTCCATATACTTTGATCCAATATTGTCTGTTTCATTAAGGTGTCTCAGAATCCTCCACTGGATAGACTGTCTTTTTCATTTGAGCCTCTTTCTATTTGTCCTCATTGCCTTTTTTTAAACTGCTTAATTACATGTCTCTTTTCTCCCCTAGACATACAGAAACCACATATTTATATTTATCTCCCCCAAAGTGCTCAATTTTCCTTCATTCAGCCAGTGCTATGGTGAATGAATAAACATTTAAATAGTTACCATTTGTTGAGTGTTTACTATATTCTGGGCACTGAACTAAATGCTTTGTAAGTACTTAATTTCCTTCTCACCCACCCTATGGGTTACATTTTATTATCTCTCAATTTACATACAAGGGAACTGAGGCACAGAGAATTTAAGAAACCTCTCTAATGCCATCCACGTGGTACATTGTAGAGCCAAAATTGGAACTCCTGTGGTCTGACTCCAAAGACTCCAACATGAGTGAAGATGTAGTTAGTTCTTAGGAAAATATTTTTCAGAGTCAGACAGACACAATACCAAGTCTTAGTTCCACTACTTACACCTGCAGAGACTTGAGGAAGTTCCTCTCCAAGCTTTCTTTCCACTTGATTTTCTTCTATCTAGAGTAGGAGAACTGATTTCCCATAACTCTAAGGTTTATTATGTGAGTCACATGAATTAATGCATGCACAACATTTATTACCATGCCTGACTTAAGGTCTATGCTCAAGAAATTTTAGCAATGTAAAATAAATAATCATGTAAGATAAAAACGCCAATGCATTAACACAATTAAGTAAATTTGATACTAATTCAGAAACCATGAGAAATCTTTAGTGTTCCATTTATCCGGGGTTCCCCACTTCTTCCAAAATGGCTTCATATAAAATGGTTACAAATAAATAATTCTGATGCTTCTAATGACAGTTCTCAAAGTATGAACTAGTTCTTCTCCACGAATGGTGCTTTGTTCCACGCCAATGTGTATAAATTAATCATCTGTGGGGAAGGGGGTGTTCACAGACCAGGCCTTCCTTCCTTCCAAGGACAGGCTAAAGAAACCTAAGACACGTACACACACGCATCACAAATGAATTGAGCGCAACTGGTGCTGGGGTAAAAAAAGCAAAGCATGGCTACAATATTGGCATTGTATATTTCACAGGCCATGTTCCTAGGAGCTAAGTGATACCCACACCACACAGCCACAACTACAGGCTTTCCAAGCACAAAGCCTCCTCCCCACAAAGGATTCCAGTCAAAGAGAATCTGCTTCCATACTGGTAGCCAGAAGCCTGAGTAAGGGCCCTTCCCCAAGCTTAGCAGTGTTTTCAAACACACTCAACCGCCAGATGGCTATTGGTCTGATTCACAGGAATTTGGTATGATCACCAAGGTAATGTGTCCAATTTTTAATTCCCACTCTGATAGTTCAACTTGAGAGGAAATAAATACAGCTAGGCAAGTTGGCAGCAAATCAGAACTTCAAAGCCATGTGTTCAAGAGTACATTATTGACAGGTCGCAGTTTAAACTAGGAGGAGAGTTTTTTCTACAGCTTTGAGAATTGTGGATTTGTCGCATGTGGTGGCCAGATAGACAGTTGGAAGGCATCTTGCTTAGTTTTCTCATTTTGTAGAGAGAACAGAACCCAAGAAGGTAAGTGATTCAGGATTGAAATGGCATTCGAAACCAGAAATTTCAACACCTTACCAGATCTGAACATGTTTAAAAATTATAATCATCTATTTTGCTGATAACATTATCATGAATGAATGCCAAAGAATTTAAGGATTAAGCTTCAATATTAAATCTATTTTATAGCCATGTAACTCCTTGTAATCAATGATTTTTATGTTTCCTTCTCTAGACTGTGAAGTACCCAAGAGAAAGACTGTCCTTTGTTCGTCTGTTTGTTTTCTTTATCCTCAGGAACTAAATAAATGTTTCTTGAATGAATAAATGAGTAGACCTGAATCCATCTGTAACATTTCCTTTGCAGAGCACTTCACACAAAGTGAAACTCAGGTAGGCCTCTACTTAATTAGGAGGGTGACAGGGAAGGTAGGCCCTTGGAACAAAAGGCACAATACCTGTTCAGTAAATTTGAGTCAAAAGAATCAATGTTGCAAATGAAAAGCTAACATGCAAGTGAAACTTGCCTACTTCTAGCTTCTACCAAGTTAGAAGTCCTGCTAAACGGATGTGGATGCTAAAATGGAGCACAATGACAAATGCATGCTCTGCTAGAAGAGGGGCTTTCAGGGCAAGGTAAACAGATCTAATTCCCAGTCTCTTTGGGCATCATCATGTAGAACAGCTGGTGCCAATGTGGCCAGAAACAGCAAATCTTCAAGCAGGAAAATAGACGTATTATGCCAAAATTAAATGAGTAAAGGAGGTGAGAGTATTATACTCTAATTTTTGAGTACGTTGCAAAAAAAAAATCATATTAATAGATGGAAGGGATTAAGCTTAAGACTGTGCTTTCATCCAGAGCTAGGAAAGACTTCAAAGAAAGGGTTTTAGGTAAAATCCATTAAAATAGAAGTAGCCAAATGATGGATTGCTCAGTCGGAACACTGAAAGTCGGTTGGAAGGAAATATACAATTTGGCGTTCTTAATTTCAAACCCAGGACTCAGTTCATTGCCCTTACAATTAGACTCTGGTATTATATACTTGACTTTTGAGGTTAGCATTTAACACATTAAAAAAAGCAATACATGGGTAAGGATTCTTTTTCTGTCATATGACAGAAACCCAACTGGTTTAGGCCACAGGTCTAATTCTGCATACATAAAGGGACACTGCTGGATTCAGGGAGCTTCTCTCCCTCCAGTGCCTGATTCTGGCAAATGAAAGGAACTGTTTCTACATGTGCTTTTTTATAAAGTTTGCTTTGAAAGTCAATGTTGGACAATTCGTTCATTGTTCTTGGCCATGTCTATCCTTCTTCTGAAGCACTGAATGCCTCAGCTTCAGTGTTTGGAACAAGAATTTCTGCAAATAAAAAAGACATCTGGTAATATTTCAGAAACATTATGTTATTACACTAATTTTTAACAGACTCTCTGCTGATTTGCAAGCCCAAATGGAACAAAAATGTTTTGCCAGCAGCAATTAGTATTATTCATAACATATGTGTAATTTCAGTGACTTCAATATATATTCATAGTATTTATGTGTATTTGAAATACTAACTCCTGGGGCACCTAGCTGGCCTGATTGGTGGAGCATGCAACTCTTGATCTTAGGAGATGTGAGTTCGAGCCCCATGCTGGGCATAGAGATTACTTAAAAAATAAAGTATTAACAAAAATACTAAATATCTCTTATTTAAGGTTGAATTTATCTTAATTTTTCTTTGGAGCATATCAAGTAACTGTCAACTTCAAGAGTTTTTAATCTCAATAGATTCTTGACAGATCTATATAAGCCTATATGAATAATAAAACTGAATTTTGAGGAGACATGGTAAGGTAGAAACTTCTGAGTTGAAATGTACATATCAAGGATTCTTTGACTTAGTTCCTACTTTTCTTTGCAGTGTCTGTTCCAAAGGCACAGTCAGCCCCCATCTTCCTACAATACCGTCCTCTGCCCCACCCCACCATGACACACAGAAAGACCAAGAACTGAAAATACCCTTAAAAGTAAGCTATAGCATATCTGGTTCCAGCTTCTGGGAATATTTTCTATTATTCAAGAAAAATGGGGCTGAAGTGACTATCGACACTATCTATTTTGCCATCTGGAACTTAAACCCATCATCAGCCCTTTCTCATTGTCTACCTTTTCTGATTAGGGTCGTTATGCCCCTACATAAGCATGTTGCTCTCCCCTCCTATGTCCACCTGTGTCATTAATCCTTGTTTTTATGCATTGATTTAGATACTGAAACTTCTAGAGAACAGGACAAGAAATGAGCATTTGGGTATAGGGAGGTGACATAGAGTTTTGCTTTGTATTATTGGAGATATAGTCTCAATATGTACAAAGGCTTTATTGGAGGGGAGGCCAAAACAAAAGTAATTCCAATACTTTGATGGTCCACAATATCAAAGAATCAAATAGCAGAAATAGGAAGTGATTAATGATTTCACTAAAATCCAGAAGAGACATAATAGAAGAATATCTCTAAGCCCTGGAAATTGAGTTAAATGCTGTGTACATCAATATACCTTCTAACTATAATAAGCTGTACTAAAGCTAAACCACAATCCTGGTGTATTGGCAAACATAGATGTATCTTTCTTCATTCCATGAGGAGTAAAATGAAAAACAAGAACAGACCTCAATGATAGCTGGGGTATTGCTCAACATGCAAAACTATTTCAGAATAAAAGTAATGTTATGTGACCATTATAACTCAGAGGAACAGAAATATCATTAAATGATTAACCCTTAAGCTAGAAAAAGATTTAGAAAAAAAAAAGAGTCTACAATAACATTTATAAAGCTATGACATCTATAAAACAGGAACAGAAAGCTATAAAAAGAGAACAAGTTGTACAGAAAAGATCAGATGAACTTAAAAGTCAACAGTTCAAGATGAAGATGAAGCTGGATGGGAAGAGAAAAGATTACATAGCAATTAAAAATACAGAGCAGACTAAAATCTATATTGGAAAAAGAGCAGAATGTCGATTTAAAATCAATAATGGGGGGCACCTGGGTGGCTCAATAGGTTAAGGTCTGACTTCAGTTCAGGTCATGACCTCATGGTCCATGAGTTTGAGTCCCTCATCAGGCTCTGTACTGACAGCTCAGAGCCTGGATCGTGCTTTGGATTCTGTGTTTCCCTCTCTCTCTGCCCCTCCCCTGCTCATGCTCTGTTTCTCCCTCTCTCTCTCAAAAGTGAATTAAAACAGTAAAAAAATGTTTAAAATCAATAATGGGAATGGTAATATGAAGGCAAATTTAATAAATTTTTTCCCATAATGCAGAGGCAAAAATTAAAGAGTTTTAAATATTGTGAAAAGAGTGTTGATAGAGGACATACAGTGAAGAGAAAGGCTTTAAAATGTAGATATTTAAGTGAGGAATAAATAGTTGAATAGAAGTGATAGTAAAAGATATCACTGAAAAAATACTTCTCAGCATACAGATTAAAAGGGCTCATTATGTTTGAGGAAAAGTTGACAAAATTCCAAATCATGGAAAGATGTTTCATTATATAGATAAATAAAATTATCATAAGCATTCAGACATGAAATATAAAGGCATATAAAAGACTACAAATCAGCAAAGTATAATGCCAGAAGGTAGTAAAGCATTGTATACAGAGTATTGAGACAAGAACTTCATAAGTCACAAATTCTTTTTAAATGTTTATTTATTTATTTTGATGGGGGACAGAGAAAGAGGGAGAGAGAATCCCAAGTAGGTTCCACGCTCAGCATAGACCCTGATGTGGCGCTCAGTCCTACGACTGCAAGATCGTGACCTGAGACAATTATCAAGAGCTGGACGCTTAACTGATTGAGCCACTCAGGCACTCCTCATAAGTCAAGAATTTTAAATGTGAATTAGGTTGGTGGTCAAGTAAAAGAGATATAAACATATTCCAAGGTACGCAAAGTCTCAGAAAATGTCACCCTATTATCTTTTGTATCAGTTACCGATTGATGCTTAATAAATCACCCTAAAACTTAGAGCTTTAAAGCCTCAAACATTTATTATTTCTTATAAGTTTACAGCTCAGGTGGGTAGTTTGGTAGAGCTGGACTTATCTCTGTTGGTTTTGGTTAGCCTTGCTAGTGCATCTGCAGTCAGTTGATGAGTTGGTAGAGGGTTAGGATAGCCTCACACACAGGTCTGATTATTGGCTGGCCATCAGGTGAGACAACTGTGGTGAAGGAACCACATACATTTCATCATTTAGCAGGCTACTCCTGGCTTATTCAGCTGGTGGTTTCAGAGTTCCAAGAGTGGAAGAACACAAGACTTTCTGAGGAGGCCTCAGCTCAGATTGATTCAACATTACTTTCACCATATTGATTTAGTCAGAGTAAGTCATAAGGCCACAAGAATTGGGAAATAGACCACCTCTTTAAAAAAAATTTTTTTTTAATGTTTATTTTTGAGAGAGAAAGACAGAGCATGAGCAGGGAAGGGGCAGAGAGAACGGTAGACAGAGAATCTGAAGCAGGCTGCAGGCTCTGAGCTGTCAGCAACAGAGCCTGATATGGGGCTTGAACTCACAAGCCATGAAATCATGACCTGAGCCGAAGTCAGGTTCTCAACCAACTGAGCCACCCAGGCACCCCAGGAAATAGACCACTTCTTAATGGGAGAACCTGCAAAAGCATATTACAGAAGACATGGATACAGGGAGGGAGGGGGTGGAAAATTAAGGGTGTATTTGCAATCAATCCAACATATCTTAAAAGAGTTGAAGAAGTGCTGACTCACTCTAAGAAATTAAGAATGGGGAAACTGATATAAAAAACTGTCAGTGAGCATTGAAATCAGTTAAAACAACATTAAGCATAAATGAATACTAGAAGTATATTTACAAAACTGGGTAAAATATAAAAATCATTCTTAGAAAGTTTATAGGGGTGCCTGGGCGGCTCCGTCAGTTAGCGTCTGACTTCCACTCAGGTCATGATCTTGGGGTTCGTGGGTTCGAGCCCCACATCTGGCTTTGTGCTAACAGCTCAGAGCCTGGAGCCTGCTTCGAATCTGTGTCTCCCTCTCTTTCTCTGCCACTTCCCTGCTCACTCTCTCTCTTTCTCTCTTAAAAATAAATAAACATTAAAAGAGAGAGTGAGAATATATACTGTTAAAGATTTAAGTTCTGTACTATCCTTTAAAAATTGTTTTTAGAAACATAACTTTCATGGATTACTGTGGATAGTAAAGAGAAGAGAACTAAAACTCAAGACAAAGGAGTATAAAAGCTAGCAGGAGACAAGTTAATATGATAGACAATCATCTTATTCCTTAGTCCTATGGACTTCAACCATCTCAGAAACAATTCTAGAACATTCATGTCTTTATGTACCTGAGAACCCCTTTCTCTAACCTTTCACCTTTGTACCAGTGAAAAATGGCATGGTTGGTATACATCAGGTCTAGTTTGGTCCAGGCAAGTCCTCAATCACAGATGTGGCATTGCTCAGTATGCAGGTAGCTCTCAGTGGTTTTGACTGGCTCTCCATAGGGAACAATAATGGCAGGCTGGTAACTGAGGATGACTTTAAAGTTAGTGGGGCACCAACCTATATTGATGCATGCTTCAGTTGGTCTTGATGTGACAAAGGCAGCAGAGACATTATTGAGATTTAAATAACCCAGCACAAAAGATAGCAGAAAGAATGTTTACATTTAACCAACAGAATGAATATCTTATCTGTACTCTGCTATAGTCAATCATTTATGATATAATTGGCCCATGATTGTGACTGTGGCATATATGGCCAGAGGGAAGTAGGCAAGGGGATTGATTTGGAATTCTGTCAGTCCAATATTCAAGGTATTATCAAATTTGAGGAAATAAGTGAAAGAATAAAAAAAATCTTGCTACCTTGTTTGGGCCTTCTAAAAAAGCAGAGGCAGAGTTAGGATTGAAAATACTAACTATTTGGGAAACACAAGCCATGGGTAGTGAGATTGAGAAAAAGTGAAATGAGGCAAGGAAAAAAAGCAAAGCAAAGCAGTGGTTATAGCTTCACAAAGAGTAAGAGGAGACTTGACAGGTCATGGAGCATGAGTGTTTACTTGGCACACAGGTATTATCTGAAAGGCAGGAAAAGACAAGCTGAATCTTGGATAGTCCTTGGAGGGGAGAAAGGAGGGGGAATTTATCTGCCCAACATCCTCTCATTCCCTGTTTCCCATTGGTCAAGATTCATCATGCTCTACGTAAACATTCAGAAAACTTAGATACCATACCTATGGCATGTCATTTCATCTGAGTCCAGAAATAGATCACATGACATGAATAAGCTAAAGGAGGCAGGCAGCACCTTTGCAAGAAGGGAAACAGAGGAGTCAGGAGTGCTTACAAGGTTTTATCCATTCATGTGGTAGGATTAATGTCATGTGGGCATTCAGTACTGAGGTTACAGTTATCCTTGTAGATAACCTTCTGATCTACTGTGGCAGCACTAACAGTGTATTCTAGGGTGGTGATGATGATGAAGAGATAGGGCTTGACTATATCTTTGGGAACCCGAGGGACTAAAAAATAGAAAATTCCTGGTTTGACTTTTCATTATCAATATGATTATTAGAACTAGACCTATCATTCAAACTGGAAAACCAATAAGCTTTGTAGACCTGTACCCTGGCTGAGAGGTTTTGAGCCCAGTCACGAATAGTATCAATCATTTTGTCACCAGTAGTGCAGTGTCCACAGGTCTGCTTTCTGCCCCATCTTCCTTGCTGGTGGTCAGATGTTATAGATGGAAAGGCTTCTAGGTCTACTATGTTTTCACTGATAACCATGAGGCTTTTGAGTTACAATCTTGCACTGGCAGGCAGTATTTTCCTGATAGGGCCACCCTTTCCTGGTTCTTAATAAAGCAGGTATAGATATTAAAACATAAATCCCTAAGTATATACCAAATCCATTTGTTTATCTGAGTCACATAGCTTCAACTCCTATTCAATAAAGTAGGTTCTTTATTTCTGGCTACAGACAATTTTCTTTTTCTGCTTTTAAGTTGAGCTATGTAGAATAAACTTAAAAAAAAATCTGGCTATTGTAATTATTGAGAGTAAGGTGTGTAGTCATGGTGAGTTTTCTTTCATTTGCTTAGTCTGCATCTTCACCTGAAGTCTCCCGATGCATTCTAAATTCTATCCTTTGAAATACAACCTTTACCTTCAATTGAATTCTCATGTATACAGGGTGTGTTCCTGAAATCTCTCTTTTCTCTTACCAGTGGGCTTCCCTATTCTCTTTTTTTTTTAATTTTTTTTTGTGTTTATTTATTTTTGAGAGAGAGACAGAGTGCAAGCAGGGTAGGGGCAGAGAGAGAGGGAGACACAGAATCTGAAGCAGCTCCAGGCTCTGAGCTGTCAGCACAGAGCCTGACGTGGGGCTCGAACTCTCGAACTGTGAGATCATGACCTGAGCTAAAGTCAAAAGCTTAACCCACTGAGTCACCCTGGTGCCCCAGGGCTTCCCTATTCTTATGCCATTGCTCTACCATTTTACCATAGCTTTAAAGGAAATTTTGATGTTCTGTAGGGTAATTCACCACTTGTTGTTTTTCACATTTTAAAAAACGTTCTATATGTTCTTGCTCATATTCTTAGGAGTCAGCTGTTGAGTTCAATGATCAGTGTCAACTAATTAGGGAGAAGTTAAGGGATGCTCTTGGAGGAGTTCATTGAGAGGATGTGACCACCAGTTGACCCTCAAGCAGGACCTGGGCAATTGGACACTCCTTACTCCCTCCCCTGCTCTTGGAATGTGTGTTCTACCCACCCTTCCCAATGCTAGGAGCTGTTTCAAGAACATAACCTTGAGAGAGCAAGGTGTTATTGAGACCATCTGGGCTGAATACATGGTTGAACCCATGTATTTAAGGCCTTTATATAAACTTTTAAGTCTGGTGGGTAGATGTGGAGATTTACTGATCTTGTGGCTACTCAAGACAAGCTTTATATGTAAGTTCCCTTACTTTTTAAATCTGCCGCCTACTAACGTGGAGTGGTCTGCCTCTTAGTCTTCCCTTGCCCTCTGTGTATAGGGGACAATTTGTGACTCAAAAAACACTCTGTGTCTTTCTGTTTATTCAAATTTTCTTCTATATTCTCCAGTGGGGTTGTATAGTTTATTTCTCTAAGGTTTTGCACATTTGTGTTAGCATTATTCCTAATTAGTTTATGGCCTTTGTTGATACAGTAAATTGAATCTTTTTAAAAAAATTATATTTGTGATCTATATGTGTATATATATTATATGTATATGGGTTATAGGAAATCTGTTGATTTTTTAAAAAAATTTTTTTTAACATTTATTTATTTTTGAGACAGAGAGAGACAGAGCATGAACGGGGGAGGGTCAGAGAGAGAGGGAGACACAGAATCTGAAACAGGCTCCAGGTTCTGAGCTGTCAGCACAGAGCCCGACGCGGGGCTTGAACTCACAAACCACGAGATCATGACCTGAGCAGAAGTCGGACGCTTAACCAACTGAGCCACCCAGGCGCCCCAAAATCTGTTGATTTTTATTGTTGATTTTATCTGGCTACTATACTGACTTTAAAAGTTTTCCATTTGATTTACCTGGTTTCCTCAGGTATAAGATTATCTTCAAAGATTGCAGTTTCATTGTTTTTTTACCTGATTAATTTAACTTTTATTTATTGATTCTTCCTTGGACCTGCATTGTAATGCTAATAATAGTACTAATGGGTCTTCTTATCTCGTTCCTGACTTAGTGGAGATAGTTTTAGTATTCTACAACTAAGTATAAGGTTTATGTAAGTTTCTTGTTAATGGCCTTTATTAAATTTAGTTTCTTTAATTGCTAGCTTATTGTTAGATTATCCTTATCATTAGGAAGTGTGTGGAATTTTATTAAATTCTTTTTTATTTTTGGCATTTGTTGTCAAGATGTTTTGATTGTTTACAATTTTTTATTTAATAGATTTCCTAATGATAAACAATTCTTAACATTCTTAAGATAAATGCTATTTGGTTGTAATATAGTACTATTCTTTTAATTCTCTTTAGAATTTGATTTGTTAAAGTCTTCTCTAGAAATTTTGTTTCTCTATTTATAATGAAATATTTTTCTTCTGTTTTGATATCAGGATTATGGTGGCATGGAATCTTACACTGAAGAAGATAAAGCAAAGGAAATGCACTCCATTTAGACAATACATATTATAAAATAAGAAAACAAAATCTGAAGGCATAATACTGATTATCTGAATATAAAGAACACACACTATATATGTGTATATATGTATATGTATTTATTTTTATATGTATATGTAGCTAAGTATATGTATACATATATTTATTAATATAAAATATACATAATATATAATATATATTTCATTATATATAAAGTTATGTGTTATGATGGAGCATGTGCTCAGAAAAAATATATAGTCATATTTGTTCCTTTAGCAAAACAAACACAAAAGAAACAGAATGATAATAAATATGAATTCAGAAGTTAAGAAATTATAAAACAAAAATTTGCAGCATTGGTAAGTAAACTAGAGTTAGTTCTCAGAAGAAGAAAATCATAAAATAGAAACATCAATGCCTAGTTGAATTAGGAAGGACACACAAAAAGAATTTAAGAGTGCTGTGACACCATAAATGGGTGATTTTTAAAATGATAAAAAAGAGCCATGTATGGCCATAAATATGAAAATTGGATTAAAATGCATAATTTTCTGACAAATTGTAAATAATCAAAATCAAGGTGAAATTGATAAGCAAAAGAAATATTTTTACGAAAAACCTTTAAAGATTACCAAATAATTGATAACCAAAAAACTGTGGGTCTAGATGTTCTTACCACTTGAATTATTTCAAGATTTGAAGACATTATATCAACTGTCATACAATGTAGAAAAAAATGAAAAACTCTCCAGTTCACTTTTAAATCTAGGAAAAAACCCTGGTAACAAATCCAGTCAAATGTAACAGAAAGGAAAAACAGAATAACATATACACGTATGTGCCACAAAACTAAATTCAGAAGTAAATTAAGAGTATAATGTACCAGGAACAAATAAGTTTTGGTTTGGAGATATAAGAATGTTTTGATTAAAAAATTAGAAATAAAGCATACTATGTTAATAAATCAAAGGAAGAAAATGGAATATTTCAAATTTCTGGTAGAAGAATTTTTAAATTATATTTTAAGCTTATTTATTTTGAGAGAGAGAGAAAGAGTGAGAGCATGAGCTGGGAGAGGCAGAGAGAGAGGGAGATAGAATCTCAGGCAGGTACCACGCTATCAGTGAAGAGCCTGAAGTGGGGCTCGAATCTGCGGGGCTTGAACGTATGGAAGTTTCACTGACTGAGCCACCCAGATGCCCCAGAAGAATTTTTTAAAAGATGATGATGAGTATCATTTTATCAAAAGGCTATGTTATACACTTAATGACAGACCAAAAGCATTTTCACTATAATCAGGAGTGAGCTAAGAATGTCTACTTCTGATCACTTTTATTTAATGTTGCCCTAAAATTTCTAGGTATAGTTACAGGAAAAAATAGACTATTATTTTCAGGTGGTATTTTTTCTTAGACACAATACAAGATAACCTATTAAAAATCATTAGTAATAATAAAAAAATTAAGTGACTTAAAGAGAAGAAAATAGCTTTCATAAACAATTATCTACTAGAAAAAAATCAACCACAATGGAATAAAGATACCATTCAGAATAGCAATAAAAGCACAAATATATAAGATAATGAGTTATTGAGTGCATCTTATATAATGGAGTTATCATAATATAAACAGGATGTGTGAGGGAGCTGAGCCATATTTTTGAATGGGGCTCATTAATACTATCAATATCTGTTTTTCCCCAATTAATGTTTATGTTTAATACAATTTTAATAGAAACCTACGTTTTTTTCTTTTTGTTTTATATTTTTACAAACTTTTATTTAGACTCATTGGAAAGAAATAATTTTCATTCACGTTTGCAAGATTATTGGAGATTGTAAGTTCATTGAACTTAGTAACAATTACTAATAGGTATTCTGTAAACTTTATACTGCTAGTGACACAGCAGCATGTCTTCTTTCTGCTCTTTACTTCCATAGAGATTATCTTATAGTCTTAAGAGCTAAGCATTTTAAGCACGAGTAGAGACAAAATATTCCCCATATCCAATTTGTAGCCTGAACTTCAGAAAACCAATTTAATTTAATTGTAGTTAATTAAAAAAAAAAATTGAGGCATAAGTGACATATAGCATTGTTAGTTTCAGTTATACAACATAATGATTTGATATTTGCATAATGCAAATTATGCCTATATACTGCAAAATGCTCACTACAATAACACCTGATCACAGTTAACATCTGTCACCATACGTATTTACAAAATGTTTTTCTTATGTTGAGGACTTCTAAGATCTACTCTCGTAGCAATCTTCAAATATACAATACAGTATTATTAAATATAGTCACCATGTGTACATCACGTCCCCGTGACTTACTTATTTTATAACTGGAAGTTTGTACCTTTTGACGCTGTTCACCCGTTCCTCCCATCTCTGGCAACCGCCAATCTGTTTTCTGGTATCTATGAGTTCATTTTTTTTTTTTTTTCTCTTTTTTAGATTCCACAATGTAAGTGAGATCATACAGTACCTGTCTTTCTCTGTCTGACTTTCTTTAGTTAGCATAATGCCCTCACGGTCCAATGTTGTGGCAAATGGCAAAATTCCATTCTTTTCTTGGCTGAATAATAATCCATTGTGAATATATACCACGTTTTCTTTATATGTATAATTCATCGATCAATAGTTAGGTTTCTTCCATTTCTTGCCTGTGGGAGATAATGCCACAATGATCATGAGGGTACATACATGTTTTCAAATTAGTGTTTTTGTTTTCTTCTGTGACCTCTATTTGATTCTCTTATATTTTCTATCTCTTAATTGAAGTTCTCACATGCTCATACATTCTTCCAAGCTTGATGAACATATTTATGACCATTACTTTGCACTCTTTTTCGGGTAAATTACTTATCTCTGTTTTATGAAGGTTTTTCTCTGAAGTTTTATCTTGTGTTTTTCATTTAGAATATATTCCTCTACTTCTTTACTTTGCTTCATTCTCTGTGTTGGTTTCTATGCATTAGATAAAGCATTCACCTCTCTCAGTCTTGAAGGAATGGCCTCGTGTAAAAGAGGAAAGTTATTGTTCCACCCCGCCCTTGCTTTTGGTTGTCTCTCAAACTTCTGTGATTGTCCAAGCAGTCTATTTTATTTTTCACGGCTTCCACTAGTTGGGGGTGTGCCAAGACCTCTCAGTGTCCCAAAGAGGTCAATCTCAGTACCTAGATTCAGGCTGATTGGAATCTAGACTCTAAAGAAGCAGCTTTTAAAATATGCAAATATATGCAGTGAAATGTATGCAGCCCTGTTGGTTGGCAAGCTAAGCCCCTCTAGCCACTAGTTCTAGGTGATCTAGAGGTGTTCCCTGGGTGCCAGTTGGAAAACCAGGGCTCCAGATGAGCGTGTGAGTTTCCTCTGGGAGCTACCGGCACTCTGGAGTGTGGTAGAGGGAGAGGGTGAAGATAGCACCTACCCACTGAGGTTCTGGAAAGTATGACAGTCAGCCTTTAGACGTATGTTTAGTTAGGAGGCTGGCCCTCAGGCTGCAGCTATGTTGATAAGCAGATAGGCCTCTGGCACAGAATGAGCTCCTGGCTCTGTTGCCTCTGGCTGTGCCCTGGAGGCGGTGGTCGTTTAAGGATTCTTTCTCCGTTGGTTACAGTCCTGTGGGACCCGCCAGCGTAAGCCCCACCCTGGCCACCACAGCCAGGTTCTGTAGAGGTGTCCTCTGGTGGCAGCCACAAACGCTGGACACCAGACACGAAGCCCGGGCACCACACATGCGCACAAGTTCCCCCTCAAGGTACGCCTGGTGCTGCGTCTCTGCGGCGGGAGTGCGCCAAGATGGCGCCCGCCGGCGGCAGTCCTGCGCAGGGTGAGTGTGGAGATGGTGCCTACCAGCAACGTGGGGGGGGGGGGGGGAGCCCACGGTTAAAAATAAAAAATAAAAAAAATAAAAAAGATGGTGCCCACCAGCTGAAGAAAGGCAGAGGGACAGCGAAGGAGGGCGCCTGCCAGACTCGGTCCTCGTAGAGCCCCACCGTGGCCCCGGATGTGCGTCAGCCCCGTGGGCCGCCTCTCAGGCTGAGGCTCCAAGATGAACGAAGGAGCCTGGCCCCCACAAAGTCACGCCTCCGTGGGCTGCTGCCTGGGCCCTGGGGCAGGTGAGTCCCAGCGAGCCCCGTAAGCGCCCTTTCTCAGATCCTTACATCCTGTGGGGCTTGTGGCGGAGCCCGCTCGTTTTCAAAAAGAGATATTGTGGGGTCATCTCTCAGGTGCAGGTCTTAAAAGTTGGGGGGTGCCCTATGTGGGGTTCAAACCCTTAGTTCCTCAGGGAGAGGCCCTGGGTTTTGAGTTTCTTCCTGTGAAGTCACTGCACTGGGCATGGGATTTATGGCGAGATCGTGTCCCAGCTGCTCCTGCCTGCTAACAAGCGGACCGTCTTGTCTTTTGTTTGATGTGATACATGGAGTCACTCAGCCAGTGTCCAGGGTTTATTTTTTTCAGGGGAAGATACTCCACATGTAGCTGCTGATTTTGTGTGTTTATGGGAGGAGGTGAGTTTACGATGCTCTTAAGTTGCCACCTTGAACCACAACCCAAAACCTACTTTTAAAAAACTTTCACCGGGGCACCTGGGTGGCTCAGTCGGTTAAGCATCTGACTTCAGCTCAGGTCACGATCTCACAGTTTGCCAGTTCGAGCCCCGCGTCGGGCTCTGTGCTGACGGCTCAGAGCCTGGAGCCTGCTTCTGATTCTGTGTCTCCCTCTCTCTCTGCCCCTAGCCTGCTCATGCTCTCTCTCTCTCTCTCTCTCTCTCTCTCTCTCTCAAAACTAAATAAATATTAAAATAAAAAAAAAAAAACTTGCAGCAATATGATTCTAACATCCTTCTGAATGAATAAAAACGTGGGAATGGATAATAAAATTTCAAAAAGAGGGAGCATGGAGAAAATACTGAACTAGACATTGAATATTATTATAAAGCCATAATAATTAAAAATAGGCTGCTACAGGTGCTGAGAGTTATGGCATCTAATATATAACTGTAAATAAGCAAATATATATTTGTTTATGTATTATTTATATACAACAAATATTTGTGTGTAAATATATAAAAGGTGCTTTACAAAGGAAGGGGCGCTCAGATCATATTAAGGGCCTAGCACAATGTACAATAAATGGGAGCTGAGGATAAAATGAAGCAAAACAGGGGTAGAGGCAATGACCAATATGTCACCACAGAGAAGGGCATGCGGTTTCAGGAAGCCCACCCTGGAAAGGTGAGTATAGAACCTGTATGTAATATTAGCACAGAGTTGACAGGTCCACGGTTCTAAGTAGAACAGTTGGTCCACACTCAGGAGAGGAGGTGTCAGAATTCAGGACTCTAGACCAGGGCTTGGGAATAGTAAGTGAACAGTCAGAGCAGAAACTGAGCCATGGAAGGATTGGTATTAGGGACTAGACCTTGTTTCTCATTGCTCTTTGACAAATTCATCAGTATAGTTTCAAGAATCCCTAGTTTAAATCTCTGTTCTGCTATTTACTAGTGATAAAATGGGTTAAGTTACTCAACCACTCTGAACTTTGATTTTCTTATGCATAAGGTGAAAATAATACTTGCTCCACAGAACTGTGAGGATTAAAAATTTTTTTATAAAGTAAATAATGTATTTTATTATATATGTGTGTGTGTGTGTGTGTGTGTGTATAGTTCTTAGAAAATTCCTGGCAAATAGTTCTATATAAATATTAGTTAATAATATTCATTATCATCATCATCATCATCATCATCATTATTAAGCTCCTTCTATGGGGCAGGTATGGAAACAATGGAGATGTAGTCCTGAGGTTCTCGCAATCCAGTGTGGGAAGATGGAAAGATGGATACTTTCAATTCATGTAAAAATACTGTAAAGTTAGCAGTTTGTGTAAGCCCCAATGCCTGCCTGTTTTGGAGGTGACTTTTTATTTAAATTACACTTAATCAATTTCTCATTTATTCCTACAAAGTAAAAGATAAATCAACAAAGAGATTGACATGAACATAGTTTGTTTTCCAGGGTCAAGATTATGGTATACCAGTTGTTTCCCATTCTTTTCACTTGTCATTGCAGCAAAATGTGTTCTCCTGTTATTAGTCACTTTTGGTAAGCATCCTTTCATATAAAATATTTATTGAGTTAGAAATACAACAATTATACCTTTATTTTGTAAAATTTAAATTATTTTAACTTTTTGACTTTACAAACGGTGATGTCATCAATATGACACATAAAGCCATTTTCAATTTTCTTATAATAGATTTCCAGGGGTGGAATTACCACACCTAATTACATTAATATTTCTAAGACTCTTGATATGTATTCTCAAATTATTTTTCAGAATGATTATATTGTAGCATCTGAAAGTGCTTATATCACCTCAACATGGTTTCTAGATCTTTCTATGAAAGATGGCATAAAAAATTACCATTATTAAAAGCATCATTGGAATATGTACATATGTGCATAAGTGTTCATAAGTGTCTGTTTGTTACTGATTATGTAAAAGGAGCTTGGCAGAGGGAGTCTGGTAGATGCAAGTTTTCTGTGTGACTTGATTTTGATTTCTTTTGTATCTTTTTTTTGTTTTCCTTCTTTACCATATAGACTTCTGATACTTTCTTTCTGTTAAGATGGGTTGTTCAGGGACTTTGAAACATTTTTTTTTTTTTCATCTGAAAGTGACCTATATACAAGGATCACTTCCTAAGAAACATATGAATGAAACAGCTGTAGGCAGTGTGTAACATGTGAGAAATGATAGGCTGGGTTCTCTGCTCTGTTGGCCTTTAGGCCTATGTATGCTGTTCCCTCTTCTGGGATTATTCTCCCCTCCCCCACTTAGTCTGGTGAACTAGAAACTTCAGGGAAACCTTTTATGCTGACTGTCTCTATGGTGTGCTGAACTTCACCTCCCCATTTGGACATTTTCACACAATCCAAATGGAAAATATTGGCACAAATTGTGTGGCACAAATGCTAAAATTGTAGCTGGTTTCCGGAGAAACCAATGAGGACTCAGACAACCTCTCAGGAGCCCGTTTTTCTGTGTGTATCCATGCCAGGCTTCCACTGTGCTGTCCATGCTCTCCAGTATTTTCCTTTTGTGGAGATAAGCTGGGCCACATTCCACCTTATATTCTCTCTCACTTGGTCAGGAAGAGAGAGCTTCCTCCTCTCTGACAGCTCAAACCAACGTTTGGGAACTATATCATATTAGTTTTGATTTGTTTTCCTTTTTGATCATGATCCCAGTCTAGAACTTACCCCTAAATAGAGAGGAGCAAAGTGAGCTGATTGGCTTGGCATTAGGAATAGATGCCAGACAAAAATCAAGGGCTGTTCCAAAAGTAGTGTGCCTGGCAACCACGTATGATAACTCATATAGCTCTGCATTCTAAACATCAGTCTTCCCAGTAAACTATAAGCACTGGTAGAGCGTATGACATTTTCAAATAAATTGTAAAAATTTATAAAGATCTTACAAAAGGCTTTTTTCCCCCCCAACAAAAACTGGTAACTCAGCTGGTAACTTGATCTATATTGTAGCCTGTAAATGCAGGCTTCCCTTCCTTGGCAATGTTTGTATTCAGGAAGGCCATCTCCCTCCCCAGTGACTTTTATTTTCTTCTGGGCTCTGGGCATGAAAGTATTGAATCACCATCAGTCAGCATTTGACAGCCTCCTTCAACATTCTAGATACTGAAGATACTGCTCAGAGCTGTGAGTGAGCCTCCCAACATGCAACATCCATGTATCAAGCAAATGTTAGGATTCTGTAGAGCCTATATTGCGAGTATGAGAGGTTAAATAATTCCACAGCCAATAAAAAGATTAGTCATTTTTCTGATATAAAAGGGAATATACAATATCATTGAATATGATATTAAAAATTATAATTTTTAATTATAATTAAATTATATAATTTTATAATTATATATTATAATTCTATAAATATATAAATATATATAATTATATAAAATTATATAATTTTAATTATAATTAAATGCCCCCTCTTTGCATTGAGGGGGCAAAGAAGCACCGATGATAGGAACGAAGAGAGACCAGAGTTTAGGCAAAATTTGTATATTTCCCCCCCAGAATTTGGAGCCTGGTATGATCCAACCAATTCCTTTAGCTTTGTAGGCCATGTTATTGACCTCTTTGATGTTTTCCCTGCTGGCACGTAGGATGTTACCATAGTGTTGGGAGGGACCTGTGCTCCTTTTCCTGAGCCAGTTCCTTCCCAGTTAGAATGGCTGTCCCTGCTACATGGAAGGATCATGTAGGAGTTGCTAAGCACTAAAAGTCATATCTGCACACTGACTGGCCAGTATGTCTGGCATAGAAGTGTAGGGGAGAATAAAAATCTCCATTCCAGATACTCAGGATAAAATGGTGTACACATTTTCAGAAAGCTGTGGGGAGAAGATATTTCCCTTGGACTTGGAAGGAGAATAGAGATCTTTGAAACTCAGAAAAGAGTAGGCAGGTGTGCCCTGCTTGTGTGTAGTTTGTGGGAGTCAGGACTGCAGTCGTGGGGAGCCTCCTTATTGCCACACCCTGAAACAGCTGGATCTGAAGGGGTCACCCTGGCTGGGACCGTACTCAAATCTTCTGTAACCAGAGTGGGTCTCCCTGCATCTTGTTACTACCTGGACCCAGAACTACTCTGGCAACTGTGTGTATGTGTCTGTGTTTCCCCTGATGACAGAGATTGAATTCTTTTTCCTATAGTGTCATTTTGGGTATAGATGAGAGCTTAGAGTTGCAGTGAACTTGTGTTCATAAACTCTTTGTCAGACCAGCACTTTTGTTTTTGTTAGAAAACAACAAAAACACCCCAGTGGTAACATTGATGTTTATTATAGAAAATTATAGGTAAAGACAAAAAGCTAAAAAATAAAAATGACTTTGAATCCACCAGTCAGAGGTAATCATTCTCTGTAGATTGATAGAGATTCATTCTCTCTCCATCCTCCTTCTCTGTCTCTGCCTTTCCTTCTCTCTTTCCCTCAATCCCAAGAGTAGGATGATTACAGACGTACAAATTTTTTTAACCTGAGTTTTACACATGCACATACACTTGAATATACACACATTATATTTTATGAAAGTGTTTTTAAGTCATTAAATATGTTTTCATAATATTTTTAGTGAAGGAAATATATTCTACAACTTAACAACACCCCTGTTGCTGGACATTGTTATTATTTCCATTGTTTTGTTGTTACAAACAACACTCTGATAAGAAATGTATGAATCTTTGTGGACATTTATTACTTAATATTTAAGATTATTTCACAAACTTTAGAATTTATAGGCCAGTAATGTTCCTCATGATTTCTGGAAGTTTGTCGACCTCAGCTTCAGAATAAATTCCTTTGAGTAAATTACTAAAAGTGGGAATTGCCACTTCAGAGGGGATCCAAATGATAAGGCTTTTCATGCTACTCCACAGGACCCCTGCCACTTTTCTCCTTGCAGGATTGTGAATGGTAATTCTAGGATTCAGTGGTCAGGTTCTCTTGTGGGTAACAAACTGTAGCAATGCTCTTTAACTCTAGATGGTGATGTTGCATTACGTTAAAAAAAAAGCCTGCTCTGCACATGCAAGGAATGGATAAAGACGGTTTTCACAATTGCATATGGATCTACTAAGACAAGAGAGATAACAGTGGGGAAGTGGCTATATAACTTTTGTCTGTAACACATTATCTGGATTATTTATCCAAAGCCAAGATGCCACACGTTCTTTCTTGGCATTAGCTCTTTGTGACATGTCTCTGAGGAAAGGGGTAAATAATTTACAAGGATGAGGTTGCAGACCATGCAGCTTAAAAAAATGAAAATATAGGGGCGCCTGGGTGGCTCAGTCGGTTGAGCGTCCAACTTCGGCTCAGGTCATGATCTCGCGGTCCGTGGGTTCACGCCCCGCGTCGGGCTCTGTGCTGACAGCTCAGAGCCTGGAGCCTGTTTCGGATTCTGTGTCCCCCTCTCTCTCTGACCCTCCCCCATTCATGCTCTGTCTCTCTCTGTCTCAAAAATAAATAAATGTTAAAAAATTAAAAAAAAGAAAAATGAAAATATACTCCCATCCACTAAGTTGTTGTTTTAATGCTCACTCCAGCACACTTTCTCTCTATTTCTCAGGGCATCTTGGCTGTGGACCACCTCACTTCTCCTCCTTATGCCCAACTGTGACTCTCCAGTAGATTATCTGTCTTTGGCTTCTTCTTTATTTGCAGGCATAAAAATGCTCCTTTTTCTGAGGAAAGGAATGGTGGTGTGCCCTGTGAGTCACTCACTCACTTCCCTCTCTCTCTCTCTCTCTCTCTGTCCTGCAGAAACAGAACTTGAATTTTAATACAAGAGTTTCTGGATGGTTGACCATCCATCTTCCAGGACAGGCTGAGGCCTCTTTACAGTCATTGAAGAAAATGCTTTGGATGGGAGAGATATGTAGGAACCTCGTCGCTCTTTGGGATGACATGCTGTCCTTGGTCTAGTACTTGTTCTTATGCTAGTCCTTTTCACTTAGTAAACTCCTCTGCATCTTCCAAGAAATGACTCTACTCAAATATCTCATCCTCTGTACAGCTTCTCTTGGTCCCTCTAGTAGCTACCCTTCTCTTGGTCCCAGAGATAGCTACCTCCTTTGTGCACCCAAACACACACAGTCATTTTTCTTTCAGAAGTGTTTATTGACTGCTAACTACATTTGAGGTTCATAACAAACAAGACACACATGGTTTGTTTTTCAGAGCTCAGTAGTAAATGAAATATCACTTAATTATTAATAATACCTTGAAAAGTATCAGAAAGGACAAGTACATTTCTCATAAAAATTACAAGTAAATTGGGGTGCCTGGGTTGCTCAGTCAGTTAAGCATCTGACTCTTGATATCAGTTTCATGAGTTCAAGCCCCGCATTGGGCTCTGAGCTGATGGCATGGAGCCTACTTGGGATTTTCTCTCTCTCTCTCTCTCCCTCTCCCTCTCCCTCTCCCTCTGCCCCTCCCCTATTGTGCTCTCTCTCTCTCTCTCTCTCTCTCAAAATAAATAAGTAAATAAATTACAAGTAAATTCTTACAGAATTTAAAACAATCTACTTTGGGAAGCCGAGGAAGACTAGGAGTTAGTTTGGTGAAGGGAGAAGGCTGAGGGAGCCAGGCAGGGAGGAAGCAGTGCACAGGTCCCTGGAGGGAGGGATATAATACACACAAGGAGCTGAGAGTGGGTCCAGGATGGCTTGTGCCCCGTGGAGAATGGCATGAGATCAGGCTGAAGAGGCTCTTCAGTGTCCTGTAGTCCATGTTATGTACTTTGACTGCATCTAAGAACGTTTGGAAATCTATATGAAAGATTCAGAAAATAATTAATTGAGTCAAACTTGATTTAGAGAAGATCACTGGCAGATATTTGGAGAATGGTTCAGTGTATGACTGCTGGGAGACTAGTTGGGAAGCTATACAGTCTTCCAGGTGAAAGGTTTTGGTGATGGTGGAGATGAAGGGGATGGCTTTGAGAGAGATGTAGGGGTAGAAGAGCTAGGAGTTAGTAGCTAATTATATGGGAAATGAGGGAGAGAAAGTATCAAGGATGGTGTCCCAGTGTCTGGTTTCAACAAGTAGGTGAGTTTATGAAAACGTGGATAACTGAAAGACAAATGGATGTGGTTACAAGGTTATGAGGTCAGCTTTGAACAAGTGATATCTCTAATGTCTGGAAAATATCCAACTAGTATCACATATATAGTTCTGGGATCCAGAAGAGAGTCAGGTAGTTCAGTGATCTTTAAAGTATGATCCCTAGACAGCAACATCACGTGGGAACTTATTAGAAAGTCTCCATTCTGGACCTATTGAATCAGAAACTCTGGGAGCGGGACACAGAAATTTGTTTTAGCAAGCTCCCCAGGTGATTCTGATTCATGCTGAAGATTGAGAACTACTAGGGTATATCTCCAACATTTAGAAGTTTTGTAGAAGAGAATGAGTAAGCAAAGGATTCCCAAGGAATGATAAGAGTTGTAGCAAGAAAACTGAGGAAGTGTGGAGTCACAGTAGCAAAATGAAGGAGAGGTCGGCTGTGTTGAATGTTCTCAGAAGCCAAAGTGAAGACTGAAATGAGTCCATTGGTTTAACAACATGAATCTTACTGATGATTGTAACTAGAATAATTATGAGGGAGTTGTAGGGCAAATAACCTGATGTATATGTGGGCTAAGGAACAAGTGGAAGATAACAAAAGTGGAGGTGGCACATTCCTCTTTGATAAACTTACCTTAGAACAGGATATGAAAGATGGGTGATAGTTGATGGGGAATGTGAGGTTGAGGTTTTTTTTTAAATTGTATTTTTAGCACATGTATGGAAAAGTGCATAAATCATAAGTATATGGCTCAGCTCTGACAAGTTGGTGACCAAACTCCATTGTTTTCAATCATTTCAATTTTTAAATTGGGATATAATTGACATGTAGCATTACATTTGTTTCAGGTGTACAACATAGATTCAATATTTGTATATATTGCAAAATGGCCAACACAGTAAGTGTAGATAACATTTATCATCATACCAAACTCAGTTTTTTTTTTTTTTATCATAAAAATGGAGAACAATGGGGAAATGAGAGCCTTTCCCTGGAGCACAGCTGAACTGTGTATACAACCACAGCAGCCCAAGCCTGCTCTCCACAGGAGGGTGTTCACCTGAGCCCTTTGCTGAGCGCTATCTGTCCTTCCTCTTGGGCATCCTGTAAAACTCAGGCAGCTTTGCGAGTTCAGCTCCAGGGATGGAGCTTAATTGGTTTAAATTTATCACAGTGATACCATCCCTCTTGACAATGATTGGTTCAGTACCGAGGCCTTGGCCAATCAGAGCAACTTTTACTGGTCAAGGGTTGGACAAGCAAACTAAGTTGATCCAATCAGATGGAAGGAAAGGCTTTAACTCACGGTTCAGGCGCTTGTGCCTCACTCCCTTTCACTGGATGGAGCAGGAAGTGTGTTGCTATTGTAGCTGCTTGTGGTCTTCTTTCAACTGTGGAGTAAACCAGCCTGAAGGCAAAGGAGGGCAGAGAAAGAGAACTGTAGAGAAATGGTGCTGAGCCCTGACTGTACTTTGCTCTCAGTCCTCCAAACCTGTGACTTTCCTGCTCTAGGAGGTAAGTGTGATTATAATTTTGGCCTGTTTGCTTCAGGTTTTCTGTTGTTTAGTGGTGAAGGTATCCAGAAACAGGTAGGTATCATTGCGCTCTTGAATACTGGATAAACTAAGACTCATAGAGGTGGAGTCGTTTGCTTTGGTCATACAGCTAGATATCTGAATCCAGATATGCTAGATATGGAAGCTCCTGTGCAGTAGATTCTAGCTGGTCTGTATTTACCAGGGGCACAGCAGAAAACAGATTGCATCATCGAGTAATTAAGCAGAGTTTAATAGGGAGGCCCTTTACAATGGTAAGAGAAGAATTAAATGAAACTAAAAAAAGGTTAAATGAAGCTCTCCAAGCCTCGCAGTAAACAAGAGTCATTTATATCCCTAGATTTAAAGGGGCAAGGACAGAGTGAGGAGATGGGAGACAATTTGGGGAAACTGGGCAGAGCTGTAGCTCTGGACACAGGAGAGGAGTCACTCTCTGGAGTGAAGGACTTCAGTAGAGGATTGCAGCCATGACCCAGACTTGGCAAGACAGTGAGGGAGCCTGGGTGATAAATACTCTGATTGCTTTCTTTTTCCACTCTTCAGTCTCCTGTTGGCTCCCTTGAGAAATCACTGGGCAAAGGCCTCGGGTGACACAGTCCATAGAGGAAGGAATAGAGCAGTAAACGAGAGGAGAACAGACTTGGATGAACAGATGGGAAGTATTCCACACAAGGCACCTCTTACTCTTCCCCTCTCCCCAGATTCTCAGATTCACCCAGTGTTGCAGATTGGTTAACCTGAGAGTGGACTCAAGATAGGCTTGCAGGATATTCAGTATAAAGTGTTTTTGGTTTTGTAATCAACACCCATGGAGGAAGGTCAGGGAGTAGAATTGGGTAGAGAGGAGACGAAATACAGCACAGTTCTGAAGAAGGCCTCAGCTAAACATGGGGTCCGGGTGGCCCTTCAGAATTCTCCCAGGTTTGGGGTAAGGGACCTGGGGCTTCAGTAGCCCTGTGATGATCAGTCATTGGATGCATACTCTGAGTATCCAAAAGTCACTGTCAACTTAGACCCTTTGTCAACAACCCTAACAGTGTTTGGATCTCTCTCAAGTATACAGTTTCTTGAATCAAGAGCCTGTGTCTCAACTGAGGGTTGATGGGGGGTGGGAGGGAGGGCAGGGTGGGAGGGAGGACAGGGTGGGTGATGGGTATTGAGGAGGGCACCTTTTGGGATGAGCACTGGGTGTTGTATGGAAACCAATTTGACAGTAAGTTTCATATATTAAAAAATAAAAAAAAATAAAAAAAATAAAAAAAATAAAAATTAAAAAAAAAAAAAAAAAAAAAAAAAAAAAGAGCCTGTGTCTCTTTTTTTTTTTTTTTTTTTTAGAATGTATTCCTTTTTTTTTTTTTATTTTTTTATTTTTTAATATATGAAATTTACTGTCAAATTGGTTTCCATACAACACCCAGTGCTCATCCCAAAAGGTGCCCTCCTCAATACCCATCACCCACCCTGCCCTCCCTCCCACCCCCCATCAACCCTCAGTTTGTTCTCAGTTTTTAACAGTCTCTAATGCTTTGGCTCTCTTCCACTCTAACCTCTTTTTTTTTTTTTTTCCTTCCCCTCCCCCATGGGTTTCTGTTATGTTTCTCAGGATCCACATAAGAGTGAAACCATATGGTATCTGTCTTTCTCTGTATGGCTTATTTCACTTAGCATCACACTCTCCAGTTCCATCCATGTTGCTACAAAAGGCCATATTTCATTTTTTCTCATTGCCACGTAGTATTCCATTGTGTATATAAACCACAATTTCTTTATCCATTCATCAGTTGATGGACATTTAGGCTCTTTCCATAATTTGGCTATTGTTGAGAGTGCCGCTATAAACATTGGGGTACAGGTGCCCCTATGCATCAGTACTCCTGTATCCCTTGGATAAATTCCTAGCAGTGCTATTGCTGGGTCATAGGGTAGGTCTATTTTTAATTTTCTGAGGAACCTCCACACTGCTTTCCAGAGCGAGCCTGTGTCTCTTTGGGGAAGGATTGAGGGACTCATCATATACTTGCCATGGTATTGCTGGGTTTTGAGTCTGAAACGTAGCTCAGGTGTAGAGACTGATAAAAGAATCATGACTTTTTGTTAGGGTGCCTGCTTTCAGACTTCTGACTAACCACCTTGGAGTTCTTTTGGATTTTATGTAGATTGAAAAGCATCCTTATTGACTGCCCATCTAGTTCAGCCCTGTGGAAGCTCTTATCTCTTAAGCAGACTATAACCCACACCTGGTCAGGCCTCCTTTTACTGACAGTGTGTCCTTGCCACTCTACAGTATTTTCATCCACCTGGCTTCTGGTTAAGTACTAGTATATGGCCTTGATTGTTTTTGGAGATTTACCATGCCGGTTGTTATCAGGTGTGAACCCACTTCTGCATCTCTTATGTGCACTGACTTACGTAGGAGAGCCAACAACCAAACTTCTTAGTGTTGTTTTTTCCCCTCTCACCAGACATTCCTCATTGCTTTGGTAAATGTTAAATCCTCTCACTCTCCTGTGAAGCAAAGTGATCTGATGGATTTTCTGGCTTTACATAGTATATCCCTGTGGATATCACTTCTCTACATCTTTTAACCCCTTTTTCCATTGTCTGGCACAGTAATTCTGCTATTTCTGTTTCATTTAGTATGGGCCATCTTTTTCAGGCTTCTAGAGGCCTTCTTAGCTGTGTGTTTGTGCCACTTTCAAAGGTCTTTGTTAGAGCATTAATGCTGTATCATGAGAGAATAAACTTTTATTCAGATTAGTGTCTTATTGCTTGGGTCCAGCACACTCAGAATCTATTTTGTCTTTTCTGGGTGAACCATGCAGTTACTTTGAGGGTATTGTTTCTCCTAGCATGTCTCCAACTGAGTTGTGCTGTGATTTAACCATAGTTACTAGTCAAGTGTCCATATGGGAGAGTGGCCACTGAATGGGCACATATTCCTTTGTTAGCAAAATCTTTGCATGATTTTCAAACAAAAGAAGAGGGTTAGCCCTTCCCTGGGAGAATTAGGCCACTTCTTCAGGCTTAGAGAGTTGAGGCAGTCTGGTGATTCAAGTGCTTTGAGTCCGTCAACCTAGATGCCTGCACCCCATGTGTCAGAATCCTATTCTTTTCAAATCAGGACCCTAATTATGGCACAGCTGATCTTCCTTGGTTGGGAGTGTAATCTATGAAACTTTGTTCCTGGGTGGTGTCCACAGCTTTCTCTTCCTTCCTGCTGAGGAGATAAGAACCACTTTATTCACCACCAAGGAAATACTCCACTTTTAGTTGACTATTTATTTTGTCTTTATCCAGAGCATCCACAGTTAATTAATAGCATTCTGGTTCCACTGTCCTAACAATTACTGCTTCCTCCATTTTCCCTCCAAATTGAGCTAATGCATTCCCTTCTACCCATTTTTGTTTACCACCTGTAAACGTTTCAACAGTTGCCCTGTTGCCCTGTGCCAGCGGCTATTTGTGCTGTTTCTGTCATCAGAGGTGGGTCCTCATTGCCAGCAGGTGGATAGATGATCCAATTTGAAATTCTCTTCTTGGCATTTGTTTTCTCTTGATACAAAATTTTGCCAGGTGGATTCCTGGGAAGCCAACTGTAAAATACAGAAGAGCGTACAGGAGGCTTCATAAGGAATGTTCTTGATAATGCTCTTACAATCAGTTCTTAAGCAGAAAGGGAAGTCTCAATATGGAACGAATAAAGGCCTCTGCTGACCCTACAGGAACCTCTAAGGCTGACATGCCCCTTGTCCTAAGTTGTAATGTTAATCAGTCTTTGGCTTTGGGCTGCCCCAGAAGGTGGTTTGATTTTAGGTGAAGCGGTTTTATTTAGCCCATTAAAATCTCCAAAGAGTGTTGACTACTGCACTCACAGCAGCTGAGGAAGGAAATAAGTTCGTTATTTGTATTCAGCTTTCAGGTATAATCAGAATAGAACATTGTGGAAGTTTAAAGTGTGTGGTGTATTGATTTATATATTAAGTAGAAGTTTATACCCTTTGATCACCCCTTCATTCTTTTTTTAAATTGATGTATAGTTGACACAAAATATCCTATTTCAGGTATACATCATAGTTATTTGATGTTTTTATACACTATGGAATGATCACCATGATGTCTAGTTATCATATGTCACCATACAAAGTTGTCACAATATTGACTCTATTCCCTATGCTATGCATTACATTCCCATGACTGACTGACTTTACAACTGGAAGTTTGTACCTTTTAAATATCTTCACCTATTTTACCCCCACATCCCTCTGGTAAATGAGTTTGTTACCTATATCTGTGTCTGTTTCTGTTTTGTTAGTTTTGTACTTAGATTCCACATGTAAGTGAAATCTTATTTCACTTAGCATAATACCCTCTAGGTCATTTTTGTTTTGTCACAAATGGCGACATGTCATTCTTTATGACTGAATGATATTGCATTGTATATACCACATCTTTATTCATCTGTTGGACGTAGGTTGCTTCCATATCTTGGCTCTGTAAATAATGCTTCCACAAACATAGGGGTGCATATGTCTGTTCACCTTGGTGTTTTCGTTTTCTTTAATCACCCCAAAGTGAATTGATTGTATGGTAGTTCTGTTTTTAATTTTTTGAGGAACTTCCCTACTATTTTCCATAGTGGTTGCACCAATTTACATTCCCACCAACAGTGAGGGTTCTCAGCATTTCATTCTTTTTTTTTTTTAAGTTTATTTATTTTGAGTGAGAGAGTGCAGGCATACATGCACGCATGGGGGGTGAGGTGGGCAGAGAGAGGGGCAGACGGAATCCCCAGCAGGCTCCACACTGTCAGCCCAGAGCCTAATGATACAGAATTCAATCTCATGAACCATGAGATCATGATCTGAGCTGAAACCAAGAGTCAGACACAACCAACTGAGCCACCCAGGTGCCCCCTCAGTGTTTCATTCTTGAAGGAGGATGTAGGTGGCCTGTCAGAGCATGCTTCACATTCAAATATGTTTAACTTTCAAGGGAAACAAACTTAAGCTGGAATGAAAAAGACCTTGGAATATGAACAACATGAGGATAGTAATTTTTGTCCATTTTGTGTGTTGCTTTCTTCCTAGCACCTAGAACACTGCCTGACCTATAGTGTCAGCTCCAGAAGTAATTGTTGAACAAGTGCTTGTCACTCTTAGATTCCAACAGAGCATATGCAGTGTGCCTTCCCACCCCTTTAGTCACAACTGTTACTTCTAAATAAGATACTATGCTTTCGTTGCCATAGGCTGGTCATCAGTTTCAATCCATTGTTTATGGATGTTATTAGTCTTTATCGACTGATGTTAAAATGGAAAAATCTGAGATTTTTCCCATTTTCTGAGAATTAGTTGATGGAGTCACAGTGTTATTCTTGACTCTCATATGTTTTTTTAGAAAGTTTATTTTGAGAGAGCTTGCAAGCAGAGGGAGGGACAAAGAGAGAGAAGGAATCCCAAGCAGGCTCTGTGCTGTTAGCATGGAGCCTGATGCGGGGCTCAATCCCACGAACCATGAGATCATGACTTGAGCTGAAATCAGGAGTTGGACACTCAACACTTCTGAGCCACACCGATGCCTCAGCTGTCACATTTTTCTGTTACTGGGCAACTTAAAATTCATTTGTATTCGTGTGGTTAAGTTTTCTTTTGTTTCTTAGAGCTAACAATGCACCCATAATGGAAAATCTAACATTTGTTTTGGCTTTAAGTATCTGACTTATTCATATATATATATATATATATATATATATATATATATATATATATATACATGTGTATATGTATGTATATATATACATGTGTATATACGTGTGTATATATGCATATATATGCATATATACACATACACACGCATATATATATATATATTTTTTTTGTGTGTGTGTGTGAGATAGCCAAAAAGTATCACTGATTTACCATAAAAAGAGGACAAATACACAAACTGATATAGAATGCAGAAAGCTCTTAAAATGTGAAAATCCCTTGGGAAGCAACATTTAAAAAGAGATCTGTTCACAAATATCTGTTATTTAACAAAATCACACCTACTTATCCATTTTTCTTTATATAAAGAATTGTTGCAGATCAAAGTATCTAATTTATATAAATATATAATTTATAGTCTGAGTTTACTGTTAGGACACTTTGCAGAGATTTGTACATTTAAGTTCTTTTGAAATCCCATCAGATCACTTCCTGTTACTCATCTTTTTAACTTGCACTTGTGACCTGTAGATTTAACTGTCTTGATACCAGAATTCATAACTGTAACAGTGTAACTCTAGAGCAAACTTCCAAATGCTAATTTTAATAATACAGTCATAGCATCTGATAATAGATTCTTTTGTGCCACACATGATGCTAAATACCTAACAGTGCCATCATCTTACCTCGTGCTCACAAGCATCCTGACTCTAGAACCTTCATTCCTAACTTCTGCCCCATGTTCCCTTCCAGGGGCACAGGGTTGCTGTTCTTCACTGCATCGCCTGGCTGAATTCACTGACAATCACCACCAATAATGGTCATGGAAAGTGCCTTCTAAGTCCAAAGATTTTAGTTTTGACATCAAGTGAATTCACTTGGGTAATTTTATGAAACTGATTGTTGTCCATCAAGATTCAGCCAAAAAAGAAATAGGAAAACATTGAAAGTGGTCACAGAATTTGTAGTTGCCTGAAGAGCTCTATTCTGCTTTTGGATTGCTGAATGTGGCTTGTTTTACCTGTTCTGTTATTGAAGGTGAGAAGATTTTGGCAGGTAGTGTTAGTCCAGACATTCCTTCCTCTTTGTGTGACAGCCTGATAGAGACACTTGCCTGTGCTCTTAGTAATACTCCCCTCCCCCTCCCCCACCCCTCTCTCCCTCCCACCCTCCCTCCCTCTCCCTCCCTCCCTCCCTCCCTCTCTCTCTCTCTCTCTCTCTCTCTCTCTCTCTCTCTCACACACACACACACACACACACACACACACACACACACACGTGTGTGCACACACAGGATCTCCATGACAGGAATGATTTTCTTTCTAAAATGGAATTATCTGTAGAGTGTTAGATTGTGAGCTACTTATGAGTATGTTCTGGATCTTTTAACCCTTCCCAGAACTTTTCCCAGTATCTTGCACAGTCATTGGTTGAATGAATAAATGCAAGAACAGATAACAGTTCAGAATACTAGGACATTTAGACAAAAATAGCCATCTGAGGATAAAAATGTAGGGCATGTGGCTTATCAGTTATGAGTGGACACAAACAGATTGTATCCACAGTAGACTTCCTATCCCAGGAAGGACTTCTTGCAGCCTCTCGATGCTTGCTTCTCTGCATTGGGACAGGAATCTTTTTTCTGGTAGTTCACAAAAACAAGATACCAAACAGCTAGTTTGCCCCTCTGTAATCAATGATCTCCCCAGCTGGTTGCCTGATCGATGTCACTGTGAACTTTGAAATGTCATCTCATTGTATAATTCATTTACCATAACCAACTGTTAAACATAGCAGAAAAGTTCTTGCTTTCTAATGCCCCTTTAAATATCTTGAGTATATTCCACTTTTAGGTTCCTGTAATAGACATATGCATATTCTTTTCCTTCTATTAAACATATGCTCACTAGGAGAAGGATCAACTCATGCTGACCTTTCAGGCCTTTGAATTGTATGGCTCTCAAAGGAAATCAGTACAGGTCCTTTCTCTAATCCCTCATGTGATCAGATTACCCCATTCTATAAATTTTTCTATAAATAAGATGCAATAAGTGGAAGATGAGAAAGAACAGGACATTGGAAAGAACTTTTTAAAAAAATGGATTCAAGTAGAAGAAACCTCAGGGGACCTAACAGGGTCACATCCTCCTTACAGTCAATATGGTGTCACAGTAGGAAGCCTGTCAGGAGAGGATGATTTAGTGGCTGTGCTAATTAATAAGATGGAAAGAAAAGTTAATAAAGCTTTTCTTCCATTGATATAGTGTATGCTCCCATCTTTCCTCTGTGCTCTCTGAAAGAAACAATTTTGGATCTGAGATTGAGTCTCCCTTTGTCTTCACCTCTAACAACCACATTGTGACATGTGGCAACTCAGCTCTGGTGTGTAGGTGCTAAAGGGAAGTTTTCGAGCGGTTCATCTGTGATGTGCAGGACAGTTATTCAGGTGATTAGCTAGATTCTATTCAGGTCCAATAAGAAATGCTACCCTGAGATTTCCTTGGTCCTGTCACAGGTCAAGAGTAGTCAACCAAGTTTGATTGAGCAGTTCATTAGTGGACGCTGTCGAGCTTATATTATCAAATTGGAAGTTCTTGCTCAGTCAAAATCGGTAAGTGGGTTTTTCCTTTTTCCACATTATTTTAAATGAACATGAAGTAGGATGACCTGTTCTCACAGTGCCACATCAGCTCCACTGTACCATGATGGAGTCTGGCATTTCCCCTCCACCCTGGTTTCTAGTGACTGCCTTCACTGGACACATTGCTAGGGCCATGAAGAATATATTCTAATATGACATTTAATAAAAGTAAATCAGAATTGCGGATGAAGGTAATAAAATGGTAGGTGACTCTTTGACAACTATTATGTGGGTACATCAATAGAATTGGGAATGAAAAATTTGTCATCCTATTTCCTGAGAGCTGAGAAGGGGTTCATTCCTTTATTTTGCATAAAAAGCAGTGTCTGCACAAATTGTCCAGCCAGTAATGTTGAGTCTGGAACTATGTTTTTTAGTTGATGTTTTTTAGGCACCACGTCTAATCTTTTCGTGTTATTCTGATGACCAGTTACTATCATGCTCACTCGTCAGAATTCCCCGGTTTCTTACTGGGTCATCAAGGTTTGTTTATCAGACTCATGGCCTAAAAATTGGATTTGGGGCAAAGAAATAGCCAACAAAAGGCAAGTGTAAGAAACCACATACCCAAACAGGAATGGGCTTGTTTGAGGGATCTTTTTAAATTTAAAATAATTATTTTAAACTTGGGGTTTTATGAAGACCAAGTAGGTGATGGATTGAGATTGAAGGAGACCTTGGAAGGATTAGTGCTCATTTTGCTTAACAGGTTTACATATATCCAGAGGAGACCTTAAAAATAACATACAGCTACAACTGCAATATGATCCTTCCTCATTAAGCTCTGGGAAAACCCTTGCCCAGAGGAAATGTCTCCTTCCTAGTTCTCTGTGCCTTTCCTTCCTTTCATGTCATGGCCATTCTGTTCCTGCCCTGATTCTCTCCTGCTTTGCCTCTGGTCTGAGACTGTTCACATTCAGCAGGTCACCTGCTGGGATCAATGCAACTTACCAGTTCCAGAACTTTCTTAGTTTCTCCATTTGCAAATGTTCAAGGCTTCAACTTTAAATTCAGTTTTTACTGATTGCGTTTCTGCCTGTATTGGGACATAATGCTGGGGATTTCAAGGTACCTCCTTTCTGATAATATAAAATGCTTATTATAGCTGCTACTGCTTATAAAATATATATGCTGTGGAAGTGGAAGAGGCCTTTGTTTTTTTTGAAAAAGGAGGAAATGTCCTTTCAGCCAGAGTCCATCTGAAATGATCTTTCCCACTGCTGTGCAAGCCTGACACTGGAGTTTGTTTCACTCTATCAGTTTCCCCAGCTGACATCAGTAGTTAAAGTGAATCATTTGCTACTTCCTGGGGTTTTGCCTTTTAACCAGTTTATGTATCCTATTTGATAGAAATAGTATAAAAGGTAGAGGTCATAAGGAAAGTAAAAGCAAGAGGTAGGAATAATGATAAGCCATACTTTCTACATTTTTCTAGGATTATTTCCTGTGTGCCACATTCATTGTTTTGTAACCAAAATTGGCAGAGAAATTACTAGAATATGCATTGTCCTTGGGAAATACCTAATAATTTCAACGTCTCAAAAAAAAATCTTTTTGAAGATACAAAGATGTTTTAGATAATCTTTGCCTTCTTTCTTTTAGTGAAATAGATGTAAACTCATCGAGGTCAGGAGTCTCCATCATCTTGCTGTCTCCCCTCTGGCTTAGGGTGCATCATGTTCACAGTAAATCGTTGTTGAATAAGTGCTTGAGATGATAGCCCTGTGGGTCACCGCTGCTCTGAGTAAGTTGACTCTGGGTTCCTGTAGACATCCTGAAGCAATCAAATGTCAAGCCCTGCTGCTGTCCTCTTGTTAGCAGGGACTCATATTCACCAGCAGGTGGCAGCAAACCTTTGCTTTTGCTCCTCTCCTGAGTAGGATGAAAGTATCTCAGTCAAATTCTATGGCTTGCCGGTGTCCTGCAAAAGATGCCTTTTGGATCGAGTTTACTAAGAAATTCACCCCCATCAAATTTATCCTCAGCTAGTACTCCTTTATTCTTAGAAATTAGATTTTTGGTAGAAGGAATCAAATCTTCAATCAAATCTTTGGTAGAAAATGAGCCAACCTGCCTTGCCAAATGTCCTTGTAAGTTCTGTGTGCTGGTGGTAGCAGACACCTAGGAAGATGCCACAGGGGAGGAAACTGGACAGAATCCTCAGTGGGAAAGCACTGCTTCTGCAGATGGGCCACTTTCTTCCACTTCCCATTAAAAATGTATCTTGCAGGGAAGGCAACTGGGTGCTAGGATAGTATGACCATTCATTGAGGTGACCTAGGACAGTTTTATATCTGATGTTCCAACATATTTATGCCCCTCTAAGTGTCATAATGTGAATTAAAAATTTTATACTCACAAGTGGCCTAATGTCTCCAGCCAGGTGATCAGCTAAGGGTAAATAGGAGTCAGACCCTAGGACTTGAGAGGCAGGTAGCAAAGCTGAGAGTCCTGAATAGAGGAGAGCTTTGGGGCTTGGGGGAAACTGTGTTTCTTTCCTTGCCTTCTAAAGTTGGACTGGTTTGTAGCAAAATTGTGAGGGAAGTGGTATTTTTGCCCTATCCTCCAGTGTGCTCCACAGCTCCTGTTTCTCCTCCTGAAGACATCCTAGGTAGCTACATTTCAGGTTTAAGGAATGCGCTTTCTAATGGGAGAGATCCAGCCATCAAGTGCCTTTAAGGCAAGGACTGTGCTGACACTGATTTGACCATGCACACTGTTTTCCCATGGTAAACTGACTATGCATCCTGCAGATGGCGTGTGTGTGTGTGTGTGTGTGTGTGTGTGTGTGTGTGTGTGTGTGTGTGTGTGAGAGAGAGAGAGAGAGAGAGAGAGAGAGAGAGAGGCAGGCAGGGAGGGAGGGAGGGAAGGAGAGATGGGTCACATGGATAGGGATCTATTTTTGGCAGGACCCTGAGCTAGCTTTAACACTCCAGTCATCCATGGAGGGTGATGTGGTTCTAAGAGGTGCTGTAGCATTGTGGTTAAGAGAGTCTACTTTGCATATGGAGAAAAGTGACCTGAATTTAGACCCTCCCACTTGTTTGTTAGTTGTGTGAATATGGATAAGTAACCCCTTAGTGCCTTAATTTCTAGAATGGGGTTAGTAATGTTCATGTTCTTAGCACAGTGCTTTATACTTGATAAATATTGGGTAAATTAGTTGTTAAAGCTGATTGCATAGGAAAACTAAAATGATATGATTATTTTTGTGGTCTCAAGGATTTTTATACATATTTATAACTTTAATTTTTAAAGGCATATAGTCTTTAATTCCATAATTAAAGAGTCTTTTTCCAGTTTTGAGATATATTTGACATATAGCAAATATAAGTTTAAGGAGTATAGCATAATGATGTGACTTAAATTTTAAAATGATTATCACAATAAATTTAGTTAATATCTGTAACCTTATATAGATATAAAAAAAACTATTTTTCCTTGTGATCAGCACTTTAGGATTTACTGTTAACACTGTTATTAGGTATATATTAAAGTTAACTGTAGTCATCATGTAGTATATCACATCCCCAGTACTTAATTATTATACATTTGGAAGTTTGTACTTCTTGTCTACCTTCATCCACCTCCCCCATCCTCTGCCTCTGTTAATCATAAATCTGATCTCTTTTTTTATGCATTTTTTCTTTTTACTTGTATTTTTTTAAAGATTCAACTTATCAATGAGATCATACAGTATTTGTCTTTCTGACTTATTTCAATTAGTATCATGTTCTCAATGTCCACCCTGGTGTTATAATGATAGGGTTTCCCTTTTTCATGGCTCAGTAGTACTCCGTGTGTCTGTGTGTGTACCACAATTTATTTGTCCATTCATCTGTTGTTGAACACTTAGTTGTTTTCATGTCTTGGCTGTTGTAAATAGTGCTGTGAACTTGGGGGTGCAGATAGCTCCTTGACATAGTGATTTTGTTTCCTTTGGATATATACCCAAAAGTAGAATTGCTGGATTATATGGTAGTTCTATTTTTAATTATTTGGGGAATCTCCATACTGTTTTCCATAGTGGCTACACCAATGCATAATCCCACCAATAGTGCACTGTGTTCTTTTCCCTTAACATTCACAACAGGATTTACTATCTTTTGTCTTTTTGATGACATCTATTTTACAGGTTTGAGGTGATCTCATTGTAGTTTTGATTTGCATTTCCCTGATAATTAGTGATGCTGAGCACCTTTTCATGTATCTGTTGGCTATCTGCTTTTTTTTGAAAAATGTCTATTCAGGTCCTTTGCCCATTTTTAAATTAGATTTTTGGTTTTTGGCTATTGTAGGAGGTTTTGCTTTCTTTTAGAAAGTGTATCTTGGATATTAACCCCTTATCAGACAGATGGTTTGCAAATATTTTTTCCTATTCTGAAAATATTTGCAAATATTTTAAGTTTGTTGATATTTTCTGTGCAGAAGTTTTTCAGTTTGTAGTCCCACTTGTGGGCTTTTTTTTTTTTTTTTTATTTATTCTGTTCCTTGTGCTTTTGCTGTCATAGCCAAAAAATCAATGCCACAACTCATGTCATGGAGCTTCAGGCACATGTTTTCTTAGAGTTTTATGGTTTCTGGTCTTACATTTTAGCCTTTAATCCATTTTGAGTTCATTTTTGGTAAGTGGTAAAAGATAAGTGTGTAGTTTTGTTCTTTTTACATGTCAATATCCAATGATCCCAGCACCATTTATTGAAGTGACTATCTTTTCTTCATTGAATATTCTTGGTTCCTTTGTCAAGTAATAGTTGACTATGTATGCATTGGTTTATATCTGGGCTCCTGATTGTTTCATTGGTCTATGTGTCTGTTTTTATGCCAGTACCATACTGTTTTGATTACTACACTTTATAATATAGCTTGAAATCAGGAAATATGATTCCCTCTGTTTTGTTCCTCTGAGATGGAGATAGTTTAAAGCTAGGAACTGGAACTTGGACATTGGTCTTGGCTCTGCTGTTAACTAGATATATTCTCTTTTACAAGTGCCTGAACCTGAGACTTCAGTCATTTACTTGCAGAGGAAAAGTGTAGGGTCTGATGGTTGCTTCTGTACCTTTGGTGTTGATGGTGGATGTTTCCCATGAGATGCCTCACACAGTGCAGTGTGGTGCTCTGTGCTCTGTATCTGCTGGCTGGTTGAGTCTGTTAGAGGCTGGGATCATTGACTTGATTTCTCTGGGGCCCAGTTAATTTCCTTGCATTTCAAGATTGTTTTCCTGGCCTCAGCTCATATGTTCTATGAACAAGAAGAAGGGCACTTCCCCAGTATGGTGTATGGAGCCATGCCATCATGACGATTAGGGAGGGAAACAGAAAGATGAAAAAAGGGGGTCACCTGATGCTAAGGAGTTAGACTGTGTTAATTGTCCAGGAGTCAAAAGGAGGGTGCTCTTAGGGACACTTCTCATAGTGGTCAACTCCTGCTAATCGTTGTCTGCTTCTTAGTAATTTGCTCAACTAACTAATGGGGGAATTTGAATAAATCTTGGGATTCTGAATTGGCTCAAATGATTCCTTAATGGTTAGGCATGAAGAAACAAAACACGTTGTATAAGATTTGTGACCGTTTAGGAATTCTCCTTTTTCTTTTGTTTGTTTTTACTTAAATTCCAGTCACCATACAGCGTAATATTAGTTTCAGGTGTACAGTTTAGTGATTCAACACTTCCATACAACACCCTGGGGTCATCACAACAAGTGCACTCCTTAATCCCCATTTTAAAATTAAAATAAAAAGAATTAAAATAAAATTAAAATTAAAAAAATCACTGCTGTTAGAGTGATTTGCATATTACTGAGGTGCAGAGATGGTGAATTAGGGCTTAGACCTGGGCTCCCAGAAGTTCAAGGTGGGCAGGCTTTTAACTACTACTAGAATCTCGTCCTTGAATAGCTGTTTGCCCAAGGTGTTGATTCTTATGTTGTGATGTTGACCAGCCAATCCTCTAAAGACACTGAAAGAAAGATTTAAACTTGGGTGTTTAATGAGCTGAAGAACTTCTCCCAGACATGCTTTTCTACTAGAAGATCCATCTTCCTCTGAAGACAGTAGTTATTTTCCCCTTTTACAAGAAAGATCTGATTTGCAAAAACCCAGTAAATTGAGGCAAAACGGTGAGACTTTCTGCCTTCAAGATTAATGAACCCCAAGTTTGGTATGTGTGCATATCCTGTGATCCCCAAGGCCTACAGAATAAGATGGAACAAAAATTTGGGGCAATATTTTAATTCTCATCTAAGGCCAGAATGAGATCTTTAAAAACAGAAAGCTCTGAAAAGAATTATAGTACCCTCCTCTGTCATGTAATTCAATGACAATAGAAAAATAAAATTCTAAGTCAAAATGTAAAGGAAGAAAGTTAAGATAAACATTTATAATTTTTTTTTTTTTTTAATTTTTTTTAATGTTTATTTAGTTTTGAGACAGAGAGTGCGAGTGAGGGAGGGCAGGGGAGAGAGAGAGGGAGACAGAATCCGAAATAGGCTCCAGGCTCTGAGCTGTCAGCACGGAGCCCAATGTGGGGCTAGAACCCATGAACAGTGAGATCATGACCTGAGCTGAAGTCAGATGCTCAACAGACTGAGCCACCCAGGTGCCCGACAGTTATAATTTTCTATAAGACTTTTTGATAATTTTTTTGAAATGTCAAATCAAATTCTTTAATTATTCATCTTCCCCTCCCCTCTTTGCTCCTGCTTTGCTGTTGCACTGCCAGTGGGTGTTCCTAGCCTGCCTATTTGGTTAACACTGTACTTCCTGCCCAGAAAGTAGCATTTCCTCAAATATGACACTTGGATCACCTGCATCACATCACATGGGGAACTCAGTAACTAAAGATTCCAGGGGACCTCATGCTTCTCCCAGACATAACTCATCAAAGTATCTGGGGCTGGAATCTGTTTCTTAATGAGGTCTTCAGGTGATGATTGTACAAACAAAGCTTAAAAAGTGTGCTTAGGGGTGCCTGGATGGCTCAGTCGGTTAAGTGTCCAACTTCAGCTCAGGTCATGATCTCCGGTCCGTGAGTTCAAGCCCCACGTTGGGCTCTGTGCTGACCGCTCAGAGCCTGGAGCCTGCTTCTGATTCTGTGTCTCCCTCTCTCTCCCTGCTCATGCTCTGTATCTCAAAAATAAAGGGAAAAAAAAAAACGTGTTTAGAGTGTTCTAACGCAAAACCCTATGGCTTATGATTATTGGGAGAACTTATTAAAAAACAAAACAGGTGAGTGGTTACCCAGGGGAAAGGTCATGATTGGGAAAGACATGAGAAAGGGGATTTTGTGATGCTGCTAATGTTTTGTCCATCTGGCTACTGATTTTAGGACTAATTACAGGTGAAAATTCATCCACCTGTAATACTTATGATGTATGCACCTTTCTGTGTGTGTGTTAAACTTCAGTAAAAAGCAACACGAAACAAAAATACAGATGGTCCCTCATAGCTTCTGCTTATTTAAGTAGCCTGGGAGAGACCTCTGGAATGTGTTGATGAAAAGCTCCATTATGATTCTGTTGAGAATTTTATGCTAGAATTATATGCTGTTGAGAATTATGTGCACTGCCAGTGCAGTTCAATAGGAATATAATACAAGTCACATCTATATTTTAATTTTTTCTAGTAGCCACGTTAAAAAAGTACAGCGAAACAGGTGAAATTAATTAAAATTTTTTTAGCTCATTGTCATTTAAACATGTAAGCACTATAAAAATTGAGATACTTTGGGGTGCCTAGTGGCTCAGTTGGGTAAGCATCCCACTCTTGATTTTGGCTCAGGTCATGATCTCACAACTGATCTCACAGTTGTGGCATTAAAGCCCCACATCAGACTCAGTGCTGACAGCGTGGAGCCTGCTTAGGATTCTCTGTCTGCCTTTTCCCCACTTGCTGTTCCATGCTTGCTCTCTTGCTCTGTCTCTCAAAAAAAAAAAAAAAAATTAAAAAAAAATTAAAATTGAGATATTTTGTATTTTTTTCCACATTAGATCTTTGACATTTAGTGTATGATTTACACTTTCAGCACATCTGAGTTTGGACTAGCTGCTTTTCAAGTGCTCAAGAGCCACATGGGGCCAGTGATTGCTGTATTGCATAACAAAGTTTTAGACAGTCCCTTAATCTGAAAATGCTGGAACTAAGATGTTTCAAGCAAGCTATTTTGCTTGTAATCTGAGTCACCCTTTGTTTCGTAAATCTTTCTCTCAAAACTCTTCCTTCATGAATTCTTGTCACTCCCTTACTCCCTTCCTTCCCTGTTACTCCCACTAATTAAGGCTTTCCTGACCCCGTGACTCCTTCCTAGGCTATTAAGAAATTCTTCCTACCTTTTCTCTTTTCCAAACCAATTTGCTATATGTGTTCCATTGTTGTTACAATATAATTTTCACCATGACCCTCCTCTGGACCATAATACCTCCAGGATATAACCAAGAATTTGCAAATTGGAAGGGAGTTTAACATTCATGAATATCAACTATAACACGTATTATACTTTTTACAAAGTATATTCCCACATTGCATGCACTTTGAACTTGTACTCACCCTGTGACGTAGGCACTTTTATGCTCATTTTGCAGATGATAAAATGAAGCCCATCATAACCACAAGAAAATAAAAGTAGTAAGAGGCAGAGCTAGGCTCCCATCCAGGTCTTTGACTCTACATTCCATGCTCCTCTGCATCATACTCTCTTGGATAATCTGATCCTGTATCCCATAACACAGAACGGAAAAATTCTGATTGCTCACCACTAACAGGGCTAGTGTTAGCTGATACACCACTAATGATGGAAGGACACTGCATTAGGAGCAGTTCATTTTAGTGTTGATAGCTGATTTTTAGAGAGCTGTGTCATTAATGTTCAAATCCTGCAGCCTAATTCTCAAGGTTCTCCATAATCTGGCACTAAGCTGCATTTTCAGTCATATTTCCCACTTCTGTAGCCACATGGCATATTTTATACTCTCATCCACATTCTGTCATTCTCTGGCCATACCATTCACTTTGAGTGATGGCTTCTTCTCTTTAGCACAGAATTCTATCTATTCTCCAGAGACTAGCTGTGAGCCCCATCTGTCTACAGATGGGCACTTTTTCCTCTGAATCTGGTAACATGTTGGCTCTTTGCTATTACTGGTTACATGATTTGCTCTTGGATTTAATTATCACATGCTCATAGTAGAAGATAGTAGAGAATCTAAATCTTCGAAGTTTTAATGATCCCTTTCATGTCCACCTACAGAGACCTTAGATAAAATCTTGAAAAGCTAGCAATATTTCTTTACCATTAAGTATTCTCATTAATGTGTCTGCATTTCTTCCATAATGGAGGCTGCCCAAAACTATGCTTGAATCATTGCTCCTCAGGTAAGCAATGGAGTTACAGTTGAAAGTGTCTGAGGAAATTGGGATCTGACACAGATTTTGGTGTTGGATACCTGCACAGATCACTGACAACTCATTGTACACAAGGGCGCTTCCTGAATGGTTGTCATGGGTGACCAAACCAGGTTTGGTGAGATCAATAAGTAATAAGTGTGCTCCAGGAATAGCTCCTCTGTCTGAGGGAATCTTCATCACAGCAGTTAGAAACAGGATTTGCCCTAGCTCTTCAGGGAAAGTACAGCAACCATGAGGTTTGTTACACCTGAGCAGACAACTAGTTCACTCAACACAGAGTGCCTCTGGAAACAGTGCTTTTTCTTTAGAGGGAAGTGAGAATCACTCAGCCAGCAGTTTCAAAGAAAAAAAAATTTAGAACCTTCTTTTATTAGTCCTCTACTCTCTTTCCTTCAATGTAATTAAACCATATTAAATTAAACCTTTACTCTGCACTGGCTATGAGCCACCATCATGGGCTATACTGAAAATATATGTAGATCTGGAAACTGAATCTTAGAAGGATTCATGGAGGACTCATTTGCCTTTCAGGTAACTCATTTGAATTTCAGAGGAGGACATTGAGGTAGGGAGAGAAGGTGGCAGGAGTGGTGAGTGTGCTTACCTCGTCTGGAGACAATATAAGAAAAAATAGGAATACTTAGAGCTTGAACACCCTTTACCTGACTTCCTTGCCTAATAGAGCAAGAACAAAGGGGGACTGCCACTCCTCTTAGGGCCTTTGTGTCAATCACAAAGGCTAGAGCACATTCTTCTAGGTGAAAAAGCTACCTCTGCTCTTTCTGAAAGTTTGGTTTAATCTGGAAAGTTATTACATTTTCTTAGTTTATTGGGCACAAAAACTGCAATTTGAGTCCAGCAGTGAAAACAGTACTCTTAGCATTCTGCGATTATTCTTCCCATTGATGCCCCTAAGCCTTCCCATTTTTTCAAACCCTGATTTCTACCACTACTAAAGTCCAGAATGATGGCATCCACATGGGTGATGATGGTAAAGAATCTTGAATGGTAAAGAATTCTTGAAGAATCTTGAATCTCTTAGTGCGTTAGCATCTACAGATTCCATGCCTCACAAAACTGCAAACATCAAAGTTTCTCAGGTTTCTAGAGTGGCAGTTTTGCTTCTGAATTGGATCCTTGGCAATCCTGGATAAATTCCATGGGCTAGAAATTAATCTTCTGATATTACTTTTTCTGAAAAACCTAACCCAGAAGTCATCTCTTTTACCAAACCCTACCAGACAGTCCTCTGAAAGAAAACCATTTCTTCTCTAAACTCCATAACATTTTATGGACAATCACAGTTTTGAGCAAGAGCATTTAGATTATAATGGCAACACCTATCTTCTCTCCCTTCAGTCACTCCTAAGATGGTAGGTTCTTGCCTGATTTCTTCTTTGATCCCTCATAGTGCTTGATACAACTCCTTTGCATATCAGAGTAGCTATAATGAAATTGAAAGAGCTGTGGACAAGCCATTAGGATATGAGTTCTTCTCCTGACATTGACACCACAAAGCATTCTTGCCTCAGGTGAGTTATACCATATATCCATCTGTGCGTATTTCCCTAATAAGGGTGAGTTGCTACTGACCATTTCTGCTGTGAAATTCTGTAATGTTGTGTAAGTACTTTGACCCTTGTTCAGATAGGATTTTAGGTGCCAGTAACATGGAAATAATAAGTAGCAAAACTGTATTAAAAACAGGGTCATGAGAGACCATTAAGTGTAGGGTTTAAGAGTGCAGGCTCAGGGCACTTGGGTGGTTCAGTCAGCTAAGTGTCTGGGTCATGAGATTGAGCCCTGTGTCAGGCTCTGTGCTGGGCATCGAGCCTGCTTGAGATTCTCTCCCTCTCTCTCCCTTTGTCTCCCTCCTCCCCCCCCCCCCCCCAAAAAAAAAAGTGCACGCTCTGCGGTTACACATTTTGGGTTCAGATCCTGGTATCACCACTGACTTGGTGTGTAACTTCTCTATTTGTTAGTCATTCAATTTTCACCATCTAGAAAATGGGGACAATACTACCTGTCTTGCAGAGTTGTTGCAAGATTTAAGCAAGTTAATTTGGGTAGTGTTTCGAATGGTGTTTGGCACATGGTGTGTCCAATGAATGTTGGCTATTAAAGTTATGGTGATGATGATTTCTGAGAGTCTGAGTTCTTAGTCTATGCAAATCAAAATTTGGGAGAAGTCACACTTTCAAGATGTATTGTGACTTTTATTTTCCCAGGACCTGTCTTGGTGGTAAGTACATTGTATGCCTATTAGTGTTTTCCAGTTTGTGTGTCATTCCTCTTTCAATAGCAAGGTAGATGCTGCAAACTCCTGAGATTTGTATTAGCACATGTGAGGCTCCTATCTCTTGGTAGGCCCTGACTCCTTTACAAGTCTATAAACAAGAAGCCTATTGGCTGCATATTCTGTTTGCCCATATAGACTTTGCTTCACCCTTCATCATGCTGATTTTTGTTTGAGAAGGCTGATCTCCATGGATCCCTGGGCTCCCATGTCTTTTCTGGTTAGATTCAGCCAGAGGGAGGTACAGAGAGGCAATCAGAAGGCAGAGGGTGAGGGAGAAGTTACAGTGTTTATTCTCTGCTCCCGTTTTGGCTGGACTGCAGTCTGTGAAATGCCATACCTTCTCTCAAGCGGCTTTTCTACAACTTCTTGCTGTAGTCCAATGGCACCTTCAGATCTGAAGGACTCCTCAGTGTTGCTTGTTTTATGTACTACCCCTTCTTGTTAAATCTTATCACATCTTGGTGTAGTCCCCTTATTGAATGAGCTTTAACTGCTATTGAGTATACTTTTTTCTAGTGGGTACACATAAATAGGGTTTATGCCTCCCAACCAACTTATGGATGAGAAGTCTCTGGAACATTTTAACCTGATCCTACAACTCTGAGGTTCATATTTAGCCCCTTCCAAGTCTAAATCCATGGGATATGGAGAGCACTGCTTAAGGAGCAGGACAGACATTTCCTAGATAGTTAAACACTATTATCTTCAGTGTAAACCTCAACAGAGAAAACTGAATGGATTTGACCACGAGTTTTATGACTTTTGGAATACTTTGGGTTATAAAGGAACTTCTCAACATGAATTCTGTTTTTATGTTGTATTGAGGAAATATTTAGTGATCTTGGATGAGAGAGCCAGGAATGAAATGTCTGGGTGGGCTAGTGGTGGTGTGCTGGTGCTCATGGTGAAGTCATTGAGTTCATGGCCAAGGGAAAGGTTGGAGGGAGAGGCATGGCAATGGTCTACCACTGGAGGGACTGGGCCTTAGGTGTGCTAGACTTCTCTGCTTTTGATAGGTTCATTGTAGAAACTTCCTCTTGTTGAGAAAGTTTGAAAGGCTTAAGGGCTTTAATTAGATAACATTTAGCAGAAGGCAAAGTATAACATTGGTACCCATACAAAAGAGGGCTGTGGTTTGTAAGAACTTGACTTTGGCTGGCACTTGAGAGATAAGGAAACATAAATCCTTCAGTCAGATGCTTTTATGGGAACCACTTTCCTTGATGGATTAGTTTATGTAAAAAGCTCCAGTGAAGAATAGCATTAGAAATCTCTGCCTGTTTGATTTTACTGTTAGAATTTTATTAACTTGGTTCAGTGGTGAACTGGTCCAAGCAGGATGTAGTTGTGAGGTTGAAGTTACATGTGGTTTATTCAGTTTCTGCAGTTTTCCAGCTTGGGGTCTGTATTTCAAACCGTGGGAATAAATCTCTCTTCCTCTGTTTATAGATGTCTCTGGACTCCACCACTAGAATTAGCATCATAGTTCCCATGGCAACTAATGTACTTGTAAGAAGGGAAGAAAGGAAAGGGACTAAATAAAATGACACAACTACACCTGAAAAACAAATTATTTATGAACTTGAACATAGAGTCATAAAATGAGGGCTTAGGGAGAAGGGTATTACACATATAAGGTCTTTGGTGTAAGACATTTGTGATTCATCCACTATTGTATTACTTTTGGTTGATTCAGCTTCCTCAAACTCACTGCTGGTCTTCTCTTTCCTCCATTACCCCTCTCTTCTCAGATTCAGTGGAGAACATTATCAGGGCTAAGACTACTCATAGTCCAAAGTGCTTACCTCTGCAGGGCACCTTGGATGAGATCACCCCAAAGTCATATGGACCCTCTGTTACCTTCAAAACAGGAGTTCTAGACTTAGGCTGTTCACAGTCTGTGTCTCGTTTCCTGTAACTTTATTTTGTCTCATTCAGGAGTTGAAAAAAGGAGGGTTTATTCTGTTCAGAGCAAGGTTTTTGTATTTCTTACTAAATTTTGCCAGCTTCTTTCTTCCTTACTCATATCCCAAACGTATGTGAAGACCAGATAGTAAGAGCTGACTGCTATTGATCAGTGCATTCTGGAAAAAAAAAAAAAAAAAAAGAAGGAAAACAACCCTACATTCCAAAGATCCTGTGACATAATTAGGTCTTAACCCAGGCTTGAGAATCAACCAACAAAGTAGGGAAGGCTGACTCAATGATATTGCACTTACTTTGTGTCAACCTGTTTTCCTATTATGTCAACATCTATTAATCTGTGCTTTAACAGCTCCCCTTTTCTTCCAAGGTGTATTACATCTGCTGACTCAGCCTGTACATTTTCCTCGGTCCTTCTAGCATAACCCAAACCTTTGGTAATCAAGAATAAGTAAAATTTCCAAAATAATTTGGGGACTCACATAAGGTTGCTAGCTTTTTAGTTGGCAAAATAAGGATATCAAAAGAAAATCAACCATTTACTAATACCACACATTATAAAAACTTTTTTCATACTAAAGAAGTTGGAAGTACTAAGCTTAGAATCAAGAATAATTCTTAAAGGCCATCTTACCCAGCACATGCACATGTATAAATTTGCACATACACTTTGATCATTATTATTATTATTTTTATTGTGGACCTGGGAAACCTTGTCATGAATCATCAGTAGACCAGATTATTATGTTTAGAATACTTCATCATGCCTTATTAACCATGGTCCTGCTTAAAATAGTTCATTTTGTTTCAGTTTTGAAAGGGCCTAATTTGGGAGAAAATCCAGAATAAAATCCAAAATAACTCAGTCTTAGTTATTACCATAACCCCTAATTCTTTTTTTTTTTTAACTTTGTTTATTGAGACAGAAACAGCATGAGTAGGGGAGGACATGGAGAGAGGGAGAGAATCCCAAGCAGGCTCTGTGTTGCCAGTGCAGAACCCAGTGTGGGGCTCCATCTCACGAAACCATGAGATTATCACCTGAGCCAAAACCAAGATTCAGACGCTTAACTGAGCCACCCAGGTACCCAATCATAAACCCTAATTCTTTTCAAAAATTTATTTAATTCCAGTGTAATGAACATACAGTGTTAATATTAGTTTCAGGTGTACAGTATTATTCAACATTTCTGTATATTACTTGGTGCTCCTCAGAATAAGTGCACTCTTAATCCTCATCACCTATTTCATCCATTCCCCCACCCATCTTTCTGATAACCATCAGTTTGTTCTTTATAGTTAAGAGTTTGATTTTTGTTTGTTTCTTTGATCATTTGTTGTGTTTCTTAAATTCCATACAGATATTATATGGTATGTCTTTTGCTGACTTATTTCACTTAGCATTATGCCCGGGAGATCCATCCATATTGTTGCAATTGGCAAGATTTCATTATTTGTTACGGTTGAATAGTATTTCAGTGTGTGTGTGTGTGTGTGTGTGTGTGTGTGTGTGTGTGTGTATCTCAAATATTCTTTATCCATTCATCTATCAATGGACATTGGGTTGCTTTCATTTTTTGGCTATTGTATTTAATGCTGCAATAAACATAGTGGTGCATGTATCTTTTTTTTTTTTTAATGGATGCATGTATCATTCTGAATTAGTGTTTTCGTTTTCTTTGGGTAAATACTCAGTACTGGAATTACTGCATCATCTGGTAATTTTATTTTTAATTTTTTGAGGAACCTCCATACTGTTTTCCACAGTGGCTTTAACAGTTTGCATTCCTACCAGCAGTGCCAGAGGGTTCCTTTTTCTCCATATCCTCGCCAGCACTTGTTTCTTGTGTTTTTGCTTTATCATTTTGACAGGTGTGAGGTGATACATGATTGTGGTTTTGATTTTCATTTCCCTGATGGTGAGTGATGTTGAGCATCTTTTCATGTGTCTGTTGGCAATCTGTATGTTTTCTTTGGAGAAATGTCTATTCATGACTGCTGCCCCTTTGTTCATTGGATTATTTGGGGTTTTTTGGTATTGTGTAAGTTCTTTATATATTTTGGATATTAACCCTTTATCAGGTATGTCATTTGCAAATATCTTCTCCCATTTAGTAGATTGTCTTTTAGTTTTGTTGATTGTTTGCTTTGACGTGCAGAAGGTTTTTATCTTGATGAAGTCCCAATAGTTCATTTTTGCTCTTATTTCCCTTACCTCAGGAGACATAACTAGAAAAATGTTGTTATAGCTGAGGTCAAATAAATCACTGCCTATGCTCTCTTCTGAGATGTTTGCGGTTTCAGGTTTCAGATCCTGAACCCATTTTGAGTTCATTTTTGTGTATGCTATAAGAAAGTAGTCCAGTTTTATTGTTTTGCATGTAGCTGTCCAGTTTTCCCAGCACTGTTTGTTGAAGAGACTGTTCTTTGCCCATTGAGTATTTTGTCTTTTTTTGTTCTAAATTAACTGACTAAATAATCATGGGTTTATTTATGGGCTCTCTGTTTTGTTCTATTGATATGCATGTCTATTTTTTTGTGTCATTACCATACTGTTTTGATTATTATAGCTTTGTAGAATATCTCGATATCTGGGATTGTGATAACTGCAGTTTTGTTCTTTTTCCAGATTACTTTGGCTATTTGGGGTCTTTTTTGGTTCTATACAAATTCTAGGTTGATCTAGTTCTGTGAAAAATGCTGTTGATATATTGATAGGGATTGCATTAAATCTGTAGATTTAATATTTAAATTTTATTTAGATTTAAAAATTTGTTAATATTTAACAATATTGTTCTTCCAATCCATGAGCATGGAATATCTTTCCATTTGTTTGTGTCATCTTCAGTTTCTTTCATCACTGTTTAATAGTTTTCAGAGTGCAGGTCTTTCAGCTCCTTGGTTAAGTCTATTCCTAGCTATTTTATTATTGGTGCAATTGTAGATGGGATTGTTTTCGTAATTTCTCCTTCTACTTCATTATTAGTATATAGAAATGCAACAGATTTCTACACATTTACTTTGTTTCCTGTGACTTTATGGAATTTATCAGTTCTAGTAGTTTTTTTGGTAGAGTCTTTAGGGTTTTTTTATATAAAGTACCATGTCACCTGAAAATTGTGAAAGTTTTACTTATTACTGATTTGGATGTCTTTTATTTCTTATCTGATTGTTGTGGCTAGGAATTTCAGTACTATGTTGGACAAGAGTGGTGATATTGGATATCCTTGTCTTTTCCTAATCTTAGGGGAAAAACTGTAAGTTTTTCATCACTGAGTATGTTGTTCACATATGGCCTTTATTATGTGGAGGCATGTTCCCTCTAAACCTATTTGTTGAGAGTTTTTGTCATGAATGGGTGTTGTGCTTTGTCAAATGCTTTTTCTGCATCTATTGAAATAATCATATGTAACTTCTAATTCTTTTTTTTTATTTTAAATTTTTTTGAAAGCAAGAGCATGTGCATGGCGCTTGTGTGAGTGGGGGAAGGGCAGAGGGAGAGGGAGAGAGAATCTTAAGCAGGCTCCGTGCCCAGTGTGGAGCCTGATATGGAGCTTGATCTAATGACTGTGAGATCATTACCTGAGCTGAAATGGAGTTGGACACTTAAATGACTGAACCACCCAGGCACCCCTGTAACTTCTAATTCTTAACACAATAAGTACCTGATATACACAGCGGACTCAAAAAATTCTTGTTGAATATGTGAATGATTGAAGGCTAAACCTTGTCCATTTTCTTCTCCCTAAGTTTGGCCAGTTTGTGATTTAGTGCTTCAGTTTATCTGTCGTTTCCTCTGTGACATATTGGTATGGGCAAACAAAGCAGATTAAGAAGAAATGAATTTCTTCTTCAATTGAGGATTGTGGTGTATCTTGTATTAATGGGTATCTTAGTCTGTTTGGGCTGCTACAACAATGTACCACTTATAAACAACCTAATTTTATTTCTCACAGTTCTGGAGGCTTGGAAGTCTGAGATCAGGTGCCAGCATGGTTGGCTGAGGGCCCTCTTGTGGATCACAAACATCTTGTTGTATCCTTACATGGTAAAAGGGTAGGGACCTATGTGTAGCGTTTATAAGGTACTAGTACCACATATGGGGGCTCCACTCTCATGACCTAATCACTTCCCAATGGCCCCATCTACTAACACCATTACATTGGGTGTTAAGATTCCAGCATGTGTTTTGGGGGCTGGTGTGGGGAGTGGGGGGACACATGCATCCAGGCCATAATAGTTGAATACATTCATTTGGCAGATTCCAGCTTTGCTGTAGGTAATATCCACACTTCAGTACCACCTCTACTTGGTACATATCCAGACTTGGGCTCCAAATTTGGCAGCTAATTTGTGTTTTGTTTGTATTCTGTCCCAGATGACTCAAGTTGCAAAGTGAATAAATGACTAGAGTAATAGATATGAGTGAATTGCATGATATGGTTAAAATTACTGAGCCATCTTCTGGTCCATTGTGTTTTCAGAGAAGAAAATTATAAATCATGGCTTAATGTTGCTCTTATTTGAATGTTTAATTCTTCAGCTTTTACAAATGATTCAGCATTTGGCTTTTCAGAGTTTTTTTTTCCTCATGGGTTAATGATTCTCAATTTCTCTAAAATGTTTTAGCCCATTTTTAATCCTGTCAACATATTTGTTTTAACTGCAAGATAGCTTAGGATATGTAGTGGGTTGTTATACCTTAGAAAGAAATGAGAAACTTTCAGACTTGGAAGAAACCAGAGGTTCATTGAGTTGACTGTTTCCCAAGCCATCTGAATGTGTGGGCAAAACTTCCCTAATGATTACAAGAGGATGAACCTTACTAGGTTGTAGCTAATTTGACCAGGATGCCATTGTTAAGGATAAGAACATGGAGGTCCAATTTCTTCACTAGATAGCCCTTCTCTTTGTCAGTGTTAGAGGTAGTTATGTTACTGAGGAGTAGTGTGTAGGTAAGGTGAGCAGTGTATTCCCCTATGCTCTGGCTTCTATCAAGAGGGATTTATTTTCTTTCCACACTTGGCCACTCTCCCAACCCTCCTCACATATTACTTCGATTAGCAGTTTGGCAACTTTAGAAAATGAGCTAGGTATGTTCAAGTGGCCATTCTTCCCTCTCTTGTTCCATACCAGGGATCAGTCTACCCGTAGGGGCAAACAGTCTGATGTGCTCCTCCATGCTATAGATTTATTGTGGTGCCTCCAACACAGGCTTCCATTTCCAGTACTTCCCATGTCTGCATGGGCAATGCAATGCCCATGAATCTGGGGATTCATTGTCATGAAACTCAGTATTGCCATACATACGCCATGTTCTCGATAATTCTATCGAAAACAAAGCTGACATTTTGATTCTCATCTTTTTAGCTCCTCAGTCACTCTAGATTTTAAAACTTGGGCAAGGAAACACGATATAATTGCTTGGATCTCTACAAACTCTAACTTAAACTGTCTTACAGAGGTGCAGTAATCTTCAGTATATTGGCTGTAGAAGGATCCCAGACTTCCCCAAATGTCAGCATCTGAGGATTGACTAGAGACCTCTGTGATCATTTTTCTCATTCCTCTGCTTCTGGGCAGCTTCACGGCCGGCAGCGTGCTGAGAAGAGATGCCTGCTTTGAAAGCTCTGGGTTCATCTAATGCTCTACTACCAGGGAATGCCTGTAGCGTGTAGTCAAATAGGCAATTTGGAGTGGGTACTAGAGAAAACACTCCTTTCTGTCCTGGGTTTGTTGCTGTCTCCAGCTGAGGGCTCCTGGGAAACTTGGTTTGCTTTGATTATAACCCTTACCTACTGGCCCTTTTAAAGGTTTTATGCACTGTTTTATACTCAGTTTGTGTATAGTGATAATGAACTCTGGCCTAGTTGGCATGCTATTCAATTATTGACGCCACACAGTCTCCCATTCCTTTCTGACTAGAAATTCAGTCAGAAAACCAAAAGGTAGACTGATTTCAAATGAACAATTCCAGCAATCACATGAATCAGAATTAGAAAAAGGTAGAGTGTCATATCTGCCGATTCCAAAACATGGATGTTTTTAGAGTTATTTCTCAAGTTAGGAGGCACCCCCAATCATCTTTTAAATATTCCGTAACTCTGAAATAATATTGAAATATTTAAAATAGCTTTTTTATCTTGTGTGATTAAAGAAGAAATATATGTATACTGAAATCAGAAAATGTATTAGCATGAAGCAAATAGAGAATCAGCAATCGTACCACACAGATAGTCACTGATAGTATTGATGCATTTTTCTGTACTTCTTTGCTATACACACACATGCTCACTTTGGAGGGCTTATTCCATACACACAGTTTTGTAACCTATTTTTTTCTGTGACCTAATTTTAATGTTTATCCTGATAGACAACCTCAAGCACATTTCTGTGTATCAAGATAAAGCTGGAAATAGGCAGCCACAGAATTAATGTTTCCTGAAAAGAGGCTCAGCCTCTGGTGTTTGATGAAGCTCACTCACAGTGTGTGGTGACAGGGGAGCTAAGTCTCAGGATGAGAATCACTGAAGCAAATACCAATTTGGACAAGATAGATAAAGGGATGTTGTCAGAGGGACTGCCCTCTCAAAGATAATTAAATCTTTCCAGAGGTTAATCTGGCCAACCAGCATAATACCTAGAGATGAAAAACCTTTCTTTCATTGTCACCGAACAGCTGTCAAACACAAGTGATAAGAAGGTGGAGAAAATGAGTGATAATTGGAGCTTGAGGATCTGTGTTATAAGTTTCAGTGACAGTGCTGGCATTACCCTAGAACTCTCTTGTCAGCAAATGAGATCTTCCTGTGCACACACCAATCAATTTACTTCCTGCAGCCCTTGTCCCAGTCAGGGCTGTAGCACAAGGCTGAAAGCACACAGTTTTGGCTGCTTCAGAACCCTGCCTAAATTGTAATAGTGTTAGCAGTACCAGTTAGAAACCGTGCAAGGCAGAGGGGGATTTTCATGAATAGACCATGATTCCTTTTTCCCTTAACGACTAAGTGATATAATAAAAGGAATATAGTAAAATACACACAATTGTTTTGTGCAAGCAGTATCAGTTATGTTTGTTCTGACTCTTCAGAAGTACCTAAAATAACTGGAGGCTTGGCTGAAATTCATTTTTTACTTTCTAAATGCTTCCTTATATCTAGAAATAAATGAGATAATTTAAGTGATATTTTAACTATAAATATAACATATAGTAAATAGACACATATTTAAAAATTCAAACAGTGTGGGAGGATATAAAATGAAAAGTAATTCTCCTTTACCTTCCTCAGAGATTACAAGGCACTGTCCATAGGTAAGCACTATTTTTCGCATGTATCTTTTTTCCCCCCAAGATTGTATTTAAATACAAGTTAGTTAAAATACAGTCTAGTATTGGTTTCAGGAGTAGAATTTAATGATTCATCACTTACGTGTAACACCCAGTGCTCATCCCAACAAGTGCCCTCCTTAATGCCCATCACCCATTTAGCTCATCTCCCCCTCCCCCCACCGCCCTCCAGCAACCCTCAGTTTTCTTTCTTTTTTTTTTTTTTTAACATTTATTTATTTTTGGGACAGAGAGACAGAGCATGAATGGGGAGGGTCAGAGAGAGGGAGACACAGAATCTGAAGCAGGCTCCAGGCCCTGAGCTGTCAGCACAGAGCCCGACGCGGGGCTTGAACTCACGGACCGCAAGATCATGACCTGAGCCAAAGTTGGACGCCCAAGCGAATGAGCCACCCAGGCGCCCTGCAACCCTCAGTTTTCTGTATATAAGATTCTCTTATGGTTTGCCTCTTTCTCTGTTCTTATCTTATTTTTTCCTTCTCTTCTCCTATGTTCATCTGGTTTGTTTCTTAAACTCCACATATGAGTGATATCATATGGTATTTTTCTTTCTCTGTTTTATTTCACTTAGCATAATACACTGAGGTTTCATCTATGTCATTGCAAATGGCAAGATTTCATTCTTTTTAATGGCTGAGTAATATTCCATTTGTGTGTGTGTGTGTGTGTGTACACACACCACTTTTCTTTATCCATTTATCAGTCAATGGATATAGGGACATTTGGGCTTTTTCCATAATTTGGCTTTTGTTGATAGTGCTGCTGTAAACATTGGGATGCATGTGCCCCTTCAAATCAGTATGTTTATATCCATTGGATAAATGTCTAACACTATAACTGCTGGGTCATAGGATAGTTTTATCTTTAACTTTCTGAGGAACCTCTATATTGTTTTCCAGAGTGGCTACACCAGTTTGCAGTCCCACCAACAGTGCAAGAGGGTTACACTTTCTCCATATCCTCGCCAACATCTGTTGTTTTCTGAGTTGTTAATTTTAGTCATTCTGACAGGTGTGAGGTGGTATCTCATTGTGGTTTTGATTGTATTTCCCTGATAAGTGATGTTGAGCATTTTTTCATGTGTCTGTCAGACATTTGTATGTCGTCTTTGAAGAAGTATCCCTTCATGTGTTTGGCCCATTTCTTAACTGGGATATTTGTTTTTTGGGTGTTGAGTTTGATAGGTTCTTTATAGATCTTGGATGTTAGCCCTTTATCTGATATGTCATTTGCAAACATATTCTCCCATTCCATTGGTTTCTTTTTAGTTTTGTTGATTGTTTACCTTGCAGAAGCTTCGTATCTTGATGAGGTCTCAATAGTTCATTTTTGCTTTTGTTTCCCTTGCCTCCAGAGACATGTCTAGTAAGAAGTTGCTGTGGCCAACATCAAAGAGGTTGCCGCCTGTGTTCGCCTCTAGGATTTTGATGGTTTCCTGTCTCACATATAAGTCTTTCATCCATTTTGAATTAATTTTTGTGTATAGTGTAAGAAAGCGGTCCAGTTTCCTTCTCTATGTTGCTGTCCAGTTTTCCTAGCACTATGTGTTGAAGGGGCTTTTTCCCCCCCATTGGACATTCTTTCCTGCTTTGTTGAAGATTAGTTGACCATATAGTTGTGGGTCCATTTCTGGGTCTTCTCCTCTGTTCCATTGATCTATGTGTCTGCTTTTGTGCCAGTACCATACTCTCTTGGTGATTACAGCTTTGTAATACAGCTTGAAGTCTGGAATTGTGATTCCTCCCACTTTGTTTTTCTTTCTCAAAATTACTTTAGCTATTTGGTATCTTTTTTAGTTCCATACAAATTTTAGGATTGTTTGTTCTAGCTCTGTGAAAAATGCTCGTGTTGTTTTGATAGAGATTGCATTGAATGTAGATTGCTTTGGCTAGTATTAACATTGTTAACAAAATTTGTTTTTTCCAATCCATGAGCATGGGATGTTTTTCCATTTCTTTGTGTCGTCTTCATTTTCTTTCATAAGCTTTCTATAGTTGTCAGCATACAGATCTTTCATCTCTTTGGTTAGGTTTATTCCTAGGTATCTTATGGTTTTTGGTGCAATCATAAATGGGATTGATTCCTTGATTTCTCTTTGTGCTGCTTCATTATTGGTGTACAGAAATGCCCCCAATATCTGTACATTGATTCTGTATCCTGTGACTTTGCTGAATTGCTGTCAGTTCTAGAAGTTTTTTTGGTGGAGTCTTTTTGGGTTTTCCACATAGAGTATCATGTTGTCTGTAAATAGTGAAAGTTTGACTTCTTCCTTATCAATTTGGATGCCTTTTATTTATTTATTTTTTTTTGTTATGTGGTTCCTGAGGCTAGGACTTATAGTACTGTGTTGAACAGCAGTGGTAAGAGTGGACATCCCTGTTGTGTTCCTGACCTTAGGGGAAAAGTTCTCAGTTTCTCCCCATTGAAGATGATATTAGCTGTAGGTGGGGCTTTTTTTTTTTTAATCCACATTTTTTTTTGAGAGACAGAGTGAGACAGAGCACAAGTGGGGGAGGGGCAGAGAGAAGGAGACACAGATTCTGAAGCAGGCTCCAGGCTCTGAGCAAGTGTTCAGCACAGAGCCTTATGTGGGGCTCGAACCCATGAACCGCGAGATCATGACCTGAGCCAAAGTTGGTCACTTAACCAGTGGCCACCCAGGCACCCCTAGCTGTGGGTCTTTTGTATATGGCCTTTATGATGTTGAGGTATATTCCTTCGGTCCCTACTTTCTTGAGGGTTCTTATCAAGAAAGGATGCTTTATTTTGTCAAATGCCTTTTCTGTATCTATTGAGATAATCATATGGTTCTTATTCTTTCTTTTATTAATGGAGTGTATCACATTGATTGACTAATACTGAACCACGACTTGATTGTGGTAAGTGATTCTTTTAATGTACTGTTGGATGGTATTTTTGCTAGTATTTTGTTGAGAAACTTTGTGTCCATGTTCATCAGGAATATTGGCTTGTAGTTTTCTTTTTTAGTGGAGTCTTTGGTTTTGGAATCAGGGTAATGGTGGCTTCATATAATGAGTTTAGATGTTTTCCTTCCATTTTTATTTTTTGTAGTAGTTTGAGAAGAATACGTATTAGTATTAACTCTTCTTTAAATGTTTGGTAGAATTCCCCTGGAAAGCCATCTGGCCCTAGATACTTGTTTGTTAGGAGATTTTTGATTACTGATTCAATTTCTTCATTGGTTATAGGTCTGTTCAAATTTTCTATTTCTTCCTATTTCTATTTTGGTAGTTTATATGTTTCTAGGAATTTATCCATTTCTCCCAGATTGTCCAATTTGTTGGCATATGATTGCTCCTAATATGCTTTGTAATTGTATTTCTGCAGTGTTGGTTGTGATCCCTCTTCTTTCATTTGTGATTTTATTTATTTGGATCCTTTCTCTTTTTGTAAGTCTGGCTAGGGGGTTATTAATTTTGTTAATTCTTTCAAAGAACCAGCTTTTAGTTTCATTGATCTGTTCTTTTTTTATTTCTATATCCTTGATTTCTGCTTTAATCTTTATTATTTTCCTCTTATGCTAGTTTTGGGCTTTATTTCCTGTTCTTTTTCCAGCTGCTTTAGGTGTAAGGTTAGGTTGTGTACTTGAGACTTTTCATCCTTCTTGAGTAAGGCCTGAATTGCTATATACTTCCCTATAATGACAACTTTTGCTGCGTTGCAAAGTTATTTTCCATAATTTTATCTTTCTGTCACCTATTTGATTGTTGTGCTTTCATTTTCATTTGCTTCCATGTGTTTTTTAAAATTTATTCTTTAATTTCATGGTTAACCCATTCATTCTTTAATAGGATGTTCTTTAACCTCCATATATTGGTGGTCTTTCCAAATTTTTTCTGTGGTTGACTTCAAGTTTCATAGTGGTCTGAAAATATGCATGGTATGATCTCACCTTTTTGTATTGGTTGAGGCCTGATTTTTGGCTCAGTATGTGATGTGTTCTGGAGAATGTTCCATGTGCACTCAAAGAATGTATATTCTGCTTTCGGATAAATTTTCTGAATATATTGTTAAGTCCGTCTGGTCCAGTGTGTCCTTCAAAGCCACTGTTTCCTTGTTGATCTTCTGCTCAGATGATCTATTGTTGTAAATGGGGTGTTGTAGTCCCCCACTGTTACTGTATTATCATCAATGTGTTTGCTAATAATTGATTTATATATTTGGCTGCTTCAAGTTGGGGGCATAAATATTTACAATTGTTAGATCTTCTTGTTGGGTAGACCTCTTTCTTATGATATATTGCCCTTCATCTCTTATTACAGTCTTTATTTAAAATCCAGTTTGATATAAGTATGGCTACTCCAGCTTTCTTTTGATGTCAGCATGATAAATGGTTCTCTACTCACTCACTTTCAATCTGGAGATGTTTCTGGGTCTAAATGAGTCTTTTGTAAGCAGTGTATCGATGGGTCTTGTTTTTTTTTTTCTTTTTTTATTCATATACCCTATGTCTGTTGATTAGAGCATTTAGTTCATTTAAATTCAGAGTAATTATTAATAGATATGAATTTGGTGCCATTGTATTACCTGTAAAGTTGCTCTTGCTGTAGATTGTCTCTGTTCTTTTCTAGTCTTTGTTGCTGTTCTCTTTCCTGCACAGAGGGTCCCCTTTACTAATTTTTGCAGAGCTGGGTTAGTATTCACCAACTCCTTTCATTTTTGCTTGTTTTAGAAACTCTTTATCTCTCCTTCTATTCTAAATGACAGCCTTGCTGGATAAAGTAGTCTTGGCTGCATATATTTTTTTTCCTATTTAGCATGTTGAATATATCATGCCACTCCCTTCTGGCCTGCCATGTTTCTGTGGACAGGTCTGCTCCAACTTTGTGTCTACCCTTGTAGATTTAGGACCTTTGTCCCTATCTGCTTTCAGAATTCTCCTTATCTTTGTATTTTGCAAGTTTCACTATGCTATGTCTTGATGTTGACCTGTTTTTATTGATTTTTGGGGGTGTTCTGTGTGCCTCATGGACTTGAATGTTTGTTTCCTTCTCCAGATTAGGAAAGTTCTCAGCTATAATTTGTTCAAATAAACCTTCTGTCCCTTTTCCCCTTCTCTTCTTGGACTCCTATGATATGTGTATTATTGCACTTTATAGAATTGCTTATTTCCCCTCAGTCTGTAGTTGTGATCTGTCAGTTTTCTTTCCCGATATTTTTCAGCTTCATTATTTTCCATAATTTTATCTTTCTGTCACCTATTTGATCCTTTGATTTCTTCCATCCTCATTGTAATTACATCCAGTCAATTTTGCATTTTAGTTATAGCATTTTTAATTTTAGCCTGACTAGGTTTTAGGTCTTTGATCTCTGAAGCAAGGCTTTCTCTGGTATCTTCTATGCTTTTTTCAAGCCCAGCTAGTATTCTTATGACTGTTGTTATAAATTATTGTTCAGATATATTAATATCTGTTTTGAGCAAATCCATGGCTCTGGTTTCTTCTTGATCTTTCTTTGAGGGGGATGGGGGAGAATTCCTCGGTCTTGTCATTTTGTCTCGGTTTCTGTCTTTTACATGTTATGAAAACTTTTTGTGTTTCCTACTCCTGAGTATAATGGCATATTAAGAAGGGGTTATACACTGTCCAGGGCCTGGTGCTTCAGGAAGTGTTTCTGGTGTATGTGTATGTATGCTGCTATTGTGGTTTGGCTGCTCTTTCTCCCAAGTCAGTCCTCTGCAGAGTTTCTACTTGCTTGCAGTGGAGAATGTTTGGATCTTTAACTAGGTGTGCTTTGCTTTGTTTGTTAAAATATACCTGATTTAAAAAAAAAAAAAAAAAAAAAAAACAAAAAAAAAACACCAAAAAAAAAAACAAAACCTTATCCAAAAAGAGAGAAAAAGAAAAGGAACAATGACAACAACAACAACAAAAACCCAGACAAGAAACTGTAAGTCTGATTCCAAAGAAAAAGCAAAAAGAAGACAAAAAAAAAAAAAAGGAAAGAAAAAGAAGCCTCATCCAAAACAAATGAGAAAAGTAAACAAGAAACCAAAAAACTGTAAGCCTGATACCAAAAAACCCCTAAAAAACAAAACAATCTGGTCCTATTTCTGCCAGAACTGAGGCTGATGCTTTGGAGCACTCTGTGATCAGTAGACTGGGTGCATGCCACTTTGGGGGGTGGGGGCAGCTCTGGCCGTCTTGGGGAGAGGTCTGCAGCACTGACTCATAACCAGACCTGCTCTAGTAAAGATGTCCCTGTAGGGTGCAGGGGGGCAGGGTTTGATGTAAGCGGCTCCAGCCTTCACTGAGGGTACTGTGTTGCTTGTTGAAGTCTGACTTGGTGGGAGGGGGGAAGATGGTGTTGGCCCACTCTCTAATGCCTGGGTAGGGAAGTTGGTGCCCGCCTCTGTTCAGGTAGCCCTCACAGACAAGTGAACAGTCTCCCCTCCTGTGTTCCAGGCTTCCTTGAGCTTTCTGTGTCTGGGGCCAGTGACATGCCTGGTGCCAGAGCCCTCCTGTGTTTTATCCCTGGTGTATAACGGATTCAAAACTACAAATCATAAAGGACCCAGCAAAGCATGGACCCACTCCCCCTTCCTGGAGGAGAGCCTTGCAGTGCTGTGCCTGGCACCGTGCTGTCCTAGAAAAGCCACTGCATAGCTGCACAGGTACCTGGAGTTTACAGGTGAAAAGCTGCGACCAGGTTGTCTGCCCTTTGCTGGTGCCTCTGTACCCTGCTGTTGAATGGCCGCTCAAAGGCGCCAGCTGGGTCTTTTGTCCTTGGAGAGGCAATATACCCTCCTCCAAATCTACTCCAGGAAAAGGAATGTTATCTCCTAGAGCCACGCCAGGGATCCCCATACCACACTGTCTGCTCCCAGGCTTCCCTTCCTTCTCCCCAGAAGCACTGCTACCCTCCCAGGTCTAATACAGCATATGGCACTTCCAAAAACTCAGAATTTCAACTCCACTGTTTGCAGAAACTTGCCATATTCAGTTCATTATAATTACCCCGTCAGTGATTTTGGGGGGAGTACTTTTCTTACCGAACCCAGCTGCTCTCACCCCACCCCTCTCTCCTCTCTGTGAAAAGGGCTCCTACCCCTCTGTAGCACTGAGGCATTTCTCTCCCCCAGTTCCCCTCTCTGCACGTGTACCTATCCTGTGTTTTCCCTCAAATTATGCAGGTTGTTCTCTTAATCCTCAGATTGATTTCCTAGGTGCTCAAAATAATTTGATATTGATCTAGCTTCAGGGATCAGGGGAGGAGACAAACCCAGGGGCCCCTTCTTACTATGAAATCTTAACTCCTCCCCTCATGTTTCTTTAAAACAATAACTCTATTACATTATTCTATTTCTTTAATACCTTAATACTACTTTAGATGGTTTCCTTTAGCTCTAATCAGTATCAGTTTGTCAAATATTGCTTCATATTTTAAAATGTGCTCATTGGGGGAATCAAATTGGACATATCCTATCCCCCCTCCACCATATTTTGCCTCTCTGAGGATACTTCAGACAAATGCTATAGTTTTGACTCTTTAATTGTAAGAATGGTCTCTTGGCAACTGTCACTTGGTTTGAAGCATTAAATTCTTCCCAAGTTTAAATACAAACTTGAGTCTCATATCTAATTTCTAGTTTATGTCCTCCCTACCAATCTTGGGCCATACTCATTCCTAGAAAGGAGTATGGAAGGGAGGAAAGATGGCATAGTCATGGTCTTCAATTTTCGTCTCTTTCTTCTACTTCCCATTCTAGTACTTGAAGAGGAGAGGAGATTTGATAAGCAGCAAAATCTTTTATTTTTTTCTCTAGTCCTTCCGTTAAGATTCTGTCTTGGCTGATACTGGCTGAACAAAGTCCTTTGTGGCTGGTTCTTTGTGAGATGAGTATTCCCTGACATGGGCAAAGCAAATTCTGGCAGAGATGACCTGTGTCCCTTTTCCTTGCTCTATATTTGTCTTGCCTCTGGTGGTACCCACATAGTAATTCTCTTTTCCAATTGGCCTTCTCTCTATCAGTTGTAGGTGGTTGATGAGGTGATGGTCTCTACAGAATGTTATTAGTCCTATAGAAATGTGTTTATCAGTTCTTCCTTAAAATACACTTAATTGACCGTTACCTTCAATGTGGGATCTTTAGCAAAATTGTGAGACAGTAAGAAAAGTCCTATTCAAATATTAAGTTTAATAAGTGTCTTTGAGTCAGATAAAGCTGAGTTCTTATCAGATCTCTACTATATTACTAGTGTAAGTGACTTCATCTCTCTGAGTCTTTGTTTTCTATTGATAAAATGGATATGAGGAAATGCCTGACCTTAGTGGGAATGCAACAAAATGTGCTTGTGATCTTAAATATTATATAAAGATGCAAGTGATGAAGAAGAACATTTGAGTGATTAACTTTGAGATGGGAATAGTCATGAAAAAATGTTACCAAATTGATAAATACAAACATATATATTTGGAGAGAAACAGAAAAATCAATGGTTCACATCCCAAAATAACTCAGCTTTGGGAGATTCTCCAAAGTTTCTTTTCCAGCAGTTGATACTAAAATGAAATTACGGAATGCTTTTCCGTAGGATTAGAAGGTAGCATATAGCCTAGCATGCGGTTTTCTTATTCTATAATGAAAAATTTGATTATTTTTACATAATGAAAACTCAAAGTTAGAATGACCTTTCTGTCTTAGGCTTTGATATAAATAGCTTCTTGATACATTTGTAAGGGAAATAACGTGACTGAATGTGAGAAGAGAGAAGAAAATAGAGGTTAGCAATATAATTCAGATGGCGGGTGGTAGTTTTTTTGTGTTGTTTTTTATTTTTGTTTTTGTTTTTTTTTGATTCACACAGTGTCCTAGAACAGTATTGGAAGTACTTAGCCTGAGATCACTTAACCCTGATCCCAGACATCCATCTTTGTTCTAAGAGGTCTCACTGGAAAGTAAAGGAGTTGTGTACTTCCTCTGGAAAAAGTGATTGAAGAGCCATAGGCAGTATTATTTAACTGTCTTCTGAAAGACAAAAATATAGTTTGACTAGACACTAAAAGTCCTTATTTGCTCTGTGCCTGAAGGATTTGAGAATACTCTGCAAGTGGCCATTGTTAGAACAAAAGAAAGGCCAGAAGAGATTATCTGCAATAAAGCTTTTTGTAATCCCACCTTAACTCACCCACCTCCTTCAGTTGTTACCTCCCCTGCAGTAATTCTCTCTCAAGGCACTTAAACACTCTAGACTGACCACAATTATTTTTCCTTTGCTAAGCCCTTGAAGGCAGGGTGTTTCTTATTCATTTTCTTTTTTTATGAGCCAGGTCTCACCACACATGTTTACAAAATAAGGTCAAAGTTTTGTTTTCCCACAGTACAAAACTTGGTGTTTTTTGTTCCACTGTGTTTATGACCACAAAACTAAAGAACTCAGCAAGCTAAATTATTCTAGAAGATTCTTATTAGAAGGGAAAGGAGTGTCTTTAGTTATAAAATGAGAACATGATCGTTGAAGTATATTCTTGGACTTGGGAGACATTCTTGCTTTTGAAAGACTGGATTGTGCTCAGAGGTAGGATTATGCTACAAGGGCCAGTGGGCCACTTTTTTCCCCTCACTGGAATTTTTGGGAGATCCTGGCCAAGGTGTCCATAAAAGTGGACTCAGAGTCAGATGCCTCAACATCCCTATCTTCATTCCTCATTGATTTCATCCAGTATACAGTTTTTGTGGATTCACAGGTGCTATCTCTTAATCTACTCCTCTCTCATCCCTAAGTGAACATGGGATACTCTTGCTCACATTCACAGTGATCTTTGATTCCAAGAAGGGAGATATGGATCCTACTTTTCTTCCTCTTAACATTAAAACTCCACTAGTGATAAGACACCAGTGGGTTAAATGTGGTAGGTTCTGTGCCAATGAGCCATTTGCCTGGCTGCGACATGTGGCATTTGTCAGCTGTTTAGTTCCATTAATATTTACTGAGAATAATGCCAGAGCCTGAGAAAATTCAAAGCTGAATGAGACCTGCTTCTAACCCAAAGGGTTGAGGAGTTGACATCAGACTGTGTCTGGAGGTGAAATCTGTTGTCTTCCTCACTCCATTAGGCTTTTAGCCCCTTGGAGACCTGTCTGAATATGTGTAAATTTTATTTTTTAAGTGAACATTCAGTGAAATTGACTTTTTTGGGTTCTGTATACAGTTCTATATACAGTTCTAGTACATGTGTGGACGTATATAAATCTCACTGCATTCGTGGTACAGAAAACTTCTGTCGTCTCCAAGACACTCTCATGCTGTGCCATTGTAGTCAAACACACCTTTCACGCCTTGTCCCTGGCAACCACTGATCTGTTCTCTACATGAAATTCTTTTTCTAGAATGTTATATATACAGAATCCTATAATATGCAAATTTTGAAACTGGGTTCTTTCATTCGGCATAGTGCCTTTAGGGTTCATCCATACTGCTGTGTGTATCCATAGTTTATTCCTTTTCCTTGCTGAATAGTATGGCATTGTATGGGCTTGACACACTATATTTATCCACTTGACCATTGAAAATATGTGTTTATTTTAATTTTTTGGTGATCATGACCAAAGTTGTTATAAACATTCATGTGCAGCTTTTAGTGTGAACGTAAGTTTTGATTTTTCTGTGGTAAATAAGTAGGAGTGAACTGCTGAGTCTTATGTAGATGTATATTTAACTTTGTAAGAAACTACTAAACTGTTTTCCAAAGCATCATTTTTTTTTTATTTTTTATTTTTTATTTTTTATTTTTTATTTTTTATTTTTTATTTTTTGTTTTTTAATATATGAAATTTACTGTCAAATTGGTTTCCATACAACACCCAGTGCTCATCCCAAAAGGTGCCCTCCTCAATACCCATCACCCACCCTGCCCTCCCTCCCACCCCCCATCAACCCTCAGTTTGTTCTCAGTTTTTAACAGTCTCTTATGCTTTGGCTCTCTCCCACTCTAACCTCTTTTTTTTTTTTTTTTTTTCCTTCCCCTCCCCCATGGGTTTCTGTTATGTTTCTCAGGATCCACATAAGAGTGAAACCATATGGTATCTGTCTTTCTCTGTATGGCTTATTTCACTTAGCATCACACTCTCTAGTTCCATCCATGTTGCTACAAAAGGCCATATTTCATTTTTTCTCATTGCCACGTAGTATTCCATTGTGTATATAAACCACAATTTCTTTATCCATTCATCAGTTGATGGACATTTAGGCTCTTTCCATAATTTGGCTATTGTTGAGAGTGCCGCTATAAACATTGGGGTACAGGTGCCCCTATGCATCAGTACTCCTGTATCCCTTGGATAAATTCCTAGCAGTGCTATTGCTGGGTCATAGGGTAGGTCTATTTTTAATTTTCTGAGGAACCTCCACACTGCAAAGCATCATTTTTAATTTCCTCAGGTAACAGACGGGGGTTCCAGCTGCTCTGTATTCTTGTCAGCAGCTGTTATAGTCAGTATTGTTTATTTAACCATTCTAATTAGTATATAGTGGTATTTTGTCATGCATCCTGGTTTTAATTTCATTTCCCAGAATGGTTAGTGATGTTTAGTATTTTTTCATGGGCTGCTGGCCTTCATATATTATCTTTCATGAAGTCTTTTGTCCATTTTTATTTACTTTTATTTTTTTAAACATTTTATTTTTAAGTAATCTCTACTCCCAACATGGGGCTCAAACTCACAACCCCAAGATCAAGAGTCACATGCTCCACTGACTGAGCCAGCCAGTCACCCCTTTCCATTTTTAAATTATTATTTTTTATTTTTTACTTTTTTACTGTTGATCTCTGAGTTTTTTACGTGTCAAGGTACAGAGCTTTCATTGAATATGTAATTTACAGAAATTTTTCATTGGTGTGTATCTTTTATTTCCTTAATGGTCATTTTAATAGCAAGAGTTTTAAATTTTGAAGTGAAATTTGTTTCTTTTTTTGATTGTGCTTTTGGTGTCATGTCTATAATCTCTTTTCCTAACTCAGGTCAAGATTTTCCCCATATTTCCTAAAAGTTTTACAGTTGTGTGTTCTATACTTATATCTATGATCCATTTTGATTTTAATTTTTCTATAAGGGGTAATATTTAGTTCAAAGTTTGTTTTTTTGCATATGGATTATCAACCAGTCATGTTGGGGCAATTTGAGAAGTCTATTCTTTCTTAATTGAATTTCCTTTGTAACTATTAAAAATCAATTAGCTTCTATTTCATTGAGCTATGTCTGTCCTTTTACCAGTATCAATCATACTGTCTTGATGAGTGTAGCTTTATTGAATAATCTTAATAGGTGGTATGCTATCAAAATATATATCAAAGATATCAAAATATTGGTTGGCAGTTATTTTTGTTAACTTTAATAATGTTCTACTTCTTTCTGGCCTCCATTATTTCTGCTGAGAAGTCTGTAGCCATTCAATTTGTTGCTCCCCATAGATAATACATAATTTTTCTTGGCATTCACTGTTTTTTCTTTGTGTTTATTTTTTATCAGTTAATTTTGATTTTTCTGAGTGGAAATTTCTTTGGGTTTCTTTTTTGGGGGGTTGCTGGGTGTTAATCCTGTTGGTATTGTTTTTTAATCCCTGAAGCTGTGTTAATTTTCAATCTCCTGTCCACTATTCAGATTGGATAATTTCTGTTGTCCAGTCATCAAGCTCAACGATTCTTTACTTGGTTATCATTCTGCTATTAAACCCATCTAGTGACTCAAGAAAATTTACTCCTTTTTTTCAATTTTTCAGTTCCATTTTTGTGAAGGGTGTAAAATCTGTGCCTAGACTAATTTTTTTTGCATGTGGATATCCAGTTGCTCCAGCACCATTTATTGAAAAGACTATCTTAGAGCCACTGTATTGCCTTTGCTCCTTTGTCAAGTAGCTGTCGACTGTATTTATGGGGGCCTATTTCTGGGGTCTCTAGTCTGTTCCATCCATCCATTTGTTTATTCCTTTGCCAGTACCCCATTGTTTTGATTACTGTAGCTTTATTAAAACTTCTAAGACAGGTGGCATCGTCCTCCAATTTTGTTGTTCTTCAGTATTGTGTTGGCTATCTGGGTCTTTCACCTCTCCATATAAACTTTATTATCAAATTGTAGATATCCACAAAATAACTGGATAGGATTTTGATTGTTTTATTCACCTTTTAGAGTTCTTGAAAGCTGCCTTATACATTTTGTAGTGGTTTAAAGCATGATTCAGTGGAAAAGACAAAGTAAACATACTCTACTATACCCAGAATCATATATATTTCAGTCATACAAAACAGGATGGGAAGAATAGAACAAAGGTGTGCCCACCTCCTATCTGAAAAAATAAAATATGAATATATTTTATTTAAAATTTTTTAACATTTTATTTTATTTTTTGAGAGACTGAGAGAGGCAGCGTGTGAGCAGGGGAGGGGCAGAGAGAGAGAGGAAGACACAGAATCTAAAGCAGGCTCCAGGCTCTGAGCTGTCAGGACAGAGCCTGACACAGGGCTCAAACCTATGAACATGAGATCATGACTTGAGCTGAAGCTGGATGCTCAACTGACTAAGCCACCCAGGCACTCCTAAAATACGAATATTGATACCCACCAAACTTAATTGTTACACTTAAACATTTGTAATTCAAGTCTCTACTTTCAAAAGTTAGCCACCAAAGTATTGCCCTATCCTTTTTTTCTTTTAAAAACACTTTTATTGAGATATACCACATACCTTAAAATTCACCTAATTAAAAAAAAATTTGTAACGTTTATTTTTGAGACAGAGAGCATGAATGCGGGAGGGGTCAGAGAGAGAGGGAGACACAGAATCTGAAACAGGCTCCAGGCTCTGAGCTGTCAGCACAGAGCCCGATGCGGGGCTTGAACTCACAGACTGCAAGATCATGACCTGAGCCGAAGTCAGATGCTTAACCGACTGAACCACCCAGGCGCCCCTAAAATTCACCTAATTAAAGTGTACAGTGGTTTTTAATATATTCACAGATGGAAGTAACCATCACCACAGTCAATTTGAGAACATTTTTATCATCCCAAAAGAAACCCTGCGCTTCAGCTATCACTCCCTATCTGCCATCTTCCTCACAACCATAAAAAACCCACTAATATACTTTCTATCTCTATGAATTAGCCTAGTCTGGACTTTCATGTGAACCAACTCATATAATCGATGGTGTTTTGTGACTGACTTCTTTCACTTAGCATAATGCTTTCATGGTACATCTGAATTGTAGTATGTGTCTTTTCTTTTTATGACTGAATAATGTTATATTGTATGAATATACCACATTTGATTTATCCATTCTTCAATTGATGGGCATTTGGTTTGTTTCCACCTTTTGGTTATTTTCAAGAATAATGTTGCTGTACACATTTGTGTACAATACACAAATTTGTGTTTCTGTGAAGACAGATATTTTCATGTCTCTTTGGTATATGCCTAGAAGTGGAATTGCCAGATCATATGGTAACTTCGGGCGGAGCTGGCAATTGTTTCCTAAAGCAGCTAGACCATTTTACGTGGCCACAAGCTGTGTGTGAAGGTTCCAGTTTCTCAACTTCCTCATTGATATTTGTTATCTGAAATTTTTTATGCTAGCCATTTTCATGGGTGTGAAGTGGTATCTCATTGTAGTTTTTATTTGCATTTTCTGATGACTAAATGATACCAAAAACCTTTTCTGTGCTTACTGGCCATTTGTATATATTCCTTGTAGAAATGTCTATTCATATTTTTTTATTTTTATTTTTTTTTATTTAGTTGTGGGATTTCTTTGTATATTCTAGATATAAGTCCCTTGTCAAATACGTGATTCACAAATATTTTCTCCCATTCTGTGGGTTGTCTTTTCACTCTTTTTGATGCTGTTCTTTGTAGTATGAACGTTTTAATTTTGATCAAATCAAAGTTAAATCCAAGATTTACTTTCTTGTTTTCTTCTAAGAATTTTATAATTTTAGTTTTTTTTTTAAATTTTTTTAACGTTTATTTATTTTTGAGACAGAGAGAGACAGTATGAACGGGGGAGGGTCAGAGAGAGAGAGGGAGACACAGAATCTGAAACAGGCTCCAGGCTCTGAGCTGTCAGCCCAGAGCCCGACGCGGGGCTTGAACTCATGAACCGCGAGATCATGACCTGAGCCGAAGTCGGAGGCTTAACTGACTGAGCCACCCAGGCGCCCCTAATTTTAGTTTTAAAAATTAAGTTCTTGATTCATTTGGAGTTAGCTTTCATATATTGAGATAAAATCTAATTGCATCCTTTGGCATGTGAACATTTAGATATGCTAGCACCATTTGCTGAAGAGACTGTTCTCTATGGAGTGGCATTGTCAGCCCTGTCAAAAATTAGTTGATCATAAACGTATGACTTTATTTTTGAAGTCTCATTTCTATTCCACTGATCTTATTTCTGAGAGTTTACTTAGGTATAGCCTCACATATACTTGCAAAAAAAAAAAAAAAGTTCCTTTAGCTAATCTGCTCTGGTCTTGTTTTGCTGCCCTACTATATCCTTGACTGTAGTATGTCCTACTGAGATGGCAGCTCCTTTGGCCATAGCTGTTATTCAGTGACTGACTGTCCATCCTAACCTATCACTCTGGCTTACACCTTAAAATTACTACCCTCTTCAGACCCAATCCAGTTTCTTACTGGAAGAAGAAAACAAGAAGAAACCCAGTTTCTTACTGGGCTGATCTCCTTTCGTCCTTCAAGATAATTTCCAGAGTGGATATCCATTTCCACTTCATGGAAAACATCCCATCTCCCCTCCTGATCCTGTAGTCCTGTTAAATCAGCCACTAAACAATCTGATATTGTTTCTTCCTGTGGCACATAATTCCTCAGAAGCACCTTTCTGGTCTTTGGTAAAAATCATCCTTTCATAAAAGGCATCCTGGAAAAGGAACTCAAAGGGATTTGGAGTAGTTATTTTCAAATCCAAGTTAACACCTGTCAAGTGGGCTGAGATGGAGAGCAAGCTTACCCTACAAGTTCTGTTATTGATATAGTATTTAGATGGGCTGTCTTAACTTTGTCCTGTACCATGTTGCTCTGTACTTTATACATGGGCATTATTGTTACTTGTTCCACCATTAGGGGACAGCTTTCCAGCACCGGGTGCTTAGCTTCAGAACCATGATATGCAATAGTGGTTAGCTACATATTTCAACTCCTAGCATTGCATTCAGGCATTATATTGGGACTTGGACATTTTATTACCATGATCTGGGCAGTGACTGTTAAGCTTCCTCTCTTGAGTCTCTTAGTTTGGCTGCACACTGAACAAATCATCGCTCCCTTCAGTTTTTTGGTTTGGAATTAATAGTACTCATAGCTACATACTTAAAAAAATGGTGGAGTAGTGTGTTGTATAGCTAATGGGTTAATTCCCAGTTGCATTTTAGGAGTGTGGCAAAAATGTAACATGCTGTTGATTAACTCTTGTTCACAATACCCTCTATATCACATTTAGTAATAATTGGTTGATTCAGGATTGGGCCTCCCTGGAAGTAAGCCTAGACTTTGGGTCCCAACTAATTGAACATCACAAGCAATTCTTCCTTTCTCTGAGAATATGTTACTGGGAAATCTGTATACTGAGCAGCATTTCTCCCATAACAGCTGGGTGATTTTAAATGACTGATCCTTGGTCGGGTGAGTTTGTGTACAGAGGATAAAGAGATCTGTTACTATCAACATTTTTCCAGTTTTTGTTACCTAGTCCAGGGATCAGAGTTTTATAAACACTAATTTTGAAGGCTTCCCAGTTTAGTTTCCACATCAGTTGCCAGATTGACACATGCTTTTGTGGAAAAATATGCTCTTGTTCATGTTAGTATCTCTCCCAGAAAACACACACACACACACACACACACACACACACACACACACACACACACACAAGAAGTTAGGCTGTCAGGAACAAACACGGGGTTTACACTGGGCTTTGCAGCCCCCGAAATGAGGTGATGTTTATAGTTCTGATTCATGTCGGTCTCCATTCTCGGAGACCTCACAGCCTCTAGGAAGCTCAGAGTCTTGCCAATGCCCTCCTTCCCATACTCAACTCCCAAGTTCAGTGTCCTGACATTGACAGACCACTCTCTGTTTCTTCCTCCATTTTTAAATCTCTAAATCCTGGATTTCCTCCAAATCTCAGTTCAGATCTCTAAAGCTCAGTTTTTCCATCAAAAATCCCCTGATCTGTCCTAGGGCACTGTGTGAATCTAAGCAAAGGAGAATGCCCACTATCAGAACTGTTCTTAACCCTCTGCTTTGTTTGATCTGTACCTCAAATCCAGTTAGCATTATTTCCCTTAAACCCAAGGAGAGAGTGGAAGTAGTCTGAACTATAATGCCTCATCTGCATTTCTATTATAATTATTTCTTCTCCAGAAGACATAAATTCTTGAAAATTGTTCTTCAATTCCTTGAAACAACTTGTTCAAGCAGCTCCAGTGTCCAAATACTTAATGTTCATTTTCTTACGTGAATATCAGAGATAAAGATGGAGTTTTGGCAAAATATTCCAAATGGACTTAGAAGTCATTATTCTGGGTATTTTGTGAAGAATGAGACATGCTTAGTAAAGTAAGTTTAAACTCAGCATTTGTTGAATGAATGAAAACAATAAACAAATTATTATAGTTAACATGGATGAATACAGAACAAGTCATATTTTCACACTTATGTCTGATGGTGATGTTTTGTGGTCTTTCATCTTGAGATGACTCCTCATATTAGCTTTTGGAGTCATCTACAGTTAGATGAACCAGGAGGTGTTATACTGCCATTTTTTTTATTTTATTAGAAGACTTTCCTTTTGTGAATTATTAAGAACTTTCTTGAGATGAGTCGGTTTCTTGATAAAATATTTTGTAGTTCTCTTTGGGGGATTTTCTGTATAGTGCATTTTCAATGAACAATTTATATTAATCAGTATTAGGTGAATAAAAATATTAATCTTTGCAGTGTGTTGACATAAGTGAACTGTGGTAAAATCTACAGGGATGAATGGAATAATTTATTCCTATATAATTAGTTTATTAAGAGGTTGCCATAGTGACTTCAAAGAATTCTCTTAAGAGAATAGTAAAATTTTGAAGTTTTGTACAACTAACTCTTTTGGACATCCTCTTTTTTTTTAAATTTTTTTGATGTTTACTTGTTTTTGAGAGAGACAGAGTGTGAACAGGGGATGGGCAGAGAGAGAGGGAGACACAGAATCCAAAGCAAGCTCCAGGCTCAGAGCTGTCAGTACAGAGCCCAATGCAGGGCTTGAAGTCATGAACCATGAGATCATGACCTGAGCTGAAGTTGGACGTTCAACTGACTGAGCCACCCAGGCTCCCTGAGACATTCTCTAATTCAACAAAGGAGTTCAATGTATATAATTTACACAAATAGATATTAGGTGAAGAAGGGAGATTTTATAATTCTGAGCAATTTTACCCTTTAGTGTCATATTTAAATTTGAAATACAATACAGAAATTGTAGCATGGTTCAAAATTTGTGCATTACCGTCTTCCAGCTAAGTACAAAGGGTTGTAACAATTTTTTTTTAAATGGGTGAAAAAAGGGATACCTCTTTTTTCATGCAGTCAACAATTCCAGCCTTCTGGAAAAGTCAATTGATTTAAAATCTAAATTTAGTTATCTATTCAGTATGTAAAATTCATAAGTGAGTTCTGTCAGCAAATGTGTGCTGTCTTTAGTGCTGAGTTTACAACCTGCATCTGCCTCTGGATGCCATGAAAGGAGCAGCATAAACCCCCAACTTTATCAAGCCTTTAAAATTGGGCAGTATACACAAGTGTATATATGTAGTTTGCAGATAATAGTGATCATCCTGAGCTCTGTGAGAGCCTTCTAATGCCTTTCCTTCTCAGGGCTCTGTGTTCTGTAGGGAATCTAATAGAAAAAGCAGCACAAAAGGGGTGAAGGAGTGGTGGGAGAAGAAAAATAGTTACAGGCTTGGTACCTTTTCTGGCAAGCACAGGGACAGAAAGGAAACTAAGTTTGCTTTTCATAAATATCCCTACTGTCTCTCCAACAAAATTAAACTGCTACCCATCGAGTTTTCCTACCAAAGAAGTAACAAAGCAGGTAGGTCAATGAAAAGAGCATAAATTTGGCAGCAGCCAAAAAATACTTGAACTCTGGCTTAGCCATTAACCACTAGTGTGATCTTTAATTCGATCTTTAGCCATTTGAGACTCAGTTTCCTTTTATGTAAGATGAGGATGGACTCATTTCTTCTAGCCCCGAATTTGTTCGAATAGGCCCTATCTGGGACATTGGCATTGTCATTCATCTGGTAGGCCAAGAGTTTTCTACCCTTCTTCTTTACATCCAGTTGGCCACCATGAACTCTTGGTTCACACTGCTGATGGGACACCAAGCTTCATTCTGCTTCCAGTCACTCAGTGCTTGGACTCCTGCAGTAGTTTCCTCATCCTCATGCTGCCTCCTCAAGAAGCCCTCGATCTCCCCTGAAAGTTTTTCACTTTCTTCTGCAACTCACATGAACATCTTTTATGGTACAGTCTGTTCTCCTCATCAAGGTCTGTGTCACCTTTGCAACCTGGGTCTTAGCTGAGTGATTGGAACATAGGAGTCCAGACTCATTTTGCATGGTTTTTGTGAAAGTGATCTATGGGAAAAGAGAAATTAAGTGGTATTTATTAATATGATTACTATTTTATTCTCTGAAAAGATTTCTAAGTCTTCAGCATGTTTGCATGTTGGCTTCATGATAATTATTAAAGGTGGTCTACTAATCCAGATATCAATACCGCTGATTAGTAAATCAACCTTCTAAGCTGGGTTCCTCAAATTTGTTCATTGTTTTCTGCATCATATCAGAAACCAAATAATTTGCAAGCAGTCATCCATCCTTTGTGAGTAAACACAGGGTAAATTCTGTGCCAGATGTGTTCTAACTTTGGTTGGAGTTTTCCAGCTTTTCTATTTTTTCTTTATGCTTCCCATGACAGAGAAAATTCTTACTAGACACACTGTACATATGGGGCTGCTTTAGAAGTGGTCTTAGTTATGTTTTACATGGAGAATAAGGCTGACGAAATTTTATTCAGGAAACCCAACACGTCACTGAAACTAAGGACAATTCTAAGTCAAGGAAGAATGGGTTTGAAGTAGTTACATGGTAAACTCCTGACATCATGGTATAGTGGTGGTGATGAGAATAATCTTAGATAACAGGTGGCAACAGGCCGTTTATGGAACATACACTGGGATAGAAGGAACCTTGAATTAGCAGTGACTAGAATAGCAGATGTGTGTCAGTGCAAGCTCTGAAATTACATTAAATCCTTTGAGTAACTGTAGACATGGGGAAGGGGAGTTGATTTAAATTTATGTAAAAATCTTCATGGAAGGAATAAGGCTTTCCAGTTCCGATCAGAATTGGGAGGCAGAAGTGAGAGGGAAGCAGAAAAGTAAAACTAAGATGAGAGGGGAAGAAAAGATTTGGATGGGGTCTGGGTGGAGACAATTTTGATTCATGGCTGATGAGGGGTTTTACCAGTTACTTGGTGAGAAGGACTCCAATTAAATTTCACAATGACCCACATAGTGTGTGTGTGTGTGTGTGTGTGTGTGTCAGAATAAACAAATTCATGGCTTAGAAAAGTGCATGTGGTACATTTTACAAGGTAGAATCCATAATTGGCAGGAATTTTTTTTTCTGTTACTAAGCTTAGAATATGAGTACTCATTCCAGGATCATTAACTTAAGTTTAATGGATCAAGTGATATGTGCAGCCAGTATTCAGATGCTCAGGGAAGGACTGAGAGAGCATAATCCCTTACAGTCTTCTTCTGCCTGCATAAGATCTAACCCTTTTTTGAAGGGCTAATCATATGATCATATGTCAGATGATTGGGATGTACATCTGTCAGGTGTAGGATGTTGGATACATCCTACCCCTTTGTTATGTACTTTGTACATGTAAAATGAGAAGGGTATGATGCAGATGTGAATTTACAGATTTAAATCTAAAATGTGGAATTCTAATTACAGCTGTTTCTCTTCTCTGAATATTACGAAGCATTTAGAAGAAATCTGAACAGTTCAGAAAGAGTGTCTCGGTACTCTGAACAGAAACACCTTTTAAAAAGTTGTTAGTGGATATTGGAAATGTTTGTAACACTGACTTGGTTTGCTACCTGGATGTAGAATGCCATGTTCCTTTGATGAGGGTGGATCTTGCAGACTTGCTCTCTGTTATCACTCTGACCCTAAAGGCTCTTGGATACCAAGACAAAGATGAAGGCAGAGTAGGAGATTGGGATGAAATAAGTGACTCCAGGATGCTCTCTGCAAGAGATTCCTTTGAAAACAGATTTCCTTGCTTGATCTTGTTTTCCTGTAATTTGTCTTTCTCATGAAAGAAGACAACAACAAAGTAATTTCTTCAACCTGAAGTCCTGGTTGCCAGTTCATCACTACCTTCCTGGAATGATCTCTGGCCTTCAGTGATATTGAGAATGACAAGGAATGATGTTAAGCAAAAGACCAGTTTTTAAAGTATTATTAGAACCCATAATTTTTAAATATACAGTATTATAATTATATACATAGTTTGTATATACAATGCACATAATAATGCTTTGATCAACATCTTTATCTATAAAGCTTATCCTTAAGATAGTTTTTTAGGACAGTCTGACAATTAGGATTATTGGATCAAAGGATATGAAAATGTTTTTGAATCATTCTAAGTGCTTTGCAAAAATAGAATCCATTTTGCCAGCATTTGGATCAGCAGTGGATAACGTTGCCTAGTTAGCCATACTTTTTAAAATATTAGACATTATTAATTTTTAAGAAATTATTTGTATATTCATTGAAGAGCCAGAATGTATTAATTGTGATTATGGATGCTTCATTCCTTTTTTGACTTTGGTCTTTATTTTTAAAAGTGTTTACAATGATGAACTGAGGAATTTTTCCATGGTATTAAGTCAGTGAGAGTTCTTGAACTGAGGTCCTCCCATATAAATTAGAGTTCTTTCTGTTTACCTATGCTGGATGAGTCTTGTCATTAGTGTTTGGTTATAGGTGTGCCTGGTATGTTAGGAATTCATTTGAAATAGTGGAAGAGGCAGGGTGCAGAGAGGTGGGGAGGAGCTTAGATTCTGCATCCAGATTGCCATTTATAACTGTGACTGTGGACATGTTACTTAATCTCTGTGCCTCAGTAGTCTCATTAATAAACTAAGGATGATACTAGTATTTTCCTTACTGGGTTCTGTTGAGATCTAATATATGTAAAGTGCTAAGAAGTCCTCTTGACACACACAAAAAACTAAAGAAGTGATGTTATTATTAAGAAAGATCTTCTCTGGAAAGCTGCATTCAGGAGAAATCAGAGGAAGCAACCATATTTTCCCATTCCAACTCATGTTCAATTTCTACCTTGAAGACCACTTGAGCAAAGATGGTTCCTACCTGCAATAGCTATAAAGTTGCCCAAAGCTAAGTGATCTTGCTTCTGACTTCTTTTCCAGTAGTGGGGAAAGATTCTCCTGCTTAAAGTGGGGGGTTGGAAGGGCAGTGAAGCAAACAAGTGCAGGAGATACCATTGATATATTTTAAATTCCCATTTGCTTTGGAAGAGTCACCTGTAAATTGGGTGACGTGTGTGTGTGTAGTGTGTGTGTGTGTGTGTGTGTGTGTGTGTATATATATATATATATATATATATATATATATATACATATATATATATATATATATGTATATATATGGTGTGTGTGATAACCTGACCCATACTTACATTCCTGATAGCAAATTAATTGAGAGTAAATTCTCTGTGGTCTATATATTTGGAGCATAAAAAGTGTTGGCTTCCCACTGAGGAAGAAGTTACTGTTAATAAGTGACCAAAATCATCATGGTGCTGCCATGCACCTAGATGTACTCCAGCTTGCACACATGCTGTGTGTGTGTGTGTGGCCATAGGAAGGATGAAGAGTACTTTTTTTCCTCTAGAGATAAGTGTTGCTAAAATGAGATTTTCTTGGCAGGCATGAGCCTTAGCTAAATAAAGAGGTGAGGTGTTCATTTTCAGTGCCTCTAGCTCTTTTAGGATGCATCCCCCTCCCCACCATACCTCACCATCTCTGAACCTTTGGAGTTGCCTCCTTGTCTGTTCAAGGCCTCCTACGTAGCTTCTTAATAATGTCTGCCCTCCCAGACCTAGCCTTATGTTGTGCATTTCTTCTGTTTTCTTCATTTTTAGCATTTCCTCATTCTGTATCCTACTCTTTCATAACCCTCCATGACAACTATGAAATTTAGCAAATAAAAATTCAGGATGCCCAGTTAAACTTGAATTTCAGATCAACAAGAATATCTTTTTAGTTTAAGTGTGTCCCGTGTAATATTTGGGACATACTTATCACAGATGTTAAGTTTTTTTTAATGTTTATTTTTGAGATACAGAGTGAGCAGGGAGGGGCAGAGAGAAGGAGACACAGAATCCAAAACAAAGTGGGCTCCAGGCTCTGAACTGTCAGCACAGAGCCCAATATGGGGCTCAAATCCACAAACTATGAGATCCTGACCTGAGCCAAAGTCAGATGCTTAACTGACTGAGCCACCCAGGCACCCCAAATGTTAATAATTTTTTATGTGAAATTTGAATTTAGCTGGGTGTTATTGGAAACTAAAGTAAAAGGGATCCTTGTTACATAATGAAAGACAGTTAGCTAAGCTGTGTCCCATTGTTATTATGGAAAGTGGAATTATAAGTGATGGTTATTTCACTGAGGAAATCTCTAAGTCTTGAACGTATATCCAGGTTCTTCTTGCTGCTTATAGTAAAATGTAAGAGGAAAGAGATTAAGGGAAGAACTCTAAGCAAAATAGAACAATGACCTGATGATTTAGGAAATTCTTAGTCTATCCATATTGCAAAGATGTAGTTAGGAAAAAAAAAAAAGATGTAGTTAGGAGTTGACTGTCAGGAAAGCATCCTATTGAGAGAAAGCCAAGGGTGTGTCTCAGCAACCTTTCACTAATTCCTTGGAAGGATCAGAAGTTCCAAATATTCAACCTTGAAGAAGTCTCTTTGAAGAGATTATGCATTTGACTCATTTGATGGATCCTTTCAGTCATCTCTGGAGAAGTCAAAATAGAGATGAAGTGATCTGGGAGGATCTGTGGAGCAGCCTTTGGTTTAACAGAATGAATTCCTGATACATACATGGTATACTCACAGTGTTCTTGAGGATGTCATATCATCAGAAATACTGCCTGCTTGTCCAGAAGGGAGAGCGTCAAGTTCAGAGGCTGGAAGTGAAGGCCCAGAGGGTAAAGATGAGAACCACAGAGGATTATTCCCAACTCTTAAAACCTAATGATTTTTTCCCAGTTGGATCTCAGTATTGCTTAGAACCAATGATTCTTTTTTTCAATCCATCCCTCACTCTTGCTTTTGAAAGGGAATGACTATAACTGTTGTCTTACTCTGTCCTATGATTGTGTTTTAGAATCACATAACTTGTTTTTTATTTTCACAGGTCCACAGATAGATATTTTGCCTTAAATGGATCATACTGGGACTTATGACCCATACAAAATTTAAAGTGAGTTTTAGGACTTTTGGGTGGATGATAGACTTTGAAATTGCATTGGTGCTGTAATAACTTGAGACTTCTGGAGATACTGGGATGAGTGAATGTATTTTGCATAAGAGATGGATATAAACCTTTGGAGGCCAGAGGGTGAACTGTGGTAGGCTGAACAGTGGCCTCCATAGTTGTTCAAGCCTCATTCCCCAGAATAGGTCAGTATGTTACCTTATATGGCAGAAGGGACTTTGCAGATATGAATACATTAAGAATCTAGAAATGAAATTATCTTAAATTACCTTGGTTGATCAGATAATTACCAGGGTCCTTCTTAGGGAGAAGATAAAAGGATAGAAGCAGAGTTCAAAGAACAGAGAAGATGCTATGCTACTGGCTTTAAAGATAGGGGAAGAAGCCAAGAGCCAAGGAATGTAGGAGTCTTCTGGTAGCTAAAAACAAAACAGAACGTCAAGGAAACCGGTCCTTTCCTGGAGTTTCCAGAGTAAATACAGCCCTGAAGTTCCATTTTAGATTCCTAACCTCCAGAATTGTATGATACTGTTATTTATGTTGGTTTAAGTCACTAACTTTGTGTAAGTTTTTACAGCAGCAACAGGAAACTGATACACCTGGTGTCCTGTATCTTACCTGGCCACCCTAGTTCTGGCTTGCACTAATTTCATTGGAGCTCTGTGATAGGTCGGAAGCCTTATGTACAGGAGCACATTTAATTCTTTCAACAACCTTGGGAAATAGTATCCACTTTACAGATAAGGAAAATGAAGAGCTGGTAGTAGCAGCACTTAATTTCAACCCAGATCTGAGGAACTGGAAAGTCTAGTTCGTTCATTTCTTTCTGTTCTGTTTCTTCTTTCTTTTCCTTCTCCTCCTTGTTATTTTTTAAAATTTTTATTTATTTATTTTTTAGAGAGAAAGAGAGCGTGAGCGAGCAGGGGAGGGGCAGAGAGAGATGTCAGTGCAGAGCCCGATGTGGGGCTTGAACTCATGAACTGTGAGATCATGACCTGAGCTGAAATCAAGAGTTGGACACTTAACTGACTGAGCCACCTAGGTGCCCCTCCCTGTTATTTTTTTTAAAAAAATGTTAGACAGAGGATAAGTTGGGGAGGGTCAGAGAGAGAGAGAGAGAGCGCGTGAGAGAGAGAGAGAGCGCGTGACAGACCCAAGCAGAGTCCATGCTCAGCATTGAGCTCCATGAGGAGCTTGATTGTGAGATCATGACCTGAGCCGAAATCAAGAGTCAAAGACTTAACCAACTGAGTCACCTAGGCTCCCCCTCTCTATTATTATTAGCACTGCCACAGTATTGTCTGCAAAGTATATATTTCTAGGGCAAAGTAGGTTCCTGATCCAATGAGTTGGGTATCTCCTCTCCATATATACAGGAACACTACTGCTTATAGAATACTGTATTGATTTCCATTTAAAGGACATTCCAGTGTAAACTAATGAGATTTTGAAAGAATAAATTTTCCACCATAGTCAAAATGCATATTCAAAAGACTATCCTTCATAGATGAACTACACATTATTCAATGCTGAAATGTTCTAGCCTGCTCTGTAAGCAAAGAAAATGATCCAAGTATTATAAACTTCAACAAATGAGCCAAAACACTTAGTTTCCTTAGACAATTAAATACGATAATAAGCCAAAAATGCTCCACCATCAGGCTGGTAAAGAAGCAAATTTACTATCTTTATTAGCAGCTTGCTTGCAGATTTTTATTTGAACTAATGAATATCATAATAGCTCAGGGGAAAAACAACCCAAATGCTGCAGGCTCAGACCGTTGCTAACCAAAGGAGCTGGTGGTTAATTGGAAATGGCCAGCTGCACATAATGCTTCTCTTCATTTTTAACCTGAAGTAATTCCACCATCCTCTCCCTGCTCCCCGCCCCCACCCAGTCCTCTATTAAAATCCCATAAGTGCTGTATTGGAAGAAAATACCACAGAACTTCCAGCAGACTGAAGGTATTATTTATGTATCTGCCAGTTTGCCGGCAAAGGGCAGGGCAGCTGGAGGGGTGTCACATGCAAGTTGGTTGGGGGCTAGGAACACCAAGGGGAAGGACCATGCACTGGCAAATTGCATACTATAGATTTCATCAGAGCAAACTTGCTGTGAACTCATAGTTATTTTTCAAAGGCGAATGGCTTTCTCCCTTCTTCCTGGTACTTTTCACTGTGTAAGTTAATTATAGAAAACACTGAGCACAGACCTTTGGAATTATTATTTTTTTTGGTGTTGTTAGAACAAGACTATACTCTAAACATGTAGTCGCTGAATGTCTCAGTCCAGTTGTATGACTGAATTGTGAACTTTTGTGGTGGTCATGGGACTTGGTAGCTCATGGGTCAGTTACTTTTTGAGCGATTTAAACAACACATTTTTGTTTAGAATAACATTATGTACTAGAAGAAATTTAAAAGCTCTCTGTAGTGACAGACTCATGAAGGAGGAAGGAAGAATTTGTATCTGGCAGGTGTGTTCACTCTGAAGGGTTGACCTCCAGAGTGAACACACCATACCTGCAGATCATAGGTCACCAGGGCAGCTCCTATTATCACGACGATGAGTCCTTTTTGCTTCTGTGTAACTGGGAACCACGAATGCAGTAGGAAAGAGTTAACTTTTTCATCCTAAACAAGTGATTAAAAGAACCACCACAGACCTGGAGATGTGGGGATAATTATGAAGTTAATGTTTCCTTTCCTAATGGAAACGGTCTGGATAAATGGTAGCAATGGGACTTCTGTTCATCCTGTACCTTCCACAGACTCGGCACTTTTACACGAGACTGTGTTATTTGTAAAAGACAAGTGAAGCGGTGCCTTTTTTTTTCTGCTTTGAATTTGATTCAAACTCATTTCATGTTTTGAAACTCAGAACATTTCAGGTATCTAATAAGGATATATAGATAAAAAACAAAAACAGAATTGGAAAGAGAATCTGTAGCCCTGGTTCCCAACCTTGGGGTGCATGAGAGTTATAGGGGGGAGGGTAGGATGGTTGTGTGAGGGAGTTTGTTAAAAATGCAGACTCCTGGGCTCCGCTCCAGCAAATCTGATTTAATAGGTTTGGGGTGGAGAGCTAGGAATTGCAGTTTAATATGCAGACTCAGGAGGAGATAATGGCCCTGGGGGCCAGCAGGGTCAGCACTTAGGAAAATGGCTTGGTTTACCTGGGTAGAGTTTCATACTAGGAAATAAAAGAACATATAAAATTCTAGTACCTGATGAGAAATCATTAATTTTTAATTTTGCAATGTGGAACAAGAAACCCTTTGCTCCACTTGCAACTTCTAGTGCTTAAGAGATAACATAGTTCAGGGGGTATCACAGACTCTGGTTCAATTTCCAGGTCTGCCATTTACTAGGTGTGCAACTTTGGGCCCTGTGCCTCAGTTTCCTCATCTGTAAAGGGAGGAAGATAATCATAGCATCTGTTTTACAGTGTTTTTATGGATTAATGGCTAGTAATTATAGAGATTATAATATAGAGAACCTGTGTGAACTGTGCACTTTATGTATGTTAGCTCATTTAAAACCCTATCTTGCACGTTCTCTTGTTCTCATTGGAAAAATGAGATTAACAATCTGTTCAAAGCCCCATAGTTAGAGTGGTGAGATTGGGGTTCAGGTCCAAGTGGCCTATCTCCAGCACTCAGCTTCATCATCACCTACCTTGCTCCTGCCTTTCCAGTAAAGCATTGTCTCTTCCTCCTCCTCCCTCTTTTCTACTTTTTAGCTCCAGGTGAGCCCAACTCAGTTCCTGTTGAGTAAAGTGTCATTTAGTTAACTGAGAAACATGTATTCTGGATGTGTATGTATTTCCACAGGTCTGGGAGATGATGAAGGAGGGAGAAAGCAGAGTTGTGGCTTCCAAACAGGTAGCTTTCAGCTAGGTCTTTTGCATTTCTAAGTGCTCCAAACTTTCTGGTGTCAGAAGTCAGCTGTCAGAGAGAAGGGACAAATTGTGACTCAGCTCAGCCGTTTCTGTGAATTTTCCTGGGATTAGCTTTTCTAGGAGGGAAGGGGCTGGTTCCACCTTTTCCCAGAAGATAAGAAGGCAAAGTTCTTGCTAGCCACAAGCACAGTCCCTCTTGGAGGTCTCCTCTAGGGGCCCTGGAGATAAGTGGGGTGAGTCCAAGGGCCACGTACTAACTGTAGCAGCTACTAATGATTCCATGTGCCAGATCCACACTCAGCACTTCCCAGGCCCTCACATTTAATTGTCTCAGCAACCTCACACTTAATTTTAGGACAAGCTCCTCTTCTTTGGCCCCTCCACCTGTGTCCTCTGCACTTGGGAAGAGACGGACTGTTACATGCTCGGTTGTCATAAAGCTGACCTCTGGCTGCCTAACTATGTGTCTGGTCCCAGGCCAGGCTATACCCTCCCTACTCCTGGCTCCCTCCTTTGCCCTGCCCCACTCCCTCAGCACCACCAGTATCCTGCTGAGAAGGATCCACTTCTCCTTAAATGCTTACTTGAAGGAATGGAACTTAGTTTGCTGAGGTGAATTGTGTTTCCTTCTTTTTTGCTTGTCTACTTTTCTGTCACCAGATCTCTCTGGGAGCAGTGATGCTCTTAATTAAGCTGAGATCTCAGGCGCTTATAATGCAAAATTCACAGGCAAGCTCGCTGGTGCCTGAGGCTGGAAAAGTATGCTCTTCATTACCAGAACCCCCCATAAGAGCTCCTTCATTCTAATGGAGCAAGTTCACAGGACCAAAGAATGAGACTCATCCCAGTTGAGGGGTGCTTCTTTGGGGCTAGACTCTGCATCTCCTCCACACCAGCTGGGAGTTAAGGGGCTGTATTCAGCCATGAGGAGAAAGGTGTGGGGCATCCTCCTACCACCTGAGGGTAGCTCCAGGTTCCTGAGAAGATGGATCTATGGGGTCACAGAAATCTCCAAGCAGGGTATATGGTTTTTAGTAAGGATGTGAGACTGAGAGTTGTGGTGTGGACCTAGAGATGACAAGCAAGTGGGAAAGTTATATCCAGCTCTGGAGAAGCCTACGAATTAGGCAGAAATTATCTTTAGTACTTTAACCCATTCCCATTGCTCAACACACAGGTTCTTCCAAGTTGACTTCAACCTCTCATTTTTTAACATATGAAAAAGAAACAAGGTATTCTCAGAGGTGGTCCCATCACACAGCTCTTTTCAGCTCTCCCCATTGCCACTCACCTCTCCCGTTGCCACTCACCTCTCACCTCTGAACTGGGCAGGTGTCCATAGGTATGCACAACATCTCTGCTCCTTCCCTCTGTTGTGAGAGCAGAGACTCTGAGTTGAGTGAGGTCTGTAGGAGGGAAGGTCAAGAACTGTAGGTGTGGTGTGGGGGCCCAGATTACCTCTCAACTTTCTATTTTGCTCCTGCTCACATCCAATTGAATGGGACTTGATATAATCTCTTCACTTATACGAAGTGTCTTTTGTGTTTACTAAGAAAAAGATACACCTACAGGGTGAACTGCTTATTAAAAAAAAAAAAAAGGAACCCACTTTGGGTACATGTGTTAGAAAATGGTACCCCTTCAGAAGCTGGTACAGTCCTGCTCAGGCCATTACTTGGCTTGCAGAGAGTAGTTGTTTCCACTCATGCTTACTTGAACTGGGTACCCTTGCGCAGGGTACAACCTGCACAACAGTTCAGGGCATCCCTGACTCTTGGCCTGAGTTCAGTGGTAAGGGCTTTAAGTCTCATTTTATTGTTGTCATTCCCCTATACCATCTGTGTCAAGGATCTTTCACCTTCTCTTCATTTTCAGCTCAACTGAAAATGCACCTTTTGTGCACTGGAGCTTAAACCCACACTTGGTCATTTTAGAAGTTCCACTGACTGGTTAGCTTTGGTCCACTGGTCAGATGATTAGAATGTGACAGAAATGGCAGATCTTCATTTGTCGTTTCCAGAACATGACTGTATAAAAAGGAGTAAGCCGTCAACAGTGTCTCAATGACTTATTTGTATTATTTATGAAACAAAACATTTTTCCATCCAGGTATGCAAGGAGCAGTCATGTACCTTGTCCTTTTGTGAGGGCAGAAAAGAACACTGAGTTGCTGTCCAGTTCTGAGTAATTTCAGCCCTGAGTTCTGTCTGGCCATGTGCCACTGCTGAGCTGATGCCTTCTCCTGGCTGTTTGATTATTCTCCAGATGACATGGGTGCTGGCCCAGTAGACCTTCATTTACTCACCAAAACCACCACTGTCACCTCTTCCTCCTCCTCCTCTTCCTCCTTTTTAAATAACCACTGGTTTATTAAAGACACACTTTTCTCTCACTGAAAATGTTTCCCGAGTAGAAATTGCTTATTAGTTGAATGTCCTGGGTCTACCTGCAGTTCCACTCTGTCCTGGTGACACACAGCCAGCCTGGGAAAACTGTGAAGCACAGCATGCGGGCCTTTTGGGCCTTCCTCACTTAAAGTGGTTGTTTTTCTCTCTCCTAGAAGGACCCTCCTTGCCCCTGGCACCTCTCTGGGTCCTTTTCTTATCCTTGCCTGCAGGCATACTACCCTCTGGGAATTACTGGGGAAACCAAGTGTTAGGTGGTAATGATAAAAGCTTTACCTCCTCATGGGGTGCTAGCATTTTATTTTTTTTTTAATGTTTTATTTTATTTTTGAGAGAGAGACAGAGTGTGAGTGGGGGAGGAGCAGAGGGAGACACAGAATCTGAAGCAGGCTTCAGGCTCCGAGCTGTCAGCACAGTGCCCGATGCGGGGCTCGAACTCATGAACTGCGAGATCATGACCTGAGCTGAAGTTGGACGCTTACCGACTGAGCCACCCAGGCGCCCCAGGGTGCTAGCATTTTAAATTGGGGACTTGTCGCAAATGAATGAGATTGTAATCATTGAAAGAAAAGTAGTGTTCTTTTGGGACTTTACAAAAATCCATGCCTCCATTATCCAGGATAGGTTTAATTTTTGGTACTTAAAAATAACCAAAATTTCAGGAGACCTAGATGCCAGTAAAGTTGTACCTAATGACATTTCATTCCCTGTTCAGACAGTGCACTGCGTTCATACAGTTCCACCTCTTCTAGATGTCTGACACCATCACTGCAGTATCTTCCCTATTGACACTGAGCAGATCTTGACCCTCCAAACGCTTAGAGTCAGGGTGGTTAAGGACAGTTTGCTCATAAGCCGCCTCTTTTCATTGTGCTCTAGGTCTTTGCACACATTCCCCTGATGTGGACAGGGCTGGTGATGAGGACAGTGTGCTCATCTCATCAGCAACAGCTTTAACTGCAGACCTCCTCTGTTCTTTAGTAGCACATTGAACAGCATGCTGGCACAGTTTTGAACTGAGATTTCTCACAAAAAATTTGCAAGCACTAAATCTTGTTTGTTTGTTTGTTTGAAGGCAGTGATGTGAAACTTGTCTTTCTGAAGAAAATGAGTTAACCAGGTCTTGATGAGCTTTACTTGGGCTTGAGAATAGTAGTTAAGTCACTAATTATTATTTTCATCTTTTTTTAAAGCTGAGAGTAATAATTCACCAAACATTTTAGTTGTTAAGAGAAGGTTATATAAAAGAATTGAATTGAGTGAATTAAAATGAATAGAGTCACTTCTGTTTGGACAGGCATCTCTGCCAAATGTTCTTTATTCAACAATATATACATATGTTTCGAAGTCTATAATTTGCTAAGTCATGTGTAAAAGGGCTGAGGTTGTAATGATGGAAACCATGCATTTTCTTCTGTTTAGAAGCTTGCTCTATAGTGCAAGAGGCAGAATGCTAAAAGTCTGGGCTTCAGTTTCCTCAGCTGTAAAGTAGGGATAATAGTTAGGCCACATGTAGCTAACTGTGTGGATTAAGTGAGGTAATGTCACAAAGCCATCAGGATGCTGCCTGGTATGTAGTAAGTGCAGTGTAAGTGTTTCAGCAAAATAGATGAGCTAGAGGACGTTAACATGTGATAAGAACCTAGCATGAGCATGTAGGCAATAAGTAAAGTGCTCCGCTTCTGGAGTCCGGAAGATTTTGATGGGGAGTGTGATGGTGGGGAGTGGCTCCACTGGGGTGTTGAGACTTCATCTGGGTCTTGAGTGATGAATAAGAGTTCAGTATGTAGAGTAACAGGTAAGAGAATTCCCAGAAATGGGAGCAGCACGAGCTGTCTTCTAACTCAAAGAGCCCTGTCCACAACATTCTGCCCAGAAAGCTTCCCTGGCTCCAGCTCACTCCACTGAGCCAGTTGGTACCAGGTCTTCTCCTCTGCAGCAGTTGGCACATGCCTCTTTTTCAATACCATCTCACCATTTGGCGACACTTTTCCTCTAATATTCACTGAACGTTTATTGAATACTGTCTTGGTACTGATCCTCATGCTGGGTGCAGTCACTGCCCTCAGAAACCCCTGGAATAATGAGGGGCTTTCCCTGGCACCAGTGGGTTCCCATAGCATACTGTCTGGTTCAATATAGCTTAAAAATACCATTGAAAGAGCTTATGCATCTATAAATAAAGGAATCCTTCCCATGCCCCTGGTTTTGGATACGGAAGGAATTGTCTGTAGCTGTGAGAAAGGGATGGAGATCATTCTTGTGTTCACTCTTTCTGTGAGTTCTGTTTATGTATTCAAAGAGTTGCTCTTTTTATAGAGCTCAGAGCATCTCAAAGGAAAAAGAATCATTGAATATTATTGATAACAGTTTAGGAGGACTTGAAGGATCTGTCAGTTTCTTTAAACAACTGTATGTTGTAGCTGTTTGCAGTCTATTTGCAGCCTTTGAAGTTTGTGTATATTTTATCTTCTGTGTGTCCCATGGCTGGGTTCACAGTCTATATGGAGGATAGAGCAGAGCATGGAGCATGTTACAAGCTGGATCACAAAGCTGTTTGGCAGTTTTCAATCCTAGAAATCCTGTGTTAGGGGGAAAAAAATCAGCCTGGCAACTGTTTTTTCTTTTTTTAAACAATCCAAAATTTCTCATTTTGCCCTGTTGTAGTAGTGAACTTGAGTTTCATTCATGACTATTTCAGTTACAGCAGAAAACTCAAATATTTAAAATAAGATCATAAAGAGTAGTGGTCACATGATGAGTTGTGTATCTCTGACCAAGATAAGGAGTATGCTGAGAGGTGACATATCGGTGGGTGGGTTGGGGGTGGGGGGCAAGTGGATGGTGATGAACACTGGAAGCAAAAGACCGACAAGGAAAGAACTTCAATAATTTGCTCAGGAAACCCAAATAACAATCCAGTGAAGAAATGGGCAAAAGATGTGAATAGATACTTCTCCAAAGAAGACATCCAGATGGCCAACCGACACATGAAAAAATGCTCCACATCACTCATCATCAGGGAAATACAAATCAAAACCACAATGAGATACCACCTCACACCTGTCAGAATGGCTAACATTAACAACTCAGGCAACAACAGATGTTGGTGAGGATGTGGAGAAAGAGGATCTCTTTTGCACTGCTGGTGAGAATGCAAACTGGTACAGCCACTCTGGAAAACAGTATGGAGGTTCCTCAAAAAACTAAAAATAGAACTACCCTATGACCCAGCAATTGCACTAGTAGGTATTTACCCAAGGGATACAGGTATGCTGTTTCAAAGGGGCACATACACCCCAATGTTTATAGCAGCACTGTCGACAATAGCCAAAGTATGGAAAGAGCCCAAATGTCCATCAGTGGATGAATGGGTAAAGAAGATGTGGTATGTATATACAATGGAGTATTACTCAGCAGTCAGAAAGAATGAAATCTTGCATTTGCAACTACACGGATGGAACTAGAGGGTATTATGCTAAGCGAAATTAGAGAAAGACAAATATCATATGACTTCACTCATATAAGGAATTTAAGATACAAAGCAGATGATCATAAGGGAAGGGAAGCAAAAATAATATAAAAACAGGGAGGGGACAAAACGTAAGAGACTCTTAAATATAGAGAACAGAGGGTCACTGGAGAGGTTGTGGGGGGGGGAATGGGCTAAGTGGGTAAGGAGCATTAAGGAATCTATTCCTGAAATCGTTGTACTCTATGCTAACTAACTTGGATATAAATTAAAAAATAAATTTAAAATAACAAAGAAAAACTAAAAACATAATAATTTGCTCAGGAAGTTGGAGGATGTGCACTAAGGCAGCAGTGGTGAGAATGAAGAGAAGGAAAAGCACAAGAGATATTTTCTTTTCAGGTAGGATTGACAGGATTTGGTGACTGTTGGAAAGGGAGAAAGTGACCTGTGTGAACTCTGAGCTTTCTGTTTTGGGTAATGAGTGATGTGGTATTGTTCATGGGGTGAGGAGGAGAGGTGGAAAAATGGGTTTGGAAGGAAAGATGATTTCAGTTTCGGATATGTGGATTTAGAGTACCTGTGAAATGTGTATTGAGAGAGAGGTTTATGGACACTTGGATAAATAGACTAAATTAAAGAGAGAAGATCTGAAAACAGAAGTGGGGCGGGGGGTGGACAGCACATAAGTCCTGTCCGTGCCTTGACACTAGATGAGATTGCCCAGGGACCAAGAGATGAATGAAACTTAGCAATTGATTTTGTGTATATATTCATGTGACCTTTGAGCACTTAGAAGGTCATTATAAATACATTGACAAATAAGGGAAAGAAAGTCTTTGGTTAGGCTATTGTTTTGAGTTTTGGCTCATAACATGTGGTCCGTGGTGGTAAATGACATCTCAAGGTCCCTTCCCACATGAACAAAGGGAGATATTTTTAAGTGAAGCTCTATTTTACAATTACAACTGTAGGACAGCAGAGAAATCAGACTTTGAGCTGAGATAGCATTTTTCTCCTCCCCTCCAATTGAAGCTTTCTTTGAATTTGGAAATCATATCTTTCTTTATCTGGGTCAAGGACTTGAAGAAAGGCTAAGTGAGCTTGGTGCAAAACAGCATGTTCAGATGTTCACATTAATCCCGTTAAACTACTCACACAGAGAAAGTAGATGGCGAGAAAAGACAAAAGTAAAGAAATTTTTAACAGATGGGTTTTTTAATTATTTATTTAGCTATCTATTTCTGATTTACTTTAAACTTGGCTACTACAATCACTTTGAAAGCAAATCATGCCTCTTTGGTGAGTGGATAGCTGGTATTAATGTCTTTTGTTGCCATAGCCATTAAACTCCCCCTACCCCAAATCTTTGTGGAAAGTATTAAATATTCTCAGGGCGCCTGGGTGGCTCAGTCAGTTAAGCATCCTACTTCAGCTCAGGTCATGATCTCATACTCTGTGAGTTCGAGCCCTGCGTTGGGCTCTGTGCTGACAGCTCAGAGCCTGGAGCCTGCTTCAGATTCTGTGTCTCCCCCTCTCTCTGCCCCTCCCCTGCTCATGCTCTGTCTCTCTCTGTCTCAAAAATGAATAAAAACATTTAAAAAATATTCTCAGGATTCTGGTTTCTTTGGTTGTTCAAAACCTGTTTAAATGTACCATTAACACAACAATCCTTTAAGAATCTATAAGCCAAATGGTAGTGGGACTATTTGATTAATAATTATTCTGTGTTTAATTTTATGGAAAAAATCTTAAGACTGTAACAGATAAATCGGCATATGACATAAACATTTAATTTCAGAAAACAGTGCAAATTAGAATACAGGAGAGTTTATTGCATATGAGTTACAGAGATCTAAAATTTGAACAAAATTTAAGGTACATTTAAAATCTCATTCAATTCCAAAACATTTTTTTCATAGATAAACCTCATTACTAGAAAATATGCAGTGACTTTTTTTAACCATTATACTCCAATTGCAATGGACGTTGGCATCATGGTTTTATAAATAACAATATTCTTAGAGTAAAAACTGACTCAGCAATTCAGCCCCTCTGAAATTTATCTTAAATATTCTAAAAGAAAAAATCCACATACTTGAAATTTCTGTTGTAGTATTATCTAGAGAGCAATTGGCAAGAATCAGAATGTCCCAAAAGATTCAAAATTTGCCTTAGAAATCATGGGTCTTGACTCAATATAACATTAAAATTATTAGAATTGGTAGTTGGTAAGACTATAAGGAAACAGGAAAACTGGTTGGTAGACACTTTGGGGGGTTAAGTATAAAGAAGGATACTTTATTTTGTACCTTGTAAATCCAAATACAAGGAAAAATAGTTTGCTCTTCATGTTTTACTTTGGCCAGAAGTAAGCTCTTTACAGCTAGCAACTCTGTCTTAGTCATCATCATTTCTCTAGTGCTCAGTAAATGTTTGCTAAATTGAACCTAATCTCTGCACATCTAATATGTACAAATGAAAGGGGTAGGGAATTTAAATGACTTTTAACTTAAAAATTCCCTAATGTCACTTTTCATATTATATGTAGGACACAGAGATATATAAGATATATCTCAAATTTTCAGAGATAATTTGGGGGAAAAAGTACAATCCATGATATGCTATCATAAAAATCCATTTAAAGGAAATATATTATTTATATATTGTACTATATAGTGGAGACCAGGTGCAAAATAGTATGTTCTGGATATGATACTATGATATTTTTGGATATTAGCATTCTAATCCTGGAAAATAGATAATCACAGTTAAAAAATATATTCACTGTGTATCAGGTAATATTAGACAACAAAACACACATTACTGGTAAATGAAATTTCATACCATACATGCAGTTCTATTAAAAACAAATACTAGTAATGCACTGCAGAAATAAGGTTGTTTTTTTTTTTTTTTTTTTGATGTCTGATCTTATTTATTTGTTACTCTTAGACAAATCTCCTTTCTGTCTGAACTCAGAAGCTCTCAGAGAAGACAGCGTCTGTCTCTTGGCAATCTGTTCCTGGTGTTTTTCTTTGGCCTCCTTCAGTCTGTTGGCCACAGGTTTAGTATATTCTGCAGCCTCTTCCTTACTTTTCTTAGTGCACTGCTTCTTCCAAGCAGTATGCCGACGTTTGTTTTGGAGGACACATGGAGTAACAAGACGCTGAATCTTGGGTGCTTTGGTTCTAGGTTTTTTACTTTCAATTGATGCAAAGTTACTTTCGGATTTTTCCATCTCTCCCTCCTCCACCTTCTCTATTTTTCTTTATGTTTTCTATTTTTTGTGTGTGAAAACTTGCATCTTCTATTCTGGCACATACTATAATTGTAGAGATGTGATTTAAAAAATATCAGCTACCTCCAGTCTACCTCCAGATTGTGCGTGGGGATGTTCTCCTGCCTGTGGACATAGGAGCATCTTTGTCCCAGACCTTCAGCCATCAGAGCCCTTTTATTCTGGAGGAGTTGTAAAGAACATAGACTTTGTTCAAAAAAGAATATGGACATTTATTTTTACCCTGGAAGCGCTGTGACTTGCGCTCAGGCATAGCTACTCCAGTCAGCAAGGACGGGCAACAGCTGGGTCGGTGCTGAGTGGCCTGCAGCATTTGCTTGTAGTCGAGATAAATTTGCCCTTCAATCCCAAATTTTTCCTGAATGGATTAACAGGAAAGCCAGTGATGGTGAAACTCAAGTGGGGAATGGAGTACAAAAGCTATCTGGTATCTGCAGATGGCTATATGAACATGCAGCTTGCAAACAGAGAAGAATATACAGATGGAGCATTGTCTGGTCATTTGGGTGAAGTTTTAATAAGGTGTAATGTTCTTTAATTCAGGGGTGTTGAAGAGGAAGAAGATGGGGAAATGAGAGAATAGCATCTTATGTGGTGAATTTATATGTATGTCCAGACAATAAACATGTTTTAAAAAAAAAGAATATGGACTTTGAAGTCACCTAGGCATTATTGAAACTGTTTCTGAAGTAAATCAGCCAAATATCCTTAGAAAGCCTCTCAATCTATTGAACTCACTTATTTTAAAAACTGGGTTAATAATATGACCTTATATGGTTTTGTGAGGAGCTAAAAGGGTAATTCTCATGAACAACCCAGCACTGCACCCAGGCATATTATAGACAACCATGATGGTTTCCTTCATATCTTCTATGAAAAATGCCTCACTGTATGAAGCACCTATGCCTTCTAAAGCAGCCCATGCCCTGCTTATTAATTTGCTTGGGCTGCCATAAAAAAGCAGTGCAGACTGGGTAGCTTACATGACAGAATTTTTTTTTTTTCAAGTTAGTTAATATACAGTGTAGTTTTTGCTTCAGGAGTAGAACCCAGTGATTCATCTCTTACATAGGACACCCAGAGCTCATCCTGAAAAATGCTCTCCTTAATGCCTCTCACTTATTTAAGGCAGCCCCCACCCCCCAAACCTTCCCCACCCCACTCCCCAGCAACCCTCAGTTTGATCTCTGTATTTGAAAGTCTCTTATGGTTTGCCTCCCAATGTTTATAATACCACTATCAACAATAGCCAAATTATGGAAAGAGCCCAAATGTCCATCGACTGATAAATGGATAAAGATGATATAGTGTGTGTATATATATGTATGTATATGTGTATATAGTGTATATAATGGATAAATATGATATAGTGTGTGTGTGTATATATATATGTATGTATATGTGTATACACACACACACACACACGCACGCACACACAATGGAATACCACTCAGTGATGAAAATTGAGATCTTGCCATTTGCAACAACATGGATGGAACTGGAACATATTATGCTAAGCAAAATAAGTTAGAGAAAGATATCACATGAAATCACTCATATGTGGAATTTGAGAAACTCAACAGATGAACATTAGGGGAAGGGAAGGAAAACAAATTTATTTACAATTTTGAAAGCCAGAAGTCCAAGGTGTCAGTTTGGTTCCTTCTGAGGCTTTTCTCCTTGGCTTGTATATGGCTGTCTTCACACAGTCTTAACTCTGCCTGTTATGTGTATCCAAATGTCCTCTTGTAAAGACAGTAGTCATATGGGATTAGGGCTTACTCTAATCACCTCATTTTAACTTAATTGCCTCTTTAAAGACCCTACCTCCAGATACAATTACATTCTAAAATACTGGAGGTTTGGATGAAGATATTAATTTTTGTTGGGACACAATTCAGTCCATGCCCTGCCCTCTTCACTTTGGATTTTTAAGGTTTATTTATTTTGAGAGAGAGAACACATGTAAGAGAGTGCTAGTTGGGGAGGGGCAGAGGAGAGACAATATCCCAAGCTGTCACCATAGAGCTCATTGCGGGATCAATCTCACCAAATGTGAGATCATGACCTGAGCCGAAATTAAGAGTTGGATGCTTAACTGACTGAGTCACCCAGGTGCCCTCACTTTAGATTTTAGAGACGTGTTCCAAGGAGAAGCTCTGTTGAGATCCCAGCCAAGTCTACATGGACAATACTTCACCTTTACTATTATCTACATTGTTTCACCCTGTATGTTTGAAATGTATTGGCAGTAGTTGCAAATGCATACACATAGAAAAAAGGTAAAAGGGAGTTGACATGTTTGGTGAGTATGCTCTTGAATATGCTATTAATTCTTTCACTCACACATTGAATGGGTTTGTCCACACACATCAATTGAGCGTTCACCATATCCCAGGCATTGCTATAGGCCTTGGGAGGTGAGAAGAACACATTGTGTTTGCCTTTGGGAGCTTAAGAGAGGAAGGGAGGGAGTCAGAGAAACAGGAATTCTGAAAATTTCAAGACAATACAGTAGTGCCAAAGGTAGATAAGCATAGGATATTACATTAAATAACAACGGTATGATTCTAATATTAGAATAATGCGATTGGAAATTTCCTATGTAGAGTGAGGCTGAGAGATAAGGGTTAGGGTTTTAGAACTACAGTTTAGCTACCTCTTACCTACATCCTAAAATAGATCTGACCTAGAGTACTAGCTTGATTATTGGGAGAATAAAAGTCTGAAGTTTATCCACTCTGGAAATTGAACTAATCTTTCTGCTTAGGTATATAATTGACCCTATTTATAATGGCATGGTTCTCTTAGAACTTTAGATGCAGGATATTAAATTCATGAATTCGTGTATCAAATACTAAAGTATGAAAATACCCCAAAACACTAAATACAAATACTGAAAAAGTGGTAAGGATTTCAGGAGATAAGGAATAGCAAGAGTGCTGGAACCTGGGAATAATAAAGGCAGTATTGAATGTTGCATTCCAAATCATAGTTTTGATTTCATGAGTTTTAGGTGGGAGGAATAGTGAAAGGATCTGGTCGAGGGGTATCAGGTAGTAAAGCAATCATGGGTTGTCTTTGGGGGAGCACTAGGAAAGAGCAGCTCATATGAATGACCCAAAAGAGTGAACTACAGTGCTTTTATATCATAAGGGGGAGTATTGCAGAAACCAGGAACAAGGATGTGTGTGGATATTTGTAGGGGAAGGAGTAGGTGCTTTCCTATGGCCAGTGTCCTCAGTAGCTTCTATGAAAATGGTGGGTTAAGGATTAATTTTATTTATCTATGTATTTATTTATGTATTTATTTTAGTGAGCATTAGAGTTACATTTTATTTCTTATATGTAATTTATTGTCAAATTGGTTTCCATACAATACCCAGTGCTCATCCCAACAGGTGCCCTCCTCAATGCCCATCACCCACTTTCCCCTCTTCCCCACCCCCCATCAACCCTCAGTTTGTTCTCAGTATTTAAGAGTCTCTTATGGTTTGCCTCCTACCCTCTCTGTAACTTCCCCTTCCAACGCCCTCCCCCTTGGTCTTCTGGTGAGTTTCTCAGGATCCACATATGAATGAAAACATATGGTATCTGTCTTTCTCTGCCTGACTTATTTCACTTAGCATAACAGTCTCCAGTTTCATCCACATTGCTGCAAGTGGCCAGATTTCATTCTTTCTCATTGCCAAATAGTATTCCATTGTATATATAAGCCACATCTTCTTTATCCATTGGTCGGTTGATGGACATTTAGGCTCTTTCCATAATTTGGCTATTGTTGAAAGTGCTGCTATAAACATTGGGGTACAGGGGCGCCTGGGTGGTTCAATCGATTGAACTTCTGACTTCAGCTCAGGTCATGATCTCACGGTTAGTGGGTTTGAGCCCCGCATTGGGCCCTGTTCTGACAGCGCAGAGCCTGGAGTCTTCTTCCAATTCTGTGTCTCCCTCTCTCTCTGCCCCTCCCCCGCTCATGCTCTGTCTCTGTCTCTCAACAATTAAAAAAAACCCCAAAACATTGGGGTACAAGGGGCACCTGTCATCAGCACTCTTGTATCCCTTGGGTAAATTCCTAGCAGTGCTATTGCTGGGTCATAGGGTAGATCTATTTTTAACTTTTTGAGGAACCTCCACACTGTTTTCTAGAGTGGCTGCACCGGTTTGCATTCCCACCAACAGCGCAAGAGTGTTCCATTTTCTCCATATCCTCTCCAGCATCTATAGTCTCCTGATTTGTTCATTTTAGCCACTCTGACTGGTGTGAGGTGGTATCTCAGTGTGGTTTTGATTTGTATTTCCCTGAAGAGGAGTGACGTTGAGCATCTTGTCATCTGCCTGTTGGCCATCTGGATGTCTTCTTTAGGAAAGTGTCTATTCATGTCTTCTGTCCATTTCTTCACTGGATTATTTGTTTTTCAGGTGTGGAGTTTGGTAAGTTCTTTATAGATTTTGGATACTAGCCCTTTGTCCAATATGTCGTTTGCAAATATCTTTTCCCATTCCATGGGTTGCCTTTTAGTTTTGTTGATTGTTTCCTTTGCCGTGCAGAAGCTATGAAGCCAGCATTACTTTGATTCCCAAACCAGACAGAGATCCAGCAAAAAAGGGAACTACAGGCCAATATCCCTGATGAATACGGATGCAAAAATTCTCAACAAGATGCTAGCAAATTGAATTCAATAGCATATAAAAAGAATTATTCACCATGATCAAGTGGGATTCATTCCTGGGCTGCAGGGCTGGTTCGATATTCACAAATCAATCTGTGATACATCACATTAAGAAAAGAAAAGATAAGAACCATATGATCCTGTCAATTGATGCAGAAAAAGCATTTGATAAAATTCAGCATCCTTTCTTAATAAAAACCCTCAAGAAAGTCGGGATAGAAGGAACATACTTAAAGATCATAAAAGCCATTTATGAAAAGCCCACAGCTAACATCATCCTCAAGAGGGAAAAACTGAGAGCTTTCCCCCTGAGATCAGGAACACGACAGGGATGTCCACTCTCACCGCTGTTGTTTAACATAGTGTTGGAAGTTCTAGCATCAGCAATCAGACAACAAAAGGAAATCAAAGGCATCAAAATTGGCAAAGATAAAGTCAAGCTTTCACTTTTTGTAGATCACATGATATTATACATGGAAAACCGGATAGACTCCACCAAAAGTCTGCTAGAACTGATACATGAATTCAGCAGAGTCGCAGGGTACAAAATTAATGTACAGAAATCAGTTGCATTCTTATACACTAAGGAAAATTGGGAAGGTAAAGAAATTTCCTATACACTTCTTAGCCCCCAATATACATAGCCTCCCCCCATTATCAGCATCATTCACCGGAGTGTTATATTTGTCAACTGACAAAATCTACGTTGATGCATCATTATCACCCAGAATCCATACTTTATATTGGGGTTCGTTCCTGGTGGTGTATATTCTTTGTGTTTGGACAAATGTGTAATTATATGTATCCACCATTATAGTACCATACAGAGTAGTTTCAGTGCCCTAAAAATCCTCTGTGTTCCACCTATTCATCCTTTCCTTACTAACCCTTGCCAACCCTTGATCTTCTTACTATCGTCATAGTTTTGCCTTTTCGAGGATGTCAGATAGTTGGAATCTTATGGTGTGTAACTTTTAAAGACTGTGTTCTATCAGTAATGTGCGTTTAAGATTTCTCTACCTTTTCATAGCTTGATAGCTCATTTCTTTTTAGCTGAATAACATTCTATTTCCTGAATGTACCACAGATTATTCATTCACCTACTGAAAGATGCCTTGGTTGCTTCCAAGTTTTGGAAGTTATGAATAAAACTACAAACATCCATGTGCAGGTTTTCATGCAAACATTAAGTCTTTAGCTCTGTTGGGTAAATAACAAGGAGCATGATTACTGGATTATATGATAAAAATATGTTTAGTTTTGGGGTTCCTGGATGGCTCAGTCATAAGAGCGTGTGACTCTTGATCTCAGGGTCCTGAGTTCGAGCCCCATTTTGAGTGTAGAGATTAAACAAATAAAGAGAAACTTTGATAAAAGTATGTTTAGTTTTTAAGATGCTGTCAAACTTTCTTCCAAAGTGGCTGGACCATTGTGCATCCCGCCAACCGTATAGAGCATTCCTCTTGCTCCACACCCTCACCAGCCTTTGGTGGTGTCAGTGCTCTGGATTTTGGACGATAGGAGTATAGTATCTCATGGTTTTAATTTGCATTTCTCTGACAACATGTGATGTGTAGCATCTTTTTAGTTGCTTATTTGCCATCAGAAATCAATTTTGATTGAGTTTGTGAAAGCTCTGATTTGTCATGTTGTAGAAAAGAGGCTGCCAGTCATTTCTTCTGAGCCCCGGAAAGCTATGAGGAATTGTGGACGTCCCTGGAAGCAGTAGTAATTTTCAAACACCACAATTATCAGTGAGTAATTGTTATCTGTAAAGCCAGCTGTAGTTTTCTCCAGCTGAAAATGTCCTTAATCACCTTTTGAATCGATCTATTCCTGAGTGACAGCCAGACATGCCTAGGTTTGCTCTTTACCTTTTACAGAAAGTCCCAGATAGGAAAATCAGTTTCTATTTTAGTGCAGGATCTGGGAACAGGTAGACCTATAGGAGAATAGATGGGGGTGGTCAGGGGTGAGAAGGGATCTGACTGACTTTCTACATAATTCAGTTACTATGAGCATTGAGTTTTATTCCTGTGCAAAGGCATGAACACTGCTTTTGGTTTAATCATGATACTCTGAAGCTGACTGGTTGTTTGCAAAATATTTTGAGCACCTTGGAAAAGTGGCATCATTTGTATATAAAATATTACTAAATGTGCTTTTTGCCAAATAATTCAGAGAAAGGTTCAGCTGACTTTCTTTGCTTTTCTGATTTAGAAGCTTTTTCTTCAAAGTAGAAGTAATGATTCTTTTGCTTAAATGTAGCTCTGGGCACAGTTACAAATTTTCAGCATGTTTTTGGCTTCTAATAATTTACATCAACTATTCAGTAATTTGGCATTTTTGTTGATTCTTTTTCTAAGGCAAAATGTTACTTGTTAAATGTTGCTCCTGCTGGTAGTAAAATGTGGTTACTTTGAATAATGTTTCTGCTACTGTAGGTAAAAGGAAAATAATTTTGCTGATATCTAAGTAGATGGGGGAGGGGAGAAAGATGACATATATTTTAATAAATATCGAATATACACAGGAAACAAAGAGTTAGAATTATATTTCTTAACAGTGGAAATGTTGTGTATCCTGTTTGTACCTGTACCTGATAACAGTGCTTAATAGCATTAATATTCAGTTTATATTCTGCACCATAAGCTACAGGCCATAGCATCCTCTCCTTCCTCTTTCCCTCCCTCCACTTTCCCTCCCTCCTTTCCTTCCAGTGAGTGCCAGTTATGTGCCAGACTAATATTGGTATCCTTCAGGAAAATTCTTGCTGTTATTAAAAGCTACATATGATTTTCTGTTTTAAAAATAGGGCAACTCAGATTTCATAGTTTAATCATTTGACTGGGGTTAATAGTTATTGAACAGTTACTGTGCATCACTCTGAATATTCTAAAGAAATAAGATATTTCATAGACTGATATTAAGGAGATTTATAACCTTAATGGGGAGACATAAAAATGTCATAAATATATCTATAAAGAAATCCAGTGTTGGGTGGATAAGTACAGAAAAAGCAACAGAATATAGAAGACTTAACTCCTCTATTCCTATGATTCTGCAAAGGATAAAAATATTTGATTTCGTATTTCAGGATTCAGGTGGTAGTTCTTGCTTATTTCAAGATAATATATTTTTAAAAACATTTTTATTTCTGCACTCACACAAGCTTTCTGTGGTCTAATTTAGGAGAACCAGGATCTGTGCATTTTAGAAGGCAGGCGTTCAGAATAAACACAACAACAAACAACTGTCCAGCTTTGAGACAAGAAGTGTCACAGGCAGGATGATTTGTTTGTCAAAAGAGTCATCCAGAGAGTGGAGATACTGTAAGAGCTCAGAGCGGAGCTGGACACAGCACTGCGACCTGTCAGTGGGAGATGAGAATTTTCGTGATCCTCAGAGAATAGCTATTGTAGGAACCAGTGCAAAGGAGTGGGGAAAACTTTCATGTACGATAAATGTTATCAGCAGAGTTGACCAAGGTTAGTACCTTAGCCATATGGGGGAAAATGATTTCTGGTAAAGGTGAGGTGGGAGAAGATGAAGTAGCAGGTGAGGGCCACATTGAGACGGGCCTTCAACTGAAGCAGGGAGTTTAGCAGTTTCTTAGCAAACAGTGGGAGTCTAGGGAGAGTCATCTTTCACTAGCTTGAGATCCCACCCAAACTTTTTCTCTTTTCGTTCTTGGATGAGATGCAAAGATGGAGGGATTGGGAGACACTGTGAACAGATCTGGAGATCAAGTCTAGGGTGCTTCTTCACTTGGTGATGGATGGATTGATTTATTTGATCAGTACCAGACAATCTGAATGATGATGATGAGAGGTGAGTGACCAGCCACAAAGTGCAGGGACTTCATAATAAGGATTTTGTTGTCATTGTTCATAGCAGGGTTAAAATAACAGCTACCTTTTCAATCTTACGTCTTCGTGGTTCAAAAGATGCCAGTACAGTGTATTTCTCAGACTGTGGCTATTTGTAGGCAACACACAGTTTTCATTGTTTTAGGATACTTCATGTTTTACTATGTCCTTTGACAGAGTAGCACAATGAAGCTAGGGAGAAGAGCCAAAGATTCTGTCTTTCTCTAAATCTGTGCACGAGGTTCATTGGCTCTAAGAAGATGGAATTCTCCACCAACCTCTCCCAGTTTATGGACAAGCCCACAATTCACCACTCTCTGACACTGAAGCCAAGAGGAGCCAACAAAGATAGGAGGAGCCATGTGTCTAGGAATTGATCTACCTCAAGATGATTCGTGACTATGTCAGTTTATTCACTCTACTTATTCATGTGTGGGCCATTGGTTTATGGCTAGGTTTCATATAAGTATGTCATGGCTAGGCTTTTTCCTAAATATTAATGGGGGACTTGTGATTCAGTACTTCAAAATAGTTATTTAAGATACAACTACTAAGTATAGACTCTATCGTTGGAAATTTTAATGTGCATTAAAATTCCCTCCCTAATGAAGTGGAGAAGAGACAGAAGATGAGAATGACTTATGAGAAATCTTGAAAAAGCACTGCAGAGAGAGAGACTTTTACAGTGTAGTTCCAGGGATGAGTGTTGGCTGGCTGTAAGCATTCCATGGTCTTATGGCATTCATCTTTGAATCCCTAGAATACAGCCCGGATATTTGGTAGAGTCACACTGGATGTCTGTTGAACTAAAGTAATATGACAGCTATGGGAGTTAGGCTAGCAAGGCTGAAAATTGTTGCTCAGGAGGCTCTCTGCACAGGGTAAGCACTGACGAATGCACAAAATATCCTAAATCAGGGTTCTAACTGAGAGGTAGAAATGTTGCCATAGTAATTGAATACTGGTGAGTGTTTGCTTCCCTTTAGCCTAAAAGCTAAAACATGGAGTGCACGTGATTTCTAAACGGATGAAATTTGTGCCCAACTAAGTATACTACCAAATAAAAGGCTATTTAATTCACTACGTCTTTCATGCTTCCTGAATTATTCCTTCACCCTACTTTCCATATCTCCGCTTCTCCCTCAGAAGTAACAGCTGTGGAGACCAGCAGTTGTGATGCCAACCTCTATAGTCCTGGCAGTTGGCTAGTGCATCATTGGGCTGGTGGGAGGTGGAAACCATGACCATGAACAACTCTGCGTTTGCGGGAGAGAATGCATCTGGAACCAGTCACTTCTCGTGACCATCAGTGTCCTCATTTACTTTAGGTTTGGAGGGCATTTTGAGTCTAAAGCACATCATTGCCTGAATATCTTTTTGACTTGACTTTGGAGTAAAACAGGAGAGTGGTAATTTAGAAAATTTCTGAATTAATACTTCAGAAGTATTGAGCTGATGAGAATTATGGAGAGACAATCACATGTGATCCAGTGAAAAGGTGGCTTATTGACAATATCTCTGTATAACCTAGGACTAAAATGCCCCAGATGGGAGGAGTGGTCCCTCTACACAAACTGGCAGAAATTAGAGATGATGGAGGTAGTTTCTAGGGTTTTTATGTTCACAAGTTCTCTCCATCTAGATTTTCAGTAGAGAAATAATGTACTTGTATTCCCTTTACAATTTCCTCCATCTCCTTTACTGTTTCCTTTGTATTCCTGTCCTTTTTTTGTTAAACATTCTGTGACCTTTTCAGTTAAAGTCTCCATATAAGTATGATGTGCATCCTATCCATTCACTTTCTCTAGAATAACTGTAAAATGATGAACAACACAGCAACTCATGGGCTATTACCCTAAGTAGAGTATCTAAACAGCAACGTCTCTTGGCCCCACCTCCCCTTTTCTGCAAACCTTAGGGGCTTTACCAACTTTAGAATAACATCACACATTGAACTTTTTTATAAAGTGATTCCCAAGGTCAAAGTCGTTTAGGCTGCTCCTTTACCATAGCAATTGTCTAGACTCCATCCAAGAGATGCCAGGAAGAAGGAATCAGAAGAGAGGCTCTTGATCTTGGTCCTTACCTTTGAAGATAGATAAATTCATTTGTCTCTAACTTGGTATAAATTGATGGGGAATAGTGCAGAGGAAAGCCTATAGATTCTGAGTTGAGATGCCTTAGACAGAAAATTCCCCCAAATAAAATGATCTGAATTGATTTTAATTTCTCAGAATTGGTATATTGGTTTGCTAGGGTTGCCATAATGAAATACCAGACATGGGGTGGCTTAAACAGTGGAAATTTGTTTTCTCCTGGTTCTGGAGGCTGGAAGTCCAAGATCAAGATGTCAGAACATTTGGTTTCTATTGAGGCCTCTGTCCTTGTCTTGTAGACAGCTACTTTCTTGCTGTGTCCCTAAAAGGACACCAATCAGAATAAAGCCCAATCCTTGTGACTTCATTTAACCTTAATTACTACTCTAAAGGTCTGTATTTCAAGTACAGTCACATTCTAAGGTACTGGGGGATTAGGGCTTCAATTTGTGAATTTGGGGAGACACAATTCTTTAACAGTTGGCTATACACAATTTGCCATGCTCACAACTTAGAGTAAACAGTGAGGGAAACCATCAAACCACATTGTTTCCAGATATTGATACTTATTTACTATTGTTGTGTTTCTCCAAATAAAAGAGCCCTTACTCATTGTAAATTCATCCTGAACTGTAAATATATAGTTCATTAAAAAAAAACTCATTATAATTTTATAAAGAACCAGGCAATGTTTTTTTCTTACGTGCCATCCCACTTAAATTCTAAGTGCTTCTTGCAAACTGACCTCCTTTCACACTGATGTAAAATTCTCAGCTATGAAATGGGGCAGCTAAAAGCCTTTAACTTGTCCTAAGTCCCACAATGCCTAACCTGTAAGGAGATTGTCAAACAAATGAGCGTAGACCTAGAGGAAATTGACCCAACCCTAACAAAAACAAAAAACAAACCCCATTAGATCTTTCAATGAAATGGATGTATACGTTGTTTTTCTAAGCTATTAAAAATTATTGACATTAGGCATGCCAGATATTGGTAACTTTAGTCAAAAATAATGTCAGTCAGTTACTATTGAAGCTTTTATAGGTTGATAGAGAACATAAAATATATTTCTAAGTCTGAAGTACGTTTTTCAGTAAAATTATTTTTCACAGATTTCTTCTAACAAGGGTGGCCTTAACTACCAGGTAGTAATAGTTACACACGTTTATGCTTCAGTGTATTTATTTGTTATCCATTAATTGTTATTTCCCAAGTCTGTTTACTTGGAATTTGTTCCTATTTGTACTGTGTATTTTTTGCCATATTTGAATACTGTTTATCATTCAAATAATGTTTCAAAACACTGAGCTGTGATACCTGGTTATTGAACACCTGTTTTCTGGAATGCAGCTGGTGATAGGAAGTGACAGCTCATTGTCTTTGCAGACAGTAGAGTCTCTTCATCTTTCCCATTCAGATGACTCAGTGTTCATTGTGAAAACAATGAAGAGGATACTAGACTTATTTCAGCAACTCTAGGGATATGGTCCTTTGAATTCTAGATTGTCAAGTCCCTTACTTGAATATGTATAATGAGATAATTCAAGCAATATATTCTAATTTAATTTTAACTCAGCATTCAGGGTTTGCTATTCATGAAATACATAACCTGATTTTTTAAAAAAAATCAATGAATTTGATGATATCTTGAAACCTTATTTCATTCTCTCTGGAGTTGTCATGGCAACAGAGAAACCAGGGTGCTATGGGGGAGATGTGATTTCAGACTTCTGCTGTAGTTATTCCTGTGTCTAGTCCAGAGAGGATAATGTGATGGCTGCTTTATTCAAAAAATTACATTTATTATGCATTATGCTAGTATAGCAGTCATGGAGAACTCAGATTCTATAAGATCACTGGCCTTGCCACTTTACCTAGTAAGGTGGGTTCAGGTTTTCTTTGTCCTATTTACATTTCTGTTTTGTGACTGGTAGGATATTTTTGATATGTATAGTATCCAGTTAAGGGTATTGGATCTTAAAACAAACAGGATGGAGAATACAGAATTGAAACAATTGAATTTACTAAAGGGTTAAGTGAAACACCTGAATTACAAACTTTCTGCGTAAATATGAAGTTAGCTTTGATTACAGATCCTGCCCCACAGATGATCTAGGCAGCTCACTGTCTTATCCCATATTGTCGAGACCCCTGAGCCTGCCTGGTAGTGGCTTTCTGTCCACTTACATAATATGACAGGTTTCCCATTCGGCATGCAAATCCTCATGATACCTTTTTTTTTTTTTTTTTTTTTTTTTCTTGCTCTTTGATTTTCTTTGTCCTTTTCTCCCTTCTACTTCCCTTCCTCCATTTATTTCCCTCTCCTTTTCTGGCCCACTGACCCTCTGACCCCCTTCCTTACTTCCTTCTTTCTTCAGATGCTTTATCTTTTACATTCACTGCACTGAATTTACCTACCACCCTGTATTGCCTCCAACTCCAAGCTCATTCCACTTTGCTAAATAGACTCAATTAGCTTCTCTCTGTTCCCACCTCTCTCCCCTCCCCTCCCTTCCTTCCTCACTGAACTCAACCCTATAGGTTTATATGTCCAGCAGCTAATTACTTTGTAGTGCCAGGTCTGTGCTCAGAGTAGATGGAGTCCTTGTGGAATTTGGTGAAAAGCCTCAATATACGCTGCACAATTGTATGCAAAAGCTGAAGTCAGAGCACTAGAAAAAATGAAACCCCCAGGGGTTAGCAGAAATCATGAAGAAGGTTTTAGTTATTATGGAGAATTGGCAGCACTCTGAGCCAGTCATATCTAGATTTCCAAGGGTGAGGGAACTCTGACGTGTTTATTATATACATGTAAGACAGAAACAAGCAAGCATTTAAACACATTATAAACAGATATATACTAGGGAAGCAAAAGATGGGCTTATGAATGCATCTTTGCAATATGTATACCACATTAAAAAATTTCTTTATTCAGCTCAAAACTGAAATAGTTACTACATTGATTTCTTAAGGGCATTTTCCCCCATTAAAGGTTAATTTGGAGTCCAGAACCATTGCAGATTGGGACAGGAAAAAAAAATGGAAACATTTTCTTGGTAGGTGATAATGCTTAGTGTTCACAGATCAAGGTCCAGATATAAGACATTAAAAGAAGTCATACTTTCAGATTACAAGAGTGACAGGCATGTCTGTATCACCATACTAGGCATTATTTGGAAGAATTTATCCTCTTGTTTCTCGATTTAAATAAACCATAGTCCATTGTTAACTCTCTTAACTACTGAAGAAGCCTTGTGTATTTAATGGCTGCCTGATATATACTTATAGTGGAGCACTTGGACATTATGCCACAGTAGATTTAGATATTATTTAGGTAATTCGTACTTAAAAATGCACTGAACAGTAAAGACATTTTCATTGAAAACAGACAATATGAAAAATTTAAGATGATTAAAAGGCTTTAATTAATGATAAATTCAACCCTATGCTGGCATAATTAGGTCTGAGCTTTAGACACACTGAAAATGTCAGCTTTCCCAGTTGGCACTTCTATAATCATAATGGCTTTTCACGATTAAAAGAATTAAAGCCACTTCCAAAATAAAAACACTTCATTCTTAATTCAACCTTGGTTTGCTGGAATGGAATAATGGACAGTGGCCTTAGTTCTACACTCAGTTTATATGAAAATGGGTGAGGAATCACTAGAAGCTTTACTAATGTTTGCCCAAAGAAGTCTGTTAATCAGTATAGAACCAAAAATAGAAGCAAGAGGATGAATGTTTGATGAAGGTGGTATTGAAATTGTGGGCCTCACTATGTTGGTTGGGAAGGCAAAGTCTCCCTCTTTTCCTTGTCTTCCCTGCTCTTCTACACACCAAAGCCTCAAGATATATGGAGTACTGAGCAGGTGCAAGCTATAGCAAGCATTAAGTGTGGTACGCACATTCCCATCCAAATATCTAATAAACATTTCACAATTAATTTGTCCCAAACTGAAATTAACCTCCAAATTTGTACCAATGTCTTCCCCATTTCAGTTGATGCCAACTCCATCTACTCAAGCCAAAAACACTGGAATTATCCTTGACTCCTCTCAATCTCTCTTACCCTACATCTAGTCTATCAGGAAATAGTACCAGTTCTATCTTCAAGATATATCCAGAATCAAATAATCTTTGCTGTGACTGTCCTAGTTGAAACACAACAAATTCTCCCTTCTGCGTATCTTTTCTTCTTATAGTTTATTTTTTTTTTAAATTTTTTAACGTTTTATTTATTTTTGAGACAGGGAGAGACAGAGCATGAACAGGGTAGGGTCAGAGAGAGGGAGACACAGAATCTGAAACAGGCTCCAGGCTCTGAGCTGTCAGCACAGAGCCCGACGCGGGGCTCAAACTCACGGACCGCGAGATCATGACCTGAGCCGAAGTCGGACGCTTAACTGACTGAGCCACCCAGGCGCCCCTCCTATAGTCTATTTTCAAGAGCATCCAGAACAATGTTTTTTTTTTTCTAATTTTTAATTTCAACATAATGTCAGATTTATAGAAACTCTACAAGAATAGTACAAAGGTTTCCTTTAAATCCTTCATCTAGATCCCCCAAATATAAACTTTTTCTCATTTACTGTTTTTGGTTAAATGTTGCTACATTCTCTTCTGTAAAGGCACACTATTCTACATTTTTACCCCTGTGGGGCCCCAGTCAGGGCCTGGTGCTTGTTTTACGTGCAGCAGTTTCTTGTTTGCTTTTTGTTCTTCTATGGAAATTTATTTAAGCTTTCTATTACTAATGGGGTCATTTTCATAAACTATATGTTCCTCAAAAAAATAAAAAAAAACCTATTTCATACAAGTTTTCAAATTTGTCTCTCCATAACCTTGCAAATAGTGTGTTGTTTTTTTGAATTTTTACCAATCTGTTTGGTGAGAAATGATATCTCAGAATTGTATTAATTTGAATTCTATTAATATAAGTAAGATTGAATGCCTTTCCATGTGTTTAAGGGCTTTAAAAAATGTTTGGATTGTTTTTTTGTGTTTTTCATTCATTTTACTATCAGGATTTTGGTCCGTTTTTTTTTTTTCCTCCAGAATTTTTTAAGAATTCCATATTAATGTTATTGGCTCTTTATTTGTGATATATAAATGTTTTTCTCTAGTATTCTGTCTTATGACTTTGTGGTGTGTTTTGTTTTGGCCTTGCTGAAGTTTTAAGTTTTTATGTAGTCAAATTTAACAGTTTTTGCATTTTCTCTGGATCTTGAGTTACAGCTAGAAAGACCTTTCCCCACCTCCAAGATTTTATAAAAATTCATTCATTTTTTTTCTTGTTCTTTTGTGGTTTCATTTTTTTTAATATTTATATTCCTGAACCACTTGGAGTTTATTTTTCTGTACGAAATGAGGTATAGATCTAATTTTGATGTTTACCCAAATATCAGTTATCTCAGCGCCAGTTATTAAAATATCAATTCTTGCCCCAGTGACTTGAGATGTTACCTCCATCATACATTAAAATATTCACTTTGGTGTGTATCTGGACTTGTAATCTTTTCCCACTGGACTGCCTATATGCCCATGTACCAGTACTGCTCTATTTTAACTATAAAGGTGTTATAGTATGTTGTAATGTCTGCCAGGGCTTGTTTCCTAGTAGCTCTCTTTTATAGTATTTCCTGGATATTCCACATAAAATTTGAATTAACATGTTTAAATCTATTAAAAAGCTTACTAATATTTTCTTGGGGGTTGCATTAAATTTATACCTTATGAAGAACTGATAATCTATAAGATGTTGAGCCACATTATTCAAGATGTAAGAATGTCTTTCCATTTGTTCAAGTCTAATATTATATCTCAGGAATGTTAAGTTTTCTGTGTATAAATTTAGTACATTTCCTATTTCTAGGTGTCTTATTTCCTTTTTGCTATTATAAATAAGACTTTCTTTGTCATTATATGCTCTGATTACCTTTTGTGTTTCTGAAAGCATGTTTGGTGTCTGCATGTTAATTTTATGTTCTGAGTTTTTTGAGTTACCTTTGTCATTGACTATCTGGGTATATGATTATATAGTCTGCAAATAATAAATTTCTTTTTTTTCCCCCAACTCTTATGCCTCATAGTGTTTTCTCTCATCTGATTGCATTGGCCTCTGGAAAATTTTAAATAGTACTGTACTTTGTGGATATCCACTTATGTTCTCAATACTCATTTTAAGAACAGGGTGAGTTCTGTTTAGTTGAGTGATTTTTACCAAAAACACGTTTTAAAATTTGTTAAAGAATTTCTCCACTTATGGAAACAAAGTGGTTTGGAAGTATTAGTATGAAGTCTTATTTCCTGAAATTGAGCCAACTTTACATTTGGAATAAATCTTACTTGGTCATGGAGTATTGTTTTCATATTACCATGCTGGATTCTGTTGGCTAAAAGCTTTGTTCTTATTCCATAAAAAGAATTGGATCATTTTCCTTTATTTTCAGTGTTCTGGAACTTATTGTGGAATGTTGGTACTATCTGGTCATTAAATATTTTGCAGAACTCCCCTATGAAACCATCAGGGCCTGGTGTTTATTTTGTTTGTAGCTATTTCTTATTTGCTTTTTTTCTTCTATGGAAATTGGTCTGTTTACCTCTTCTATCACTAATGGAATCATTTTCATAGACTGTAAGTCCCTAAAAAAATGCATTTCATACAGATTTTCAAATTTACTTCTCTAAAGCGCTCTCCTATTATTTTAAAGCATTTCTTCTATTTTAATGGTTATTTCCCTTGCAATTTCATATTTTGTATTTATATTTTCTCCCTATATTTTTCTGAATTAACTATTGACTCATGTGTTTTTTTCTTTGTTAGAGATTTTGCTTTATTAGTTACATCTTCTGATTTTCTATCCTGTACCTTATTAGTTTTTACTTTTATCTTTAGTATTTCCTTCTTTGTGTGTTCCTTTGGTTTACTTCATTTTTTTCTTTCTTGTTTTTTAGGATAAGAATTTAATTAGATTATTTTAATTCTTTTTATTGATAAGTGTTTCAGACTCTGAACTTTTCTCTTTTCTCTCTTAAATATATTCCACAGAATTTGCTAGGTGGTGTTTTTATTATTTTATTTTATTTTATTTTTTTACTCCAAGGACAATTTTAATGACAATGTAAAATACAAATATGTTATATTAATTTTTATTTGTAGTGACAAAACTCAAACTTTCTACAGAGCCCTTAGTGGATCCATATGTAGTTGATAAATATCCACATCCAAAACCTGATTCATTTTTTAAGTTTACTTTTATGTATTTATTTTTTTAAATTTTTTAATATGAAATTTATTGTCAAATTGGTTTCCATACAGCACCCAGTGCTCATCCCAAAAAGTGCCCTCCTCAATACCCATCACCCACCCTCTCCTCCCTCCCACCCCCCATCTACCCTCAGTTTGTTCTCAGTTTTTTTTTTTTTTTTTTTAATTTTTTTTTTTTCAACGTTTTTTATTTATTTTTGGGACAGAGAGAGACAGAGCATGAACGGGGGAGGGGCAGAGAGAGAGGGAGACACAGAATCAGAAACAGGCTCCAGGCTCCGAGCCATCAGCCCAGAGCCTGACGCGGGGCTCGAACTCACGGACCGCGAGATCGTGACCTGGCTGAAGTCGGACGCTTAACCGACTGCGCCACCCAGGCGCCCCAGTTCTCAGTTTTTAAAAGTCTGTTATGCTTTGGCTCTGTCCTCTCTAACCTCTTTTTTTTTTTTTTTTTCTTCCCTTCCCCCATGGACTTCTGTTAAGTTTCTCAGGATCCACATAAGAGTGAAAACATATGCTAATGGATTGGAAGAATAAATATTGTTAAAATGTCAGTACTACCCAAAGCTATCTACACATTCAATGAAATCTCAATCAAAATTGCACCAGCATTCTTCTCAAAGCTAGAGCAAGCAATCCTAAAATTTGTATGGTACCACAGAAGGCCACGAATAGCCAAAGTAATTTTGAAGAAGACCACCAAAGCAGGAGGCATCACAATCCCAGATTTAGCCTCTACTACAAAGCTGTAATCATCAAGACAGCATGGTATTGGCACAAAAACAGACACATAGACCAATGGAATAGAATAGAAACCCCAGAACTAGACCCACAAAAGTATGGCCAACTAATGTTTTTATTATTTTAAAAGAAATTCTGTAATTTTGTTTTTAGTGTCCCTTTCATCTAAGAGTTGCTTAATATAAGATTTAAAGTTTTTTATTTCTAAAATAATAAACTTTTTCCCCCTCGTTCTATGTATAATTTCTAACTTTATAGTAGTATGATCACAGAGGGTTGCTGGTAATATTTCTCCTTTATGGACCTTACTGATGTCTGCTTTGTGATTGAATATATGATCAACTTTTGTGAATGTGCTTTGTGCCCCTGGGAAGGTGTATTCTCTATTATCAAATCATAAAATTTGATATAAGTAGTATTTATCTTGTTGATTATGTGGTTTAAGTTTTTATATCCTTACTTCCTTTTTGCCCACCTGATTGTCTGATACTGAGAGTGGTATCTTAATGTACCCTTTGGAAAGAAGTCACCATGTACATATGTGTAGTGTGCCCATGAAGTAGAGTTATGCGTGTCTTCCTTTAGGGTGACATATTTACATCAATTATTTGGAATTCTGCACAGAAAGTATATTATCCCCCACTTATTTATTCATGCAGTCCTTTATTTACATTGTTGTAGATTCATGGATTCTTGTATTTTGGTTTATAATCCAAAACTAAATTTATTTTGTTGCTCATATTGTTTCAAGTTGAGACATTGGGAGTGTCCTAGTTGGTTCCTATGTCCTTTGACATACTCTTATTCTATATTTTATTTTTTAGCACTTTTTTGGCACTGCAATCCTCTCCAAGTTAACTTTGTATATTTATTGGAAAATGGAGAAGATACTGGAAATCAAGATGTAGGCACTGGGTGTACTCATTGCTACTGAGAGTCATTGCTTCTAGACCCTCTCAGCTGACAGAACAGGAAAATATGTGTGTGTACTAACCTGTGAGTATAACATATCTGTAATTATTTAATCATATATGTATAGTAAGTGGAACATGAGTTCATACTGAGACCTCCAATTCTAACTACTGCATAGATAAATCTAACATTCTTCCCTTGCTTATCTTGTTACTTTTCACTGTAACAGTGCGAAATCTGGCTTCTGTATCCATTTGTTTAATTGTTTAGGTCCAGTGTGTGTGACTAATGGGTTCAGAATTATTAACCTGTAGCTCCATGCGAAATAACTTTATTAACTAGAATATCATACTTATGTGCAGTTTTTTTTTTTTAACTTCATTTTGACAGAGCCCATTTCTTTCTTAGTGGTAGTAAGGTCAGAACCTTTTATCCCCACCCCTTTCAGTGAAGTAGTTTCATACATTTGTAATGTAATTGGATTGATTGTTCACATCTAAGTTACATCCTGAGACTCCCTACTTCCTAAATTATTTTTTTAATATTTGTATTATGATTCACTCTCTTGTGCTGTGATTTCTTTGGACTTTGACTAGCACACAGTGTACCATTGCAGTGTCCTACAGAAGTTTTACCAACCTAAAAAATTGCCTGCATTTCATCTAGCTGATGCACTCCCTCCTCCTCAACCACTGGAAACCACTGATGTGTTTATCAGGTTTTTTGTTTAGTTTTTTCATTATGTCCTATAATTGTAATCATAATGTACATAGCCTTTTCAGACTGGCTTCTTTCACTTGGCTATATGCATTTAAGACCCATCCATGTATTTGTATGATTTGGCAGCTCAGTATTTTTAATTGTCATAAAATATTCCATTGTATAGATATACCAAAATTCACTCACCCATTGAAGGACATCTTAATTATTTCAGCTTTTGGCACTTAGGAAAAAACTTCTGTAGACGTTTGTGTGCAGATTTTTGTGTAGACGTAAGTTTTCAGATCAGTTGGGTAAATATATAGGAATATGTGTGCTGGATCATATGATAAGGGTATGTTTGGCTTTGTAGGAAACTGCTAAACTTTCTTCCAAAATGGCTGCATACTTGGCATTATCTTATTGGTTAGATTCTGTATTAAGATGCTAATAAAAGTGATGATCAATGTATACCTTTGTTTTCTTAATTTTAAAGTTAATATTCTTGAATCTAATGTAGGCTGCTTTTGGTTACACCTTATGAGATTAAAAATATTCCTTATTATCCCTAGTTTCCTGATAGATTTTTTTCCAAAGCAAGTATTTTATTTGATACTTCTATTTAAATGGCCATGTGGAGTTTTCCTTTCATCTGTTAATCTGGTGAATTACATTTATACATTTTTTTTCTAATATTAAAGTGCCCTGTGTAATAGCTGCTTCTTATGGATGTACTGTTTCTGTTCTCCTCCACATCACCCAAATTCATATTGAAATCTTATGCCCCAGTGTAAAAATATTAGCAAATGGGGGTCTTTGGGAGGTAATTAGGATTAGATGAAGTCACTAGGGGAGGATATTCATCATGAATGGGATTAGTGCCCATGGGATTCAAATCATGAGAGAGCTTGCTTCTACTTTGCTCTTTTTTGCCATGTGAAGATACAATGAGAAGTTGGCAGTCTGCAACCTGGAACAGGGATTTCACCAGAAGTTGACTGTGCTGGCACCCTGATCTTTAAATTTTAGCTTCCATAACTGTGAGAAATAAATTTCTGTTGTTTATAAGCCATGCACTTATAAATATGGATGGTAAGGTCCATTCTGATGAGTTCTCAGACAAAAATGAGTATGTTGTTGGAAACTAGAGGAAAGGCAGTATTTGTTATAAAGTAGCAAAGAACTTGGCTGCATTGTGTCCTAGTGCTTTGTGGAAGGTGGAACTTGGAAGCAATGAAATTGTGTATCTACCTGAGGAGATTTCTAAACAAAATGTTGAAGGAATGGTGTACCTCCTGATTGTTTGCAGTGAAATACAAGAGGACAGAAATGACTTGAAAAAACAATTTTAAGCAAAAAGGTACCAGACCGTGGGGCGCCTGGGTGGCTCAGTCAGTTGAGCGTCCGACTTCGGCTCAGGTCATGATCTCACGGTCCGTGAGTTCGAGCCCTGCGTCGGACTCTGTGCTGACAGCTCAGGGCCTGGAGCCTGTTTCAGATTCTGTGTCTCCCTCTCTCTGACCCTCCCCCATTCATGCTCTGTCTCTCTCTGTCTCAAAAATAAATAAACGTTAAAAAAAAAAAGTACCAGATCTTAAAAATTTGGACAATTCTTATCCATACTGCAAAAGGAGAAGGCATGTTTGAGAGAACACTAAGGTATGGTCAACCATCCATGAGATTAGTATGGATGTGTGAACCATGGACTTAGCCATCCCAGCAAGACAATGGCCTTTTTTGAACTGAAGAGGAAGGAAATGGGAAGAAATGATGACAGGCTGTGAGATTGCTTATATTTTACAGGACAGAATCATAGAGTGATTTAGCTTCAAATGTTTGTTACTCTTCAAAATAGGGGAAGAATGACCTGAATATGAATTAAAGACTATCTGGGCTGCCTATTTGGTTTCAAATTGGGGAACCATTAGCTTGTTTTCAACACACCATTTGACCTCTTCCCAAAGCTATAGGGGCAGAGCTGACCAAAGTGGTGGAGACAGGCCCTCCAGGCAGAGAGACCTGGGAGCACAGGTTCTCCTCAGTATTTCTGCAAGAGCAGGAAGCCCCAGAGGGTCCAGAAGCAGAACATCAAAGAGGATTATTCTTGAGTCTTTAGGTCTAATGTAGTTTGCCCTGCTAAGTTTTGGACTTGCTTGACATCTGTCACTTCTTCCTTATTTCTCCCTTTTAGAATGAGAATTTGTATCCTGTGCCTGTCTTGCCATTGTATTTTAAAATACATAACCTGTGGGGTGCCTGGGTAGCTCAGTCAGTTGAACATCTGACTTCGGCTCAGGTCATGATCTCGTGGTTTGTGGATTCGAGCCCCGCGTTGGGCTGTGTGCTGACAGCTCAGAGCCTGGAGCCTGCTTCAGATTCTATGTCTCCTTCTCTCTCTGCCCCTCCCCCATTTGTTCTCTCTCTCTCTGTCTATAAAAAATAAATAAATGAAAAAAAAATATGTAACTTGTTTTGGTTTCATAGATTTTTCTCATGTTACCAATTCAGTCATTCATCACATTCTGTAGGTTCTTTATTCACCATGTCTTGAAGCTGTCCCTAACTTGATCCCACGGTTATTCTGATTCAGGCTTCCATTATCTCTGAGATGAAGTATTATAATACAGTGGTCTTATTATCACTTATTTTCTCCTGCTGTACTTCTTCTGATGTCCGGATATTCTGGATGAATTGATGGGGGCTCAGTGTGAACAATTCTGAGAGTTAAAACCTCCAAAAAGATCCAGTCATAGGGGATACCTCACAGTGCTATGATATTTGTTTGCCTCCAGGGATTAAACCATTTCCCCATTTGCCTCCAGGAATTAAACCATTTTTTAAATATCAAAAAAAATCTTGTGATTTTTGGCAGGGGGAAGGGCAAAGAAAACAAGAAATATGGTAGGTGTTACTCCAAATCATATCCATAATCACTTTGAATGTTAATGGTCTAAATGAACCAAATAAAATACAGGAATTGTCAGAGTGGGTCAGAAAACAAGACCCAGCTCTATGTTGTCTACAAGAAACTCACTTTAAATATAAAGACACATTTAAGGATGCCTGGGTGGCTCAGTCAGTTAAGCATCCAACTTCAGCTCAGGTCATGATCTCACTGCTCGTAAGTTTGAGCCCCACATTGGGCTCTGTGTGGGACAGCTCAGAGCCTGGAGCCTGTTTAGGATTCTGTGTCTCCCTCTCTCTGTCCCACTATTGCGTTTCTTCAAAAATGAAATAATTACAAGTCTAACAAAATATGTAGAAGATTTATATGAGGAAACTACAAAACTCTGATGAAAGAAATAAAAGAACTAAGTAAATGGGGAGATGGTCCATGTTCATGAATAAGAAGTCTTAATATTGAGAAGATTTTGCTCTCACCTTGATGTGTAGCTTCAATGCAATCCCAGTTGAAATCCTAGCAGTTTACTTTGTGGATAACAACAAACTGATTCTGAAGTTTATGTGAATAGACAAAAGACTCGAAATAGCCAACATGATACTGAAGGAGAGGAACAAAGTTGGAGGACTGATACTATCCAACCTTAAGAATTATAAGGCCAGAAATAGGTCATAAATACCGTCAGCTGATATTGGCAAAAGAGCAAAGGCAAAACAATAGAACAAAGATAGTCTTTTAAACAAATGGTGCTGAAATAACTGGACATCCATGTGCAAAAAAACAAAAACAAAAACAAAAACTATAAACAGACCTTGCATCCTTCACAAAAACTAACTCAAAATGGATTACAAATTTAACTGTAAAATGCAAAAGAATAAAGCTCCTTGAAGACATTATGCAAAATATACAAAGGATTCTTAAAATTCAACTTAAAAAAAAAACACACCAAAATCCAGTGAGAGATGGTCCAAGATCTTAACAGATACCTAACCAAGGAAAATATACAAATGTTAAATGAGCGTATGAAAAGATGATCCACATCCTTTGTCATCAGAGAAATGCAAATTAAAACAATGAGATACTAATGCATATATTTTAGAATGGCCAAAATCTGAACTACAACATCAAATGCCAGCAAGAATGGGTAGCAACAGGAATTCTCATTCATGACTAGTGCGTATACAAAATGGTACAGACTTTAGAATTTAATTCAATGGTTGCTTACAAAACTAATCATACACTTTATGATTCACAATCAAGTTTCTTGGTATATATGCAAAGGAATTGAAAAGCTATGACCATACATAAATATGCACAAGGGTAGTTATAGTAGCTTCATAATTGCCAAAACTTGGAAGCAATCACAGTGTTTAATAGGTGAGTGGACAAATAAACTGTCATACATCCAGACAATGGAATATAACTCCATATTAAAAGGAAATGAACTATCAAGCTATGAAGATATAGAGGAGACTTAAATGCATGTTACTAGGAAGGCAACCTGGAAAGGCTACATCCTGTATGATTCCATCCATGTGACATTGAGAGAGGTAAGGAGAAGGCAAGGAGAGTTATCGCTTCCTCTTTTTAAAGGCCACCAATCAGGTGGGATTAGGATCCTACCCTTATGACCTGATTTAATGTTAACTACCTTCTAAAAGTTCTCTAAGTATAGCCACATTGGGATTATGCAACATATGAATTTTTGGAAGGACACTGTTACATAGCAGCCTATAAAGGTCAACTTAATTGAGTCCCTGCCTGCTTCTCTGACCTCATCTTTTGCCACTTTCTCCTCTACTCACCACAGCCCACTACTGGGCTTTTGTTTCTGCTCCTTGAGCCAGGGTCATTGTTGCATCAGTCTTTCATTTGCCTGTCACTTGACCTGGAATACTCCCCTCCCAGAGTTTATCATCTTTCATTGATCAGCCCAAGATGTATTCCTCATATAACATTGCCCTTACTACTCTAGTGACTATTTTTTGTTTTATTTGTTTCCCATTTTATTTTCTCTTTCCTACTTTTATGGAATTTTACACTTTCAGACATGATGATCTTCATATTCTATTTTTCCACCAATTTTGACAGCTAGGATTCAGGAGGCAGATCCAGGAGTTAGGAAGTGGGGCACAAAGAAACTAGTGCTATGAGGCATTTATACCAGAGAAGGTGGCGGCAGCTGCATACAATCTGAAGAGGTAACAATACCAGATGTTCTCGCAGCATTATCCAAAATAATATGAAGGTTATGAAAGTTGCACCTGGTGGAAGCAGTAGCTGTGAGGTCTCCATCAGACTGATTCCAGAGTGTGATTAGGGACATCGTTACTCACTTGCTAGCTTATTAGCCTGATGTAGCCCATGCTGAGATTCTGAGAGCTATTTAATATCTGTTAATAAATTCTCCCTCAGTTTAAAATCAACTCAATTTCTATAATTTGTAGTTAAGAAGTCTGATATGCCACCTTTCCAAAATACTTCCCTTCCATTTACTCTTTTAAATAATAGTTTTCAAAACTTACCTCATATTAGTCACAGTGCAAAGCATTTGACATGCACTATTTCAATTAATTCCTTTAAGACAAGTACCGAATTATTCTCTTAACCACTCACTGTATGATATTTTCAAGACGTATGTATGATCAACATTCATGTGCTCATAGTATCTAATATGATTTGCACTGAATGGGTCCTCGACAGGTGTTGACGATGTACTAAAAAAATGGAGAGAAACTTTTTCTTAGTCTGCTTAGGCTGCCATAACCATACCACAGACTGGGTGCTTAAGAACGTAAATATATTTGATCACATTTCTAGAGGCTGAAAGTCTGAAATCAGGGTGCCAGCATGGTTGGATTCTGATGAGATCTCTTTTCCTGGCTTGTAGATAACAGCTGCCTTCTGGCTGTGTCCTCACATGGTAGAAAGAGCAAGCAAGTACTCATTGGTGTCCATTCTTATAAGAGCACACTAATTCCATTACACCTGGACCCCACACTCAGGACTTAAGTTACTTCCAAAAGGCCTCGTCTCCACGTACGATCATCACACTTCAGGGAAGGACTTCAATGTATGAATTTTGAGGGGACGCAGACATTCAGTCCATAACAAATAAATACATGGACATCTTGCAACTGTTACCTTTGGGTAAAGGAAGGTAGCCTATGAGCTGAGACACAAGATGGAGTACAAGTGAGGGAGTCTTCTCTAAGGAGAGATAGTTTGGGAAAGTGTAAGAATAATAATATGTCTGCTTTGCTTCAACAGCTGTAAAAGCTTACATATTAATAGAACTACACAACAAAAAATGATCTCAGCCTTATTTCTGTTACTCAGATTAATGAGGTAAATTTGGTTGCCTAAGGATTACCTACAGAAATAATGCTCTTATCTTTCATATCTCTCATTGTGAGTTTCCATTTATTTTTGGTTTGTTCACCAGCTACTCCTTTGACGGATCTGCAGTTGTATTAATCGAGGGTTTTGAAACTCCCTTAGGGAGAATAAGAGGAAATGGAGGAAGAATTAAACATCCATCCCTGTGCAATTTTTACTATTCATCCTATTTGCCTCTCCTGTGGCTTTTGGCCCTCTCTTCTACTTGATGACTTGGATTAGATAATATCCTCTGACCTATTATTTGAATTCATTGTTTAGTCTTATTCCCACCCCTGGCTTCAGTCTAGGGAGCTAGAGAAGGACAATGAATAGAAATTGGGATTTGTTAACACCCGTGGTTCTGCATTAATGAGGCAAGATTCTGGAGCTTTGAACCATCACTGGCTCAGGAGGGAAGAACAGCAGTGTCTCCCCACTGAGTGCATTCTGGCGGCATCTCAGCTAAGTCACAGTGTACCAGCTTACAGACTGTGGAAGACCACAGTCTTCCAGCTACCCCATGACGGTGGGTCACAGTGCAAGCTGGCAGAGGAATTGGCATTTCATAGACAAGTTAGAAAAAGTTTAAGTATTTGCTATTGTGTAGTGGCAAAGAGAATGGGGTTTGCAGCACAAATCCCAGAATGTCAGTGGTGACCACATGTGTTTTATATTTGAAATATATGGCAATGGGAAGACCAGGGATCTATCAGCAGAAGCTCCCAGCAACACAGGGGAGTTACAGCATTTGTCTTATTTTAAGAGCACGTGATTGAAAATGTAGTCTCTTAAGTCAGCTTTTATAGACATATAATACCAATGCTTGTGATTCATGAAATACTGCTTGTGTGCATCTGGAGTGTGTACATGTGTGTGTGTGGAGGGGACTATAACATTTCACTTTTAAGGTACACTGTGTTGCAATCTAGAAGGTTGTTTTGGACTTTAAAACTATCCTTACACTTACCTTATATATCCTAGATTTACGTGGAGTACTCATGACTTTTCCAGCACCTAACTGATAGAATCCTTGCCAATAGGTGACTCTGGCTCTTGCTCTGGCTTTCCTATCAGCAGTTAAAGCTTTCCCTCCTTGTACCTTGTATCTATATTCCGCTTTGTTTCTTTCCACTGGCTTGGTCTCCCTGTATGCCCCTAGATTCTACTTTGCTTTGTCTCTTTGTAGCTGGTGTGCAGGTGTAGTCTAGATGATGTCTGTAGGGAACACTTGGGATCTAGTGAATTTTTGGAACATCAGAGGTCACAAAGAGTAAAAGGATTCCAAGGTCAGACACTCTCAAGAAGGCTATCATCCATTTCCTTTGTGGCTTGTGGTAAGCGAGAGGGTACCTGCTAATTAACGCTAATGGGGCTCAAAGAAAAAAGTAGGAGTTCCCAGAATGTCAGCTTGAAGTAGAGAAATTTGTCTACCATTTTTATAATGAGTCAGTATCCTGTTGGTGTTCCAGGGGATATTTTTATTTCAAGAACCAGATCCAACCAACCTTTCCTACTCCCTTTCCTTTTGACCATTTCTTGATAAAGGTGGGATTTAACATCAGGAGAATTGGGGACTTAGAAGTTATCACTCCATGATGATTTGGGGGGGGGGCTGGTTTTATGGTCTGACCACTGAATTTCTCATTCAACAAATACTTGTTGAGCATCTCTTATGCTCCAGGCATGGTTTTGGGTACTTAGTATCTGTATCATATTAAAATATCAAGAAGTGGTGATCAGGGAAAGGAATACTGGGAGTACATGGGAAAGGAGGTGGGTTACAATTGAAAATTGGGTGGTCAGGGTAGGTCTCTTTTGAAGGCGACATTGAAACAAAGGCTTGAAGGAGGAGGGAAGGGAGTTGACAGGTACATTTTGGCGAAGAGCAGTTCTGGGCAGAGGAAATATTACTACAAATACTGTGAGGCAGGAGTGTGTCTGGTGTGTTAAAGACCAACAGTAAGGCTACTATAGCTGGAGTGAAGTGAGCAAGGTGGGGATAAAATTGAGGGAGTAGCAGGGAGGGCAGTGAACCAGATCATGTATGGCTGTTTGTGTAGACCATTGTAAGGACGTTAGCATTTTATATATGACAGTCATATATTGAACAAATTGACCTGTGTTTTCAAGCAACCTCCTCCGAATTCTTGCTCTCAATATGTGGTCCCTGAACCAGTGCATTGGAATTACCGAGACCCGTTTAGCAATGCAGAATCTCCACCTCCATCCAGGACCTACAAACCAGAACATGAATTTTAACTAGATAACTAGATTGTCTAGTTTTAACTAGATAATTGGTTGGTCCAGTAGTTGATGTATACATTTACATTTGATAAACTGCAGTATAAGTCCTATTTATCACTGTATTAACAATCATATCTATACTTTAAATTTTCCAAAAGATACTACTTTCGGAGGGTATGCTCCAGGGAGCTTTGTCTATTTCTGCTCTGGCTGCCCCACAGAGTTTATAGAGTGCAGTTTCTATAGCCATAATGGAGATTTGTGCTCATTCCATGGACAAGTGCAGTTGTGGCAGAAAGACATGTAACCAGCCAGGGAAAATATTTTCTTGTTCTCTTTGTATCTAGATCTGACCTCTTAACTACTTAACATCAATGAAATGTGTGATATGTGCTACTTTTGAGTCAGGGATTTTAAGATGAGAATGGGACTTCTCTATTCTTTTTTTTACTATCCACCCCGAAATATGCAGAGAACCAAGGCCAGTATGAGATAGAGGAAGATGGAAAGTGGCTGGCTTCTTGGACCATTATGTGGAGAAAAGTTGTCCACTGCCACAGGGAGCTATTATGTGACTGAGAAACAAGCATTTAAGTCACTGAATATTTGGGGTTTGTTTGTCAGAGTGTCTAGTGTTATCCCAACTCAAAGATCTTCTAACATTAGGGTCATCCAGAATCACTTGGAGGGCTTGACAAAGCACTTATTGCTTGACTCCACCTTCAGAGTTTCAGAATCTCTAAGTCTGGGGTGGGGCCTGGAAGTTTTCACTCCTTACAAACTTCCTGGTGATGCTGATGTTGCTGATGTGGGGGCCACACTTGGAATACCACTGCCTTAACTAATAAAATATCTATTGGGAGATCTCATGACCTTGAAGGGTGTATCACCCAACTCGAAAATGTGAAATTCGTCTTATGCCAAGTTAGCCCTAATAGGTACCATTTAGTGCCACTGTATTGGCTGACTTACCTGATGTTTCTATGTTCAGTGCAAAAAGGATATAGTGGGAGAATTGAAATTCATTAAGCTTAATTGTGGAGGGATATGTTAACTGATACTGGTATCTCAGCTTTTCTAATTATTCCACGCTTCATTCTGCTCTTCCAGTCCCCTAAGAGAGCAGTTGATTTATGACCCTCATAGAATTCTCAGCCTAGGTGGCCTTGTTTGGATCAGTGGGAGTACTGCTGAGCTTTGGATGATAGAGAGGTAAGGCCATTAGATAAGGCTGGGCTTCCTCTGCCTCTCAGAAGAGGTAGGGGACATGTAGGTCTTCTGGCCCCACCCATATCACAAACCAAAGTTTCACTGTCACACTTAATGCTGGAGTTTCAGTTCAAAGGATTTTTGCAGTCTCTGTTGGAGTATTCTAGGCTAGGCTGAAATGAATTAACTTCTCCGCTTAGAAAAACTTGCTTCAGTTTTGGAAGGAGTTACTGTACGTCTTTCCAAATTGTACTTCATCCTTTTAAGGTGCCTCATGTGAATTAAGGCTTGGAATTCTTAGGAGAAATTTGTGATTTTATAGCTTCTCTCATCCAAAGTGCTATTATTAAATTATCATTCTGAATTGTTTCACTGACAACTCTACTTCTTAAAATAGAGATCAGTTATATTCCTGGACACTGGCATCAAAAGCTGAATCTGAAATTCTAATTTCCAAATGGTTGCTTGTTTTTAACTAATCTTTTTCTACTTTCTAAGTTCTCTTGATTTGTTTTAGAAGACAAAACATATGTTTCTTCTCTAAGTATATTTTGTACTTACTGCCTACACATAATGGGTACCATTTTCATTTGCTTCTCTGTCACTAATTGTTGCCAGGGTCCCCTTTTCTTACCTGAGTGTTGTACAGCGCTTAATTTCACTTCCAACCATATTGATGATGTCAGGGCAGGTTGGAATGGACTTGTACTGACACTGGCAATGTCCTCAGAAGGTCTAGGTGTAACCTGGCTGGCTCCTACCTTAGGGAATGCTAAAAAGTGTGCCTGTCTTCCTTTCCTCCCTCCCTCCGTCCCTCCCTCCCTCCCTCCTTCAAATATTTATTTGCCACTTAATCAGTGCCAGGCTCTGCTGATTCAGCAGTGGACAAATTATGGAGTTATATTCTAGTGGAGGACAGAAACAATGAAAAATTGAGCAGAGATACAGAGTCCAAATAGAATGACATATTCTGAAGAGAAAGCAGGGTACAATGAGAGACATGTACTGGAATGGGGTAGTCTAGTTGCTAGAGGGTGCTCAGGGAAGTCTTATTTGAAGAGGTGGTATCTGATCTGATCCGTAGATAATTGAGCCACATGAGGACCTGAGGCGAGTGTGTTCCAGAGAGAAGGAAGGGCAAGTGTGAAGGCTGTGAGATGGGATTGATGTACTTGGGGAACAACAAAGAAGGCCATGGTGGCTGGAGTCTAGTCAATAAACAGAGGAAATGGTGTTGTTTGATGAGGTCAGATCTGGAAGAGGCCTGTTCATATGGACCTTATAAACTAGTGAATTCTTTTGGGGACACCTAGGTGGCTCAGTCGGTTAAGTGTCCGACTTTGGCTCAGGTCACGAGGTCACGATCTCACAGTTTGTGGGTTTGAGCCCTACATCAGGCTCTGTGCTCACAATGTGGAGCCTGCTTGAGATTCTCTTTCTTGCTCCTCCCCCACTCATGCTTTCTCTCTCTCTCTTTCTGGAAAAAAAAAAAAAAGGTTAGTGAATTCTTTTATATCATAATTTCAGTCAAAATCTTGATAGCTGAAAGGAATGGATTCTTTTTCATTATTTTTATTTGTGCAGTCTCCTTAATTAGTTACTTCATTTCCTAAATGATGCTCTGTCTTTATTAATGGGTGCTTCAGAGACAAAGCCTGCTTTAAATTCTAGTACTAGCATTCTGAGTTTTCATGCTTCCCTTACCTTTCTGTTTTGGGTACCAAGGGGAGGTTAACCTAGTGGCAGCAGGTTGAATGGTGCTGCAGTGGAAAGCTATTCAAAGTTATCTTTGTTGAGGTGATAGATATTTCTGATTGAGGAAAGCTGATAGGGACATTGCAGCTATAGCAAAATGAGTAAGGATTTCCCGAGGAGAAATACTTAGTTGTCAAGTGCAAAACATTTTTAATTTTTGTGGTTCTAGAAAATACCTCCATTGAAAATGAAATATTTAATTTTCATAGTTTTATAACAGAATGTATTGAAAACATGGGATTTAGAATCAGAAGACTTTGCTGTGTCAGTTCGTGGCAAGATCGTTAGGTTTGTGATAATGGGCACCTTCATTTCTATGTGCAGTGGAGCCTGGGGGTTAACAGCCCATTCTAAAGGCTGACTGAGCTTGGTTCTTCTCTTTACTAGCTAGCTCTGTCATTTGGGTAAAGTAACAAAACCTTTCAGTGGCCCTGTTTTCTTACCTGTAAAATGTAAAAGGTTTCTTGAAAAGATTAAATTCTGTCATTCAGGTAATGCATATAGCATAGTATCTAACTCACAGTAAAAGTTATGATTGCCATTATCAATGCTTACTTTGTTCTATTACTATACCAAGCATTTTATTTTTATTTTTACTTCCCTAATTAAAAGTTTACTGGAGTAATTCACTTACATAGTTTAAAAAGTCAAAATACAACAGGGCACATAACAGTGTCAGTGAAGGTCCCTTGCCTCATCCCACTCCTTAATGGGAACCACTTTCAACTTAAAAAAAATTTTTTTTTAATTTTAATTTTTATTACTTATTTTTGAGAGAGTGAGAAAGAGCAAACTGGTGAGGCCAGAGAGAGAGAGACAGAGAGAGACAGAGAGGAAGAGAGGATCCCAAGCAAGCTCTGTGTTGTCAGCTCAGAGCCTGAGGCAGGGCTTGAACTTAGAAACTGTGAGATTATGACCTGAGCTAAAACCAAGAGTCAGACACTTAACCAACTCAGCCACCCAGGTTCCCTGACCACTTTCAACTTTTTAACTTTTTTCTTCTGACTTTTATTTCTATATATCTAAATATGATACTATTTTTTGATTTATATACTTTATATGTTATCTGTAGACTTTATCTTGGTAGGTCTGCGTTTCCTCCTCTTCTCCCAGCATTTTCTCCAAGCAAGATGGACATATCCCAACACAAGTTATATTATTATGACATACCTGTCTGTCAAATAGTGTACTATGAATACTCTTGCTTTTTTTTTTAAAACAACTTCTCTCCCCTGAAGCTGTAGAAAGCTCTTTTATGCATCTCTCTCTCTCTCTCTCTCTCTCTCTCTCTCTCTCTCTCTCATTGTGGTGTGCTTAGTTTTCTATTATGTAACTGTCATTAATTTTTCAAATTCCCTGACAGAATTGCAAAAACCCATGGAATCATGTTTCCTATAAGATCAAACAAGCCAGCTAATCTATTAGGCTTTTTTTTCCCTTAAGAATAAACTTATGGAGTGTTCTGTTTTCTTAATCCTGGACTAATTGTCTTGGCCTGCTGCACGTGTATTTTCTCAGGACCTTGATTTATCTCTGTTTCCTGAATCCAGTGTCCTCTTTGTTTTATTAAGCATTTCCTGTTGTAACTTTCTGAGAAAGTGTACATGGGGTGCAGTGTTTGAGTTCTTGACCATCTGACATGTCTTTATTTTACCCTCACACAGGGTTGATGTCTTGGCCAGGTAGAGAATTCTCAGGTGAAATAATAATGATTATCAGAATATTATTAAAGCAATTACATTTTCCATAACACACAAACCCATATTCTTACACCCACACATGCATGCAGCTTCTTTTACCTCAGTGTATCATGGTGATGAGCCATGTATGCTTTTTTGTTGTGTGATTTTTTTCGTTCTCTTTTTTTCGCCTGGACTGACTCAGTTGATTTTGAGGTTTTTTTCCCTATTGTGTTATAACCTCGATGTTGCTCTTGTAGAGTCCTACTGACATTTTTTATCCCACTTCCTTTGTTATATTGTCTGTGATTTATACTCTGAGTGTTTTAGAATCTTCTTTTTATCCTTGGTGTTTAAAATTCAATGGTACTGTGGCTTGATGTGCTTTTGTTTTGTGTCAGTCCATGTGCTGAGCACGTGGTGAGCCCCTTGAATCTAAAAATGCATGCATGTTCAGCAGTTCTAGCAGTTTCCCCTGTACCTGCTTTTTGATCATTTCCTTCCAACTGTTTGCTGACTTTTTGTTTTGCTTTCTTCCTGGAACTCCTATAAATTAGTAGTGCAGCATTGTGAGATTTTTTTTTTTTTTTAACTTTCCCTGGTTTTCTGTTTTCTCTCCACCCACTGACCCCCAGCTTTTGGGAGAAATTCTTAAAATTTCTCTCAGTTCTTCTATTGAATTTTAGTAGTTTCTTATTCTCTATTCTATAAAAACCTTTTCCATATGGGATTAATAGCATTTTACCCCTCTGAAGCTACTAAAATATTAAATGTATTTTTACCTGTTTTCCCTATGCATTTTACAGTCTTCATTTTTATTTTTGTTTTTATTTTCACATTGGAAGTTTCCCTCAAATAGCTGTTGATCTTGGTTTTACTTTCTTTGAGAGTAAGGCCCTCTAAATTTAAAAAGGTTGTAAACTGTCCAGTGTTGGTGAGAATATGGAGAAATAGGAATTTTCTTAGTTTATTTTCAGGAAGGTAAATTGTTACAAAATAACTGGGGAAAATTAGTTTGTGTATAAATTTGGAATATGCATACTTTATGACCCAGTGCTTCTACTTTAGTTAAAAACCCAGCAGAGAGGCCTAGACATGTGCAAGAAGAGATACATGCAAGAATGTCTGAAGTATCATTCATAATAGGCAAAAAATGAAAACAAATGAGACATCCATTAATAGTAGAATTGATACAAATTTGTTCTTTAATGGAACATTATACAGCATTGAAAAATCTAGACTCTGGATACCTGCAACAACATGAATGATAGGCTATAGTTATCTTCAGCAATATGGATAAGTCTCACAAATATAATGTTGAAAAAAATCATAAATAGTAGATACCTATTGACAATAGAGTGGATACATTAAGTTGTGGTGTTGTCATCCAAGAATATTATACAGCAGTAAAAACAAAACAAACCCTCCAGATGCTTCTGAATTTGTAGGTCAAACTCTCAAGCATACTGTTGGGGAGAAGAAGCCAGATAAAAACAAGTATCTTCTAAACATTCGTCTGGTAGGATTCCAAAACAGGCAACACTAAACTGTGGTGTTAGAATACAGAATAGTAGTTATATTTGAGAAGAGGAGGGAGGAGTTGCCTTTGGGAAAGCCATGAGGGGAATGGCTTCTGTGTTGCTAGAAGTTTTTCTTGATTTGTTTGGTGGCCATGTAGGTGTTCACTATGTGATATTTCACAGAGTATATTTCATTTATATTTTAGGCACTGTTTTGTTTATATGTTACATATTTTTTTTTAATTTTTTTTTTAACGTTTATTTTTGAGACAGAGAGAGACAGAGCATGAATGGGGGAGGGTCAGAGAGAGGGAGACACAGAATCTGAAACAGACTCCAGGCTCTGAGCCGTCAGCACAGAGCCCGACGCGGGGCTCAAACCCACGGACAGTGAGATCGTGACCTGAGCCGAAGTCGGACGCTTAGCTGACTGAGCCACCCAGGCGCCCCTATATGTTGCATCTTAAAATAGTTTTTAAAATAGAATGAGGAACTAAAAAGCATGGTTGGAAATTTTGTGTGCATGGTCAAAGCTGAACAACTAAAGATCTAATGGCCAGGGATCTAGAAGTTTCCTGAGGGGACCCTAAGTGTCAATGTTTATTAATTTTACCCCTACTGGAGTTTGTCAGTTATGCCAGACCAGAGAACAAGATACCAATTACTTGCCTGAGGCAGTATTTGCCTGACTGCCAACATTCCTAAAGCAGAGCGAAGAAAAGAGTTGGGGGTCTTGTCATTCAGTATGCCATTTTTAACTTAATTTGCTGAGCTGATTTTCAGTAGGGTGCTTCCTCTACCCTAATCCTCCCTGGGTTTATAATGTGCATGGTTCAATTTGTCCAGCAAATAAATCCTGTTTATGGAGTAGAGAATGCTTGGGGATATAACTATTCCTAATACATATTCTTAAATGTCTTGTTTCAGGCTTTTGCTTCTCTTGTCTCTTTGGAAGAATAAGTTAGTACCATTTCAGGACCTTTCTGGTGTTTTATATTACGAAATCCCTCATTTCTTGTTTGCATCCCATTCATTACCCTGGGTATTTGACATTCAGATTTCTTACATCTTCTCTCCTTCAGTCCATATTTCATCTTCCAACACTCTGTTGACTTTTGTTTACAGTTTTGTCTTTGTGGGTTGAATTTATGGTTGAATTGCATCTCCCCAAAATTCATACGTAGAAGTGCTAACCCAGTACTTCAAAATGTGATCTTATTTGGAAATATGGTGTTGAGGCTCCTGGATGGCTTAGTCAGTTAAACGTCTGACTCTTGGTTTTGGCTCAGGTCATGATCTCACAGTTTGTGAGTTCAAGCCCTGCGTCAGGCTCTGTGCTGATAGCATGCAGTCTGCTTGCAATTCTGTCTTTCCCCCCACCTCTCTGCCCTTCCCTTGCTTGTGCTCTCGGTCTCTTCCAAAATAAATAAATAAACTTTAGAGAAAAAAGAAGAGAGGGTATTTACAGAGGTAATCAATTTAAAATGAGGTCATAAAGGTAGATTCTAATTCAATAAAACTAGTCCTCCTCATAAAAAAGAGAAATTTGTACATAGACACAGGCTTAGAGGGAAGCCAATGTGAAGAGATATAGAGAAAAGACAGCCATCTACAAGCCAAGGAGAGAAGCCTGGGTCAGGTCCTTTCCTCACAGTCTTTAAAAGGAACTATCCTAAAAAAAAAAAAAAATAAAAAAAAAAATAAAAGGAACTATCCTGTTGGTATTTTAATTTTGGACGTAGAGTCTCTAGAACTGTGGACAATAAATTTCTGCTGTTTAAGCCCCCAGTCTGCAGTACTTTGTTCTGGCAGTTCTAGCAAACTAATACAATGACTTAAATTCTTTTCATTTTCTTTAACAGGAAGTTCTAATAGGCATTTTACATGTATTTTACTCAATGTAAGTGCTACTCTACAAATGACAAAGTTTTTATGAGAGACAAATAGAGAATCTGAATTGAAGTGTATTAGAGTGACACCTTGGGCTCTTGATGACTACACCAAACCTCTATGAATTTTAATTTCTTCATCTTTAGTGGGTGATGACATGGATCTTGTTTATGGACTTCAGTGGACAAAAAAATGTGTCATTGAAAGTTCATTGTCCACTGCCAGCTCTTTTATTGATAGCTGTACTTGTTATTAATAGAGGAGAGAAGGAAGAAGGGCTGATATTTGCTGAGTTCTTACTATATATTTTACTTACATAATCCAGATTTGACCTTCACAATAGCTTTGTTGAGGATTATATGATTATTACCATGTTAGAGAATTCTGACTCATAAAACTCATTAATTGGTCTTTGATTGTTAAGTCACAGAATGGGAGATAGGGAGTTCAAATGAAAATTTGGATACCACCTTCATCACACTCTTTCAGTTATATGCCCTTCGGAAGAGAAGCAAGTCACATGGACAGAAAGTAAACTAAATCCAGAGATAATTCAGAGACCAGGGTGCTTCATTATCTTGAAGTACCTGGAGGTACTACATCTATTAGTTTGTGATAATTTCACTGACATGATGAGATTCAGCCTTATAGGTACTCTGAAATTTAGTGCATGGTCCATGGATTAGTAGTGCCGCCATCATCTGAAAGTAACATCTCTGGCCTCTCCCAGAAGTTCCTTGCATTAGAATTTGCATTTTGACTAGATTCTCCAGGTGATTTGTATGCAGAAAATAAAAAAGCTTGGGAAACACTTAAGATAAAATTAGGTGATTAGAGGGGCTGAATTAATAGCAACTGAATCCTGTGCTGCCCGAGACTCACCTCTTTTCTCTTTGCTCACTGTCAGTTCTTCAAGGTTTCCTGTTTTCTGTAGATTAGTCCCTGGGATTTCTCATTCACTATCAGACTCTTTTACCCAATTTCCTCAGTGACTTACTAGTGTATCTGTGCATGGCTGTTCATATGAATACCCTCTGGACTTCAGGCCTTTCTAGCCACTGGGACTCTCTGTCATGCTGTCTTGCTGCATGTTCTACTTCTCTGGTGTTCTTTAGCTATCATGAATAATTTGGGATCTCCCTTTTCATTAGCCACTTACGATGTGTATGAAAGTTCCCATTTCCTCAAACTCAGCAGCCAACTCTTAATTAATGAAACATCTCCTAAGAGAGAAATGGTCCGAGATTCTCCACTATGAGGAATTTTTAAAACAGTTATTTGCAAACTGCAGCCAAACTTGAAATCACTGCTTAAATTGTCATTTCTTTTCTTCTAATTCAAGGTCTGGAATATGGTATGTCCACCCGCCAATGTTTCATAAATGGTTTATTCAAGTAGTTGAGCATTTATCTAGCTCTTTTACTGGACTGTGAGGTGGCATAATGTCTTGATTGATTTTTGATGTCCTGGCGAGAGTTTTCCTATTGCATGACTCTAAGTGAATGGTCTTCTGTCTTTATACGCACCTGTCTTCTCTGAGCATCCTGAAATGTCCTGTACGCAAGAACTATCAAGGGCCATATGGAATTGCTTCATCTTAGATTAGGATAGGCAGTTTGTGCAGAGTGCTGGAGGTAAATCTGAATGCATTTTATGAACCCAGTCTGTTTTATATCAAAGATAGTTCAATTCTGACAGGAGAAGCTGTATTTAGTGTAGGTTCTTATTCAGATCTGTTGCCTCAGAAGGTTATAAGTACTCAAAAATCTTTGAATCTTCTGATGTTAAAGCCTTTCACATTATTTCCTCTGTCTGAAGGATAAGAGACAGTGTTGGCGGGGGTTAGGAGGAAAATGAGTGAATACACAAAAGATCTTCAGGGATGGTGGAAGACCCATATTATTTAATAAAAAAATTGTTTTTAGTGCCTTATGGTCTCCAGCCCATCTCCAATAATAGTACGTAATTAATGGGATTAAAACCATATATTTAAATTTCCCCATTGTACAGTCCTTTCCAGTCCAGTTTATGTGCTTTATACATGATGTAGATTGAAAATTCTGCAGGCAAGGAGCTGGAGCCCACAGAACAAAGCTGAAGATTTATGAGGCTTTGCAATCCTTTGAAAAAAAAAAAAGGGTCAGATGTTTGTGAAACATCTTAAAGTTGTACTTTTATGCTCTTCTCCAAAGCTTGTTTTAGGAAATTACATCTTGAAAATTCAGTCCAAATACAGAAACAAAATCCTTTCCCTTTGAAATTGTATAATAAAACCTGGCACTGTTTTCATCAAAGGAAAATACCAGAGGCAGGAACAGAGAGAAAAGGTTGGATTTGGCAGAAATAGAGGGCATGAATAGACATTCTGGTCTCAGGGTCTTGGTTGGGGATTTACTACTGAACCTGGTCTTTAAACAATCTTCTAAGCTCTTAAATTCTGTAAGGTCACAGCATATCCATCATATCATTTCCTTTTAATCTTTCTCAGGATTTCTTCTGCCAAGTATTTTTGTTCACTTACGCCCCCTCTCTCTTCTGATTCTAGACCTTATCTTCCTCTCCTCCCTACTTGTTACTTTCCCCACCTTGGGGTGGTTTGTCCTTATCCAGAATCAAAATAAGAGAATCAGTTTTAACTTTTTGCAAAACATACCCAGATTTTTTTCTGAGCTAAAATTTCACATTTCCAACTGGGAATGTAGCTCCTGTGGGGAAAACTCTGACACTTTGCCTCTGGTGGAATTATGAAATTTTGTGAATTTGCCACAGGCAAAGCTTGCTCTTTCTGCAGAGCTTAAACATCTCTATTTTTTTTTTTTTTTGTAGTTAAAAACTAATGTCATGATACTTTTCTAGCAAAAAAAAAATCACTACAGTTTTGTTTCACTGAGGTGTTGCAAAATTTTTAAGCAGCAGAACTTTTGGAAGACCCTTTTCAAAAGTCCTCATCCTTTCTCCCTGACATATAAGTCCGTGGGCAGAATGGACTCCTTTCTGTATTTACTGAGCATCTACTCTGTACAAATCAATGGTCTCCGTAGATACTATTTCTTAGACTAGATACCTATTATGCTTGAAATTGGTCCATGTAGTTTCCTGAATTTTCTTCTTAGCTAGCTGATGGTATTTTGAAATTTAATTATTTTAAAAGAATTGTGAAAAAATGTATTATATTGATCTAACAGCTTCAGACCCAGCTAAAGTATGGTCAGGCCTCTTGTGGTGTTAGCTTTTTAACTCTGGTTTTGTGGGGGTTTTAGGGCACCTGGAACACCCAGCCAGATGTCAACCCATGGACTGTTTCTGGGTCCTACAAGGTGCATCTTGCCTTTACATAATCTCCCTTCCCAATCACACTCATCACAAACTCCAAAACAGTTCTGTAGGCTAGGTTTTATTTTGAAGTTTTGGTTTAGCTTTATATTTAAGCAGCATAGCCTATTCTTCTACCCCCACCGAATATTTCTCTGCCTAATCTTCCCTTCATGCCAGTTTGAAATTAGGTTTGTAGTGAAAATGCCATGAGAGGAGATACTGTAATGTTGATTAGCTATTATTTGTTGGGATTACTCTGTGAAAGTCTATTTTAGTCATTCCTTCAGTCCTCATAACAAATCTCAGTAGTGGGTATGATTATCCATCATCCCCATTTCAGAGAAGTAAACTGAGGCCTAGAGAGATTAACTAACTTCCTCCAGACCACACATGGAGGCATGGCAGAGCCGGGATTCAAATGTAGGCCTTCTTGGGCTAGCACTGCAATGCCAGTGCATCTGAATGGAAAGGACGTGTACTATGGATATATCTGAAGTTGAGATTTTGAAGGAATTCTAGATAGTGAGGAAGACAAAATAATGAAGCAACTACATTAGCTAAAGGAGGGGATCCAAAAAATAGAAATGGAAGGAAAGTTTCCAGACTCATTCTATGAAGCCAGCCTCACCTTGATTCCAAAACCAGACAAAGACCCCACTAAAAAGGAGAATTACAGGCCAATATCCCTGATGAGCCTGGATGCAAACATTTTCAACAAGATACTAGCAAATTGTATCCAACAGTACATTAAAAGAATCACTCACCAAGATCAAATGAGACTTGTTCCTTGGTTGCAGAGGTGGTTCAGTATTAGCCAATCAATCAATGTCATATAGCCCACTAATAAAAGAAAGAATAAAAACCGTAAGATTATCTCAATAGATGCAGAAAAAGCATTTGACAAAATACAGCATCCTTTCTTGATAAAAACTCTCAAGAAAGTAGGGACCGAAGGAATATACCTCAATATCATAAAGGCCATATACAGAAGACCCACAGCTAATATCCTCAATGGGGAGAAACTGAGAGCTTTTCCCCTGAGGTCAGGAACATGACAGGGATGGCCACTCTTACCACTGTTGTTCAACATAGTACTAGAAGTCCTAGTCTCAGCAGTCAGACAACAAAAAGAAATGAAAGTCATTCAAATTGGCAAGGAAGAAGTGAAACTTTCATTCTTCACAGATGACATGATACTCTATGTAGAAAACCCAAAGGACTCCACCAAAAAACTTTTAGAACTGACATCAATTCAGCAAAGTCACAGGATATAAAATCAACATACAGAAATTAGTTGCATTTCTATACACCAATAATGAAACAACAAAAAGAGAAACCAAGGAATCAATCCCATTTACAGTTGCACCAAAAACCATAAGATACCTAGGAATGAACATAACCAAAGAGGTGAGAGATCTGTACGCTGACAACTATATAAAGCTTATGAAAGAAATTGAAGAAGACACACAAAAAAAATGGAAAAACAGTTCATGCCTCATGGACTGGAAAAACAAATATTGTTAACATTGTGGATACTACCCAAAGCAATCTACACATTCAACAAAATCCCTATCAAAACACATCAGCATTCTTTACAGAGCTAGAACAAACAAACCTAAAATTTAGGAACCAGAAAAGACACCAAATAGCCAAAGTAATGTTGAAAAAGAAAACCAAAGCTAGAGTCATCACAATTCCAGACTTTAAGCTGTATCACAAAACTGTAATCATCAAGAGATTATGGTACTGGCACAAAAACAGACACATGGATCAATGGAACAGAATAGAGAACCCAGAAATGGACCCACAGCTGTATGGCCAGCTAATCTTCGACAAAGTAGGAAAGAGTATCCAATGGAAAAAACACAGTCTGTTCAGCAAATGGTGCTAGGAAAACTGGATGACTTTCTTACACTATACATGAAAATAAATTAAAAATGGATAAAATACCTAAATGTGAGATAGGAAACCATCAAAATCCTAGAGGAGAAAACAGGCAACAGCCTCTTTGACCTCGGCCACAGCAACTTCTTACTAGACATGTCTCCAGAAGCAAGGGAAATAAAAGCAAATGAACTATTGAGAATTTATCAAGATAAAAAACTTCTGCAGAGTGAAAGAAACAATTATCAAGACTAAATGGCAACTGATGGAATGGGAGAAGATATTTGCAAATGGCATATTGGACAAACGGTCAGTATCCATAATCTATGAAGAACTTATCAAACTCAACACCCAACAAACAAATAATCCAGTGAGGAAATGGGAAGAAAACATGAGTAGACACTTCACCAAGGAAGACATCCAGATGGCTAATAGACATGTGAAAAGATGCTCAAAATCACTCATCATCAGGGAAATACAAATCAAAACCACAATGAAATACAACTTCATACCTGTCAGAATGGCTAAAATGAATAACTCAAGAAACAACAGATGTTGGCAAGGATGCAGAGGAAAGGGAATCCTTTTGCACTGTTGGTGGGAATGCAAACTGGTGCAGCACTCTGGAGAACAGTGTGGAGGTTCCTCATAAGAATAGAGCTACCTTATGACCCAGCAATTGAGCAACTACCTTTTTATCCAAAGGATACAGAAGTGCTGATTAAAAGGAGCACATGCACTCCAATGTTTATAGCAGTGCTATCAACAATAGGCAAATTATGGAAAGATCCCAAATGTACTTTGACTGATGAATGGATAAAGAAGATGTGGTACATATGTATACAGTGGAATACTACTTGGTGATCAAAAAGAATGAAATCTTACCATTTGTAACAATGTGGAAGGAGTTAGAATGTATTATACTAAGTTAAATAAATTAGAGAAAGACAAATATATGATTTCACTCACACATGGAATTTAAGAAACACAACAGGTGAACATAGGGGAAGGGAAGGAAAAAAAAAGAGAGGCAAACCATAAAAGACTCTTAAATACAGAGAACAAACTGAGGGTTGCTGGGGTGGGGGGAGTGGGAGGGGGGATAGGCTAAATGGATAATGGGCATTTCAGAGGGCACGTTTTTGGGTGAGCACTGGGTGTTATATGTAAGTGATGAATCACTGGGTCCTACTTCTGAAACCAATACTACACTGTAGTTAACTAACTTAAGTTTAATTTAAAAAAGGGGAGAGGCATAATGAAAAATAAAAAATCTAGGAAAGAAAAGTTTTCTGGTCACCATTGTTCACTGAGCTGATCCTGGCCATAAGACCAAGTTTTGTTTCTTACTTGTTAAGAATAGCTGCTAACTATCCATATGAATGGGCAAATAGCAAATTCAACAAAAATGATTAGGTACCCTCATTATGCTGTTTTCAGCATCCTTCACTCATTCTGTCTTCTAGAAGAATCAGACATACCAAAAATACGTTTCCGTTAGGAAGTTGTCTCTCATCACTGTGCAGTGCCCAAATGGCATGACAAGGGAACAAATGCAAAACACATAGAACTGTAGCTGATTTGAAAACTCACTTTTCATGCCAATTAAGAGACACGCGTGAGTCTAATGTTAAAAAATTATTTTTGGTTGATTTATATTTCATTAGTAGAAAAATTTTCCAAGAGTATCTATGTATTTTGTATTTATGCACTGGGGGAGATCCAGAGGTTATTCTTTTTGTTTTCTATCCCCAGGGTGAAATGGGTGTATCTCCACCCTAGTCTTGATTCTTCAGCATTTGCTTAAAAAAAAATAAAAATTTAATGTTCATTTTTGAGAGAGAGAGAAGGAGAGAGAGAGAGATGGAGAGGGAGAGAGAATGAGCAGGGGAGGGGCAGAGAGACAGGGAGACATAGAAACCAAAGCAGGCTCCATGCTCTTATCTGTATTTTGCATATGCTTCCTTATGTTTATATTTATTTTTGTATATATCTATGACTATAAACATTTTTTATAAAAATAAATTTAAGTATAGCAAATTTTAAATGTGGCAAGTTGAAATGTCAGTTCTTTAGTTATTCTTCCTAATACAGATAATGAAAAGAAAATGTGTAGGGAAGTGGAAGGTATATATAACTTTGTGATTCAGTTAGGTACCTATTCTCAGATAATAGAAGTAGGTATTATCAAAAGAATGAAAAGAGGTTTAAATGTATGCCTATAATTATGAGCATACATGAATACAGAGCTGACTCTGAACCTACATTTTGTAAACTTGGTAATCCTTTTATGGCCAGTCCTTAAGGCACATTTAACCTCAAGTCACCCATTAGCCCATCACAATGCTGCTAATCAGGAGGAAAAAGGAAGATGTAGCTGGTAATAAACAATTCTTACAAATTTGAGGAACCAGCTTACAATTTGAAATCTTATCCTAGTTAGGCACATAAATACCGCCGGACTATCTGGGTTTAATTTCTGGTGTTGACACATCACAGCAATTTGATACCTCTGTGCTTTAGTTTTCTCATCTTTAAATAAGTAGAAAACTACAACCTCATGTCATCATAGTGAGGGAAAATGTGTGGATATTTGCAAAAAGAGTTAGAGCAGTGTCTGTCATAGAGTAAGTCTTTATGTTGTCTGTTAGCATTGTGTGAATGGGTCTACCTTGCCTTTGACTTTTTTCTTGCAGAAACCGCTATTCTACTTTTTCAGCCTAAGCTTCCCATCCACACTAATTAGTCAAACACAAGATTTAAGGCTTGTATTGTATCCTCCTAAAAGATATGCTTAAGCCCTAACTCTTGGTGGCTGTGAATATGAAATTATTTGAAAATAGAATCTTTGCAGCTATAATTAAGATACAAGTTAAGATGGGGCCATATAGGAGTATGGTGGACCTTGAATCCATTATGGCTTGTAAGAAGAGGAGAAGAGGCACGGAGACAGACACACACAGGGAGAAGATGACCATGTGATGATGGAGGCAGAGATGGAAGCACTGCACCTGCAAGCAAAGGAATGTTAGGGTTACTGGCAAGCCAGCAGAAGCTAGGAAAAGGCCAAGGAAGGATTGTCAGGTTTCAAAGGGAATATGGCCCTGCCAATTTCTTGATTTTGGAATTCTAGCCTACAAAACCATAAGACAATAAATTTCTGTTGTTTTAAGCAACTCAGTTTGTGGTTCTTTGTTATAGCAACCCTAGGAAATGAATGCACTTGGCATTATATTATCTAAATAACCTTGTAAAGAACATCACTTTTGTCTGCCTTGGAATCTGCATGCCCTCTCCGTCTTAAGACATGGTGGGGCAGGAGCCATGAGTTTTTAACAGATCAGTGCAGGGTGCCTGGACCACTTCTAGGAGATGTTAATTTCTCTCATTTTGATTCTTATTTGTTTTTCTTTTTAATGTTTTTTTTTTTTTTGAGAGAGAGAGAGAGAGAGAGAGAGCGCACACATAAGTGGGGGAGGGGCAGAGAGAGAGGGAGAGATAGAGAATACCCCATGCAGGGTTCAAACTCATGAACCATGAGATCCTGATCTGAGCCTAACCAAGAGTCAGAGGTTTAACTGACTGAGCCACTCAGGCACCCCTGATTCTTATTTGTTTTTTTTTTTATCAGTGGCCACGCTCTGTTTCTTGTGCATAACTTATAGTCAGATTTCTGGACTCCTCTTTTTTTAAATATTTCAGAATATCTAACTTTTTAAAATGTTTATTTACTTATTTTTGAGAGGGGGGAAGAGAGAGAGAGGAGAGGAGAGAGAGAATGAGCAGGGGAGGGGCAGAAAGACAGGGAGACATAGAAACTAAGCCTCCACACTCTGATCTGTCAGCACAGAGCCTGACGCAGGGCTCGAACCCACGAACCACTAGATCATGACCTGAGCCGAAGTCAGACATTTAACTGACCGAGCCACCCAGGCATCCCTTCAGCATTTACTTCTGTGTAATTCTTCTGCATTTTCTACCTCACACCCAACATTTGCAAATTTTCTGTCTCTGAGCAGCAATGCTCTCATTAACACTACCATTTGATATCACCATTCTCTTCTGATGTTCTTGGAAGCTGTTTGAGCAATGTTTGTACAGCTGTACCCTATGTTTTCCAATCAAGAGAGACTAGGGAATATACTAATGAGCTTTCCACACAAATGCAGAGAACATGCCCAGGTAAGGATCATGTGGCTTGAATTTCTGTTTTCACTTCTTTCTGACCTAATTCTTTAACCAAGCAAATGTGTCATTTTGGGTACCATCAATGTCAGCAGTGTACTTCACATGTTTTTGGATTTTATATTCAAATATTTCGCCAGAGGCAATTAAGGCAGAGCTTTATTTTGGAAACAGTGGAGAGTTCTGGCCAATATTCTACAGGATAGAAGTGCCAGGCACAGAGTTCCCAACTAAATTTATTTCTAATGAAAAGTAACCCCATGAGAGGAGTTTCTGCCATATAACCATCAGGCAGAGCATAGCAGAGCTCAGCCACTAGCCTGGAGGTGTTTCAGCTCTCCCTGCACCCATGTGCTGAGACTGGGAAGAACAAAGAAACCATGTGGCCAAGGATGAATGGAAGGGTAAGGGGACAAAATAGTATGACGAGAGACACTGGGGAACAGGATAAGAAGTCACCAACTGTTGAGGTGGACCAACTTCAGAACCAACTGTGAGAGGCATCAGATGGAAGAAAACCAATATATCAATATTACTATTGGTAAAGCTGCATTGGAGAAGTTGGTTTGAATGTAAGGCTACAATGAGCTTCCTAACCATGTACTTCAGAAGTAGATTTACTGAACTGGTCATGGGCAGTAATGACAATTGCAGATGTCCTTCATAAAGGCAGACATTGCCCTGTTAGATTATAATGTAGGAGGAGCAGGGCTAGCTCAAAAATGAGAGAGACGGAGAAGGAATGTTATCCTACCAGAGGCTCCTCCACAGGATGACATGAGGTGAGCTTGTCATGCCAACAATAAGACTTACCATAATACAATGGCATCTTCTCAGCTTCACCTTAAAGCCAGAACTACTTAGTGTGGCACAGCCCACAAGGCTCTTTAAAATTTCACATGCCTATGTGTCATTAGGCTTTTCACGAAACTCCGTTTGCGTCCTGTCCCCTTCCCAATGTGAAGCCTGCGCTCCAGTCATACTGAACTGCTTGCAGTGCTAGGAACACCTCGGTGTTCTGTGCTTCAAATGCCCTTTCTATTTTTGCTCCAATACTTCCTCTCCATGTGCACACCTCACTTGTTCTTGGTAGAAATTCCATATTAAACCTAATTGTCTTTTCGTCTGGAAAAACTTCCCTGATATATGTTAGCTCGTCTTTTGAAGTTTCCATAGTTCTGTGGCAGACACTGCTAGTTGTCTACCAAGTTGTACTTCTCTGTTTCTTCTTCATGGCACGTCTAAAATATCTTCCCATACTACTTTGCTGATGGTTGACTCATTTCTGGCCACTGAAAAGTAGATGTTTCTAGATAGAGTTTCTGGGAAAAATTTTTTTTCTTAAATTTTAATTCCAGTGTACTTAACATTTGGAAAATGTTTTATCCCTTTCTTCTTTTTTCTGGAATCTGAATGTAATGTATGGTGCTAGTTACACCATTTTGACACCATGAGGATGAAATTCAGTATCCACAGGGTGATGGAGCGACATGTTTAAAACAAGACAAAAAAAACAGCTTGGGTCCCTGATGCCATGATTAAGCTGTAGAATCAGCCCTGGGCTGCCTTATCTGTAGGTTTCTTGTTAAATGAAGCAAGTTCCTTCCTCTTAAAGCTATTGTGAATTGAGTTTTGGATTACTTGCTGCCAAATACCATTTCTGACCAATAATGCATCTATCATTGTGTGTGAATGTATGTATGTATGTATGTATGTTTGTATGTATGTATCTATCTATCTATGTATTTAATGTTGATTGATTTTTGAAAGAGAAAGAGTGTGGGTGAGGGAGGGGCAGAGAGAGGGAGACACAGGATCTGAAGCAGGCTCCAGGCTCTTGGCTGTCAGCATAGAGCCCAACGTGGGGCTCGAACTCAAGAACTGTGAGATCATGACCTAAGCCAGAGTCGGACACTTAACTGACTGAGCCATCCAGGAGCTCCTACCATTGTGTTTTTAATTGCTACTTATTCTTTGATTGCATAACTAGTCTGAGAAGTTTGAGATTACAGGCTATGCTTTATTTACTTGTTTTCTCAGCACTGAGCATGTTCTCTACCACAGGGCAGAAACTCAGAACATCTTTTTAAAATCTGGGATTTGTGGCATTACTACAAAAACCAATTTTCTCTCTGCTGATCATAATTACAACTGTTATTGATATTACCCTTCCATCCATAAAGCCCATAGCTTTGAAGTAACTGAGAATAATTCACTGTAATAAGATATGAATTTAAAATCATGAGATTGGTTTTTGTGTGTGGTGCATGTTATCACCCTCAAGTTTTATATAAAACTTGTCACTATTGAATCTAAGAGGGTGAATATTGGCAGAGATCACACTAAATGAAAGAAAAACTTGATTAGGCTTTCATCTTAGAAAAATACATTTTTTGAATTCAATTAATTTGGATTTGGGAGGGAACTTTGAATAAACTTTATTTTTAACTTTATATAGTGTGATCATAGCCTCCTTTCTCCCCACTCCCCCAATAAAAATCCCTCAGTAAATAAATGCCTTTTCTGTTTGTTGATAATACACACATCAGGTACAATCTTGAGCCATACTTTGGGTTTGCTTTCTTTGATCAGAACCAGCAAACTTGAGTCATAATTTCTCCAATACCCAAACTTCTCTGTTTCACTAGTAGTAAAAATCACCTCATGATTCTTACTTGTGAGTCTTTATCACACTGGACACTATTTATCCCCATAACATGGTCATGAAGGACATGCTTGCTGGGTTAGTGAGATGATCTGTTTTCAGTGTGGCCTCTAAAGCATATCATTTCTTCCTTCTAGCTTCCCAGGCAGCTCATGTGGAGCAGTGCCAGCCACCAGAGCCATAGGATGCTGACCTCTGTGTCCAGTGCCAAGCAGGGGACTTCAGATGGAGGCAGAGCTACAATACTACACAGGTATTTCAGTATTAACTACTCAATTCAAGGACTGTACATTGAGTAAGTGCATAAGCAAAGATTTGGATAGAGTAATAGAGGCCCCAACTAAGAAACTGGCATCTCAACAAAGATCAGGGCTCACTTGGGACAAGAATAATGGGAAGCACGTAGATAGGATCAATATAGAGACAATTACCCTGGCCATGGTCCCTGAGGGACAGCGAGCTGCAATCTGATGTTTAAATCTATTTTGAAGTGTTTTAGGTCACTGTATATATATATATAATGTATATGATTAGCCTTACGTTTCTTACTACAGAATGAGAGATTGCCATTGTCAACAAAGGCTTTAGTTATACATATATATTTTAAATCCCTGTTGAAAATAATTCTAGGTGCTTTGTCTAGGTACCTGGACTAGGTAGCTCCTAATGATGTGATTAGCAGCAAGGTACTAGATTGGGTCAGATCAGGTGAAGAGGCTATCTTGCATAAATGTCTTAATGAAGCCTATCTTTTCTACATGTGTTACTCATTAACTAAAACATTGATATTTTTCATTTATTTTTCTTCTAATCATTAATCTTGGTGATCTGACCTCAACACATATTGTAGTGCATAATGGTTCTGAAAATTTGGTTGATCTTAAAAAAATTGCTAGCTGACTTTCTGTTTGCAGACATACTTAAAACATGATTTGTTGCTTTATTTAGGACTAGAAATTTTTCCCCTAATGGGGTGAAAAGGGTAAGGGACAGTGATGGATGGCAGTCTTTTCTGGGGGTCTTTTACTTTGGACTTTCCCTTAGCTATGTGTGATCACATTTTAAGGGTTCTGGTACTGAGAGCAATAAAACCGAGTTACCTGTGTTTGTGTGTACAAATACACAAACACCGTTTCTTACACACAGTGTTGCTAGATACCTTTTATTGTAGATCTGATTACAGGTTGATTTTATCTTCCTGCTGGGAAATAACCATCATCCTTGAAGGTGGAAGGGATATTGGATGATTACAAGTTTACAATTGAAAAACCAGATGCTTGTTATTTTACAGTGAATTAGACAACTATTTTTACACAAAGACTTATGCAAATAATGAAATGGGTTGTCCTGGTTAGTCCCACTGATTTTCAGAGGAAATAATAGGGCATTTAGACTCATCCATGTCAGTGTGCCATTCATTCATTCTTCCAAGAGATATGGCAGACCTAGCAGGCCCATCACCTGTCCACAATGCCTGCCTGTGCTGCTTTCCAGCTCACATCTTTGTGGCTGAGGTCCTGGGGGCTGCAGTGCCTAGGAGCTCTCTCAGCACTTTGGCACTTTGTTCTCAAGAATCTCTGTCTTTATTCCTCTTTAGCGAACTCTTTCGAAACCCCCACGTTTGCAAATTCCTCCTTTATTTTTATTCTCGCTCCTTCAGGGTGGCTTATGATGTCTTAATTAACGTTTTTATCTAGTCACTATTGTGACTGCTTTCCAAGGCAATGGTAGGAGGGGACCTTTATAAATAAAGTTATTATCCTTCCAAAATCAAACCAGGCAGGATTTAGCCTACCTTGTGTGGGTCTGCTGCTCCCTTAGAGGCATCCCCCAGCTGAAATCTGCATAGGCGAGCATTTCCTTGCACGTGTGTAGGAGGGGTCGAAGCACACAACCTGTTTACTTGAGCTGCTTGACATTGTTGGGATGCTGGTGGGTGGCATCACAGCTGCTGTTTGGAAGCTGCCACAGCAGGGAAGAAACCACATTAAACAGTAAGGAACAAACTGTACAAAAGTGGGGAAAAATGGTACAGTTGACAAAACTATTCACAGAAATAGCCATGGAACCTGGACCATATCACTGACAAACTGTCTCATTTGGAGAGTGTCTGGGTAGTATGGCCGTAGATATTCTTTAATTTTTGCCATAGCAAATTTTCAAAAGGTATCCGGTAAAAGGGGCATAGATAGAGCAGATGCCTGGCTTCTCTGTTCCCCCCAAAAGGCATACAGTGTCCTGTATACCTGCCATGCACAGCAGTAAATGTTTGCGGCCTGACAAGGTTCTGAGGCTGCAAACATTGAATGTGGAAACTACGTTTCGATAGATCACCATATTTCCTTTGGCTTTACTTTAGAGCTGTGAAAACAATTGCAGCATCAGCAATCATCATGTAAAGGAGGGAGGAGAAGACTTATGTCATTGAATGCTGCATAATTGTGTTTGGTTTCTAATTACAAAGAAGGGTCATGTGTCAGGGAAGTAACTGTCACTGTAGTGCCCCTTCTCCACTGAGTTCTACCATTTTTGGCAAACACTACATCCAGTACAAAAGCTCTGGCTGAGTTATTAATCATGTTTGTCGGGCAAGCTACAATAATCTGCTGCCTGGATACAAAGCCAAGTACAGAGTTGCCGGCAGAATCTGATAAAACACTTGATACCTCTCACTTTCAGATTACACTCATGCTAAGGATTAATTTTTTCATCTTTGCTTAATTAAAGGAGGTAAATGAAAGGAAGTGATTTCAGTGTTGTATCATGCTCTCAGCTGTCATGTTCTTGATTACACAGAGATGGACAACATGGAAGCTGGCAGAGCTGTTTGGATGTAGAGCACATGGGCTGTGGGCTGCTAGAGAAAGAAGGGCCCAGGGTTCCTAAACAAAAAGGAATGAAAATTAGGACTTCCGTATCCAGCCAAAGCCCCAGCATTTGTCTTATAATTTCTATCTGCTTTTCAAGGGTGCTTCTTATTTCTGTCAAACTGTGCTAATTTTGGGGGAAGAGTCACCACTTACCTATTGACCATTAGAGATGGCCTCCAAGATGGAATCAAAGTTTTTACCTTCCCTTATCTTTGGAAAATCTCTGTAATCTGATTTAGAGAAAGCAGCTATACCTTTCATGTTATCAAAATTGAATTATGATCATCAATAAAGTTATTTCAAGGATTGAAGACTTGAGAGGTCCTTTTTCCCTAATCAGAATAATCTTAACTCTTGTGAAATGGCCTCAAATGGTTCATAACATTACTTTTTCATCAGAAACAGCATTTCTCAAGGTGTGCTTTTGGAAAGCTGATTCTGTGGGTGTCAAGGGTTCAGTGCTAAAAAAAGTTTGGAAAATGCTGAATGAGATAAGCTTTTAATGTATTCGCTAATTAGCATTTTGAGTCTCCAAAATGGACAGCCTCTTGAGAGAGGATGTATTTTATGGAACATAGTTTGGATAAAAGTGTTCTACAGAATGAATGCACTGAAGTCCTAAAGTATCTTTCCTCTTGTTCTCTATGGACCAAGAATTTTCACTCTTTCCTCGATTGGACTGTCTTTCTTTCTTTCTTTCTTTCTTTCTTTCTTTCTTTCTTTCTTTCTTTCTTTCATCTATAGTTTAAATGGCTAATGATGTAATCTTTGACTCCTAACATTTGGAAAATCTGACACTTGCCATTTTTCTGGCTGCCTAGCATCTGAATGTTCTTATTGACAGTGGGGAATCTCTCATCGTATGGCTCTGAGTGAGAGGCCGGAAAACCTCTCCTTGTTCCAGGACAGCCAGGTATGGGAATATGACCAAAGCTTAGCCACTTGGATGTTTCTACTATGGAAGGGTGAATCTTGAATGTATAGCACAAGGAGAAAAGAGGGGCAGCGCCCAGCATTGGTAATACTGTAAACATCCCAAGTAGTGACCAGTCTCCAGTGCCTTCTTGTTTTTAAGTTGTGTAATCCTGAATCTTATATCCTTCAATAAATACCCTCCTTTTTTTATTCAGACAGTAAAGTTGTTTCTTCTGTGTACAAGTGAAAACTGACCAGTCAAGAACTCAAACCTTCCTGTAGGTATCTGAAGTCTCTGCTCCAGGCAAATGCAGTAGAAAATGGTACCATTTGCTTCAATGCCCTGTCTTGTTTAAAGAGAATGAGTCTATGTGAACTCTCTTAGTAGGAGTGTGTGTGTGGAATGTGTCATTGGGTGTTTACTTCTTATTCATTATTTTTCCCTCTGAGTCTTGAAGCTCAACTAGAAGGACCAATAAGTCTATCATGGAATCCTTTAATTCTTGATTTAGTAAAGAATTTAAAAATTAGGAAAAAAATACACTTTGTACAATTTATAGATGAATTTGCATACCTATGGTTGGTTTATGTTCTGGAAAGAGGCAACAAAGCAGAGTGGCCTGAGCCAGGATATCTGGATTCCATGCTTGTCTCTTTCATTATTTTAGTCAAGTTACTTCTCCAGGTAAGGAAGAAAGACTTGACAATTAGCTCATTATTTCAGGAATCCTGGAATTTTTACAGTCAAAAGTTTACTGGTACAGTTGATTTTTAGGCAAACTAAAGCTTAATTTCTTGAAAATGAAATTACTTAAATAAGTAAAGGTTGTGCACAGCTTCATTCTTAAAAGGAGAGGTAAACCATAGGATTGCTTTTTGAATTCCATTTTGCTGAACCCTACAGGTTCTGATAATGTCTCAAGGATAGTTTGGACATGAGAAAGGGAGGTTGGATTTTGGGGAAAATTTCAAGTCCATCCCATAACTTCATCCAGGGCAGATTTTCTTATTGGATTTGGATATTGGGATTCTTATTAAAGCTTTATGTGGATAAAAGTTAGGAAACCAGTGAATGGAGTGAACCCTAAGGGCTATTCTGTGTTATAGTATTATAAGTCTGTTTTAGCAAAGCATCCTTGATGACACTCCTTAAACTACTAATTCCTTCAATCTTTCCATTGTACTCTTGGTTCTCTTTGCTCACACATGGAAAAACTACTCTCTGAAGCTCCTAAGACCCATTTCCACTGTTCCATCTCTCCTGCGGAGCATGGGGTTTTAGGTTCTGCCCTTTCTAAATGTGCCCCAAACAATGAAAAGTTACATTCAGAAGTCCCATTAATTATTATTTTATTTTCAAAAGTCCCATTAATTATTAAGTAATGTTTATTAAGCACCCTCAAGTGCTTGGTAATAAACTGATGCTTCCTCAAATCTGGAACAGGAGGAACCACACCTGTAGGGAAATGACTGGATTACCACCCAATCTCTCCCACCTGCTGTGATTGTCAAATTCCAACTTTCCTGCCTGTTCTCCACCCTCCCCTACCTCTTGTAGAGGGAAAAGGGGAAAGGAGAGAAGTCAGAATAATAACTAAGATGCCTAGACTTTTAAAAAGTAGATTTTGTTTTCTGCCTAAACATACACATTTTCTTATTCTGTATGGTTTGTTGACTGTGCTTATTATAAATTCTCTATCAGTACAGCCTCACAAGTCATTTTTCAGAGATCAGTTGTGCCCATAAAAACTTCATTTTATTGAATGTCAGTGCACCTTTGACCACACATAATCCAGGCTTAACTTCACTGTCACCTCCTCCCAAAAGCCCACCTTGATTTCCCAGGATACGTACTTTACCTCTGTGTCCCATAACATTGATGCAAATCCCTCTGCTGATCTATATCCTTCAGGCTAGTATGTTCAGGTCTTCTCATCTAGACTAAGTTTTCTAAGGGCTGAGACTATGCCTATCGGATTCATTATCTGTAGGCTTCAGCCAGGAAGTAGGGAGAAGAAAGTAGACTTCCATAGCAATTAGCACAGGGGACCTAGTGCCTGTACTATTACAGAGTGCTTCTTAGGTACATGTTGCATATTTGCGCTCCCCACCCTGAAGTCCCAGAAACTCACACTGGAAATGAAAAACAAGGTTTGGACTAGGCCTGCTTAATATTATATAACCTCTGAAGTTTGCTGACTGTTGATTTTTTTTATTGTATCCAGGACCAGAGGGGCATTGGCAGGAGGCTTTATTGGAGACAGTAGAAAGTGTTGCAAAATCACCTCCAGGCAGATTTCTGTTAGTGACTGCATCATGGTGGTACATGCTCTTTCCTTAAATGTGCCAGTCATGAGGATTCTTTGCCTCATCTCTCCAAAAACCGTAGACTCACACAACTCTGGGACTGGACCTCCTGTCCAGTTCTCCCACATTGTGAGGAACCACTTGAGTTCTGGAGAAGTTAAATTGTAGCAGCACAGAGACTTTAATCCAGATTTAATGATTCCAGTATACTTCCCTGTGCTGAAGCCTACAGATCAATTTACAGCCTAGGGTTTCTTTAAAAGTATTTCACAAGGAATAGTCAGACTGAGGGTAGCCTGGGTGGTTGAGTATCATTAGCTAAATCTTGTTGCAGAAGGCTGACTTTGCCAGTATCTTAACATATTATGCTAGTTCCAGTTTAGATATTATTTTTTACACATTTCATTGCAAATAAAAAAATGATTATAGAACATTTAATATTAACCTACAATATAATGTAAACTTTCATTAAAAAAAGTTATACTAGATTTCCTCAGTAAATTAACACATAATTATTCAGGTGCAGTACAAGTTGGGGTAGTACATCCTTTGTGAAAGGATTTGTTGTTCTGTTCCCCATAGGTTCTAAAAACTCCCAGTTGTAAAGTACAGCTCCTTGTTAAAGCACCAGATAATACTCCCCGGATTTTGTATTCTGGGGGTTATCACTTTTTCCCATAGTCATTTTCTGATACATTTTCCTTGGCCTTGGTACCATTAGCAATTTTCATAATGACTTCTCAGTTTGAAGACCATAGGTTCTTTTTATTTTTTTTATTTTTTAAAAGTTTATTTATTTTTTAAAGTTTATTTATTTTGAGAGAGAGAGAGAGAATCCTGTGCTGATAGCATAGAGCCCTACACTGGGCTTGATCCCAGGAACTATGAGATCATGACCTGAGCTGAAATCAAGAGTCAGACACTTAATCAACTGAAGCGCCCCCAAGATCTTAGGTTCTTTTTAGTTTTAATTAAAGATAAACATTTCCTGCTGGCTATATTTTATCTAAATATCAGAGCGGAGGCAAGCAAGGAGAAAAATATTTTCTGCAGGAATTTCTGAAGTGGAGGAAGAAACCAGAAGGGTCCAGTGAGGCTTCAAAATTCAGCTGATTCTAACTGGGTGTCTTTGCTTGGTCATGTCCCATGATTATTCAGCTGAACCTACATCCAGTCTTGGGAACTCAAGCCTTTGGTAGCAAAAGAGAAGAACCTCCTCGCTCCCCTCCAGTGGGATATGATAATGAACAGCAGTCAGAGTTTAGGTTGAAGGAAATAGTGGAAATGTGTCCCTGAAGACATATTACAGCATTTGGCCCATGACCTACATGTGGTTCTCTTAAGCTCTTAAGTGGGTCAGGGCTATTAGACATTTTCTTAATTTTAAAAATCTGAAACACTTTTATATTTTTATTGAATTTTAAAAATTTCATTGTTAATGCTCTGCTACTCCTATAATTGTGGAAAAGTGTGTGTGTGTGTGTGTATGTGTTTAAAAATGACATTTTAAAAAAGTATTGTCTGAGAAATTTAATGTAGAACTGAAAAACTGAAGAACAGCGTTAGATTTCAGTATTATTTCTCTTCAAATCTGTCACAGTCCATTAGATAATCCTTTTTGATTTCTAAGAAAAAAACCAACAAGATTCCAAGCTCATCAGTTGGATCATCACTTACTGTATCCTGAAGGTTTGAACTGAGTCCAGGATCAATAGGGCAGATACTTTGAGATTTGTAGCCTCTATATAAGTTTCACCTGGAGCCAACCAAAGCTATTAAATTTTATTGAACTGCTAGCTTTGTCCCCTTCCCCCCAGTTACCAACTAACCTAGTGATGATGTGATTATCATCCGTTCAGGGGAAGGGGGTATTTTCTACATCAGTTCCTAGTGATCTACGCTACCTGAGTGTATGGGGGATTTTGAGTAGGGAGCACACTTTCCAGGAATCGACATACAAATTATAAACCACAAAGTATCCCAGGGCAAAACTAACCCTTGGCAGAGAGAAGTAACTTACTTTTTCTCTCTCTCCTTCTTTTATCTAATTTCAGAGCAACTCCATGTTGTTCCTTTCATTTTTTTTTTAATAAACCTCCTTATCTCTTGTAACCCATGAAATCCTTAAACATAAACTTGTTTTATTTTATAATTAAAGATGGGATTCTAAATGCAGATATTCTGGGAGTGCTAAGGCAAAGTTAAGGCATACATAGAGGTCCATTTCCAAACAAGCAGTATGGCATAGGGGGCAAAGCACAGAACCAGCTGACTGTGGTTCTGAGTTCTGACTCCATTCCTTAGAGTATGACACTGAATGTTATTTCAGTATGTTATTTCACTATCTACTCCTCAAACCCACAATTAAACAGATGGCCTCAGGAGGTTCAGAACTGTCTTCACCATCTCTCCCTTATGTTTTCCACTCTTCCATGGAGCTGCTATATGAGAGTATGAAATGCCCAAATTGAGATGAGAGAAAACAAACCAGTCCTGTGCTCACAAATCTGTGATTGCTCTTTATTGTCCATATAGGATAGGGTTCAAGTGTAGCAGTTTGGTTGTCAAAGCTGGAATATTCCCTAGGGTTTAAGTGAACCTGGACAGTCATTCGAGGCATCAGTAGGGTGGGTGTGGGTATACTTCTCAAGGCTGGATAGTGATTAAAGGTGGAGGGAGGGGATGGTGAGAGGCAAACATGCACACTGTCCCCCTTCCTCTGCTGGGTGCTCATTACATCCATTGTCTTACTTAATGCTCATAACAACTGTATCTTTATGTCAGTTTACAGTGGAGGGACTGAGACTTAGTGATCACAGTGTGTTAACACAGCTAGTGAGAACAGGAATTCAAATGTGGATGAAGCAGAAGGACAGATGGGGAGGGAAGAAAAGTACTGTTGGTGGAGGTTAAAAGATAATTAGACCAGATTTGAGAAATGAGCACAAACTCTGTCCCTCCCTGCCCCAAATTCCAGTGCTCTTTTATAATTTCTTTCTAATTTCTTACTGTTCTTGTTCATTTTCATTTGGCTTCATCTGTGTGACATGTTTGGGGGATCAGGATGCTAGCAGGATTGTCAGATACTGAGACTTGCCTGATCCTAGGACCCTTGGGAACAGACTTGTTCCAGACCTTCTACCATCTCAACCCAACACACCCATTTATTTTTGTTCCCTATTCTGTCCCTACAGGACCTTTCTATTTCTGCTTGCTTATCTGGTTACTCTCTCCATTGCTTGCCTTAGCCATGTTTTAGGGGACCAGACGGCTAATTTTACCAGGGCAGGGATTATACCTGTTCTAGGTACCCTTGCGGCCTATGACCTAGGAAAGGGTGTGGCGCAGTGCATAGTATACACTTAATTGGAATTAGAATATAAGCCTCTTCATATGGAAAGGAATTTCTTTCTTCTCTACCTGGACAAAGTTTAGTCACCGTTCAGATCCAGCCTTTAATTTTCCTTCTATGAAGTTTTCCATACTTTATGTAGATGTTTGCCCCAATAAATTCATCATTTTCTGAACTCAATTGTGGTAATTCCTCAAGTAATATTTTAGGTAGCTCTTATAATGTTGGTTAATTTACCACTCAATGTGTATTTACATTAAACTTTTTGGGCTATATGACTTCTCTCACCACCAGATCACACTTTCTTTGTGGATAGATGCTATTTTATCCCCCAAGACATAATTTCTTGGCAAATGGAAACTCGATAACTATTTGGTAGTAATGTTTTCCACTGTATTTAAAATGAGCATGGGATTAGTTTTTATATTTTTTTAGTTTTTTTTTTAAGCTTTGTGTTTTGAAAAACTTCCATGAAAATCACCAAATGGTGATGGTTCATTAAGTATTTAAGTTAAACATTTGAGTTAAAATATTGTAGTTTCAGAATTGCCTTTACTAGCATCTCTCTTACCTAATGTAGATTCAGCCTGGAGAGGAACTATAGTTTGTGCACAAGGCTGCAGTGAGGTACATCTCCCATTAGCAACAACAGTAAGAAAACAAGAAAGTGAATCATCCTTGCCAAGTATGAGGAAGTTACAGATTCCCATTTATACAAGGTAAATACTAAATATAGATGTACCCCTATTGAGGTGATGCATCAGAAAGAATAAAGACAATGCATGAGAGAGAAGGAAAGGGATGGGTGCAAGATTAGACAAATCAAGGAACTTCTAGAGAACATCTTGTTCTTCATGGTCACAAACTTCCCTGACTGATTTCTTTCGTCTTTCTCAAACATTTCCGAAGCAGCATACTGTGGCTATTTTGGGGAAATATTTTCACAAAATATCTGAACCTTATGTTTGCTGACAGCCTATGAAGTCTAGGTTTTTAGTAAGAAAATTTCATCTTACACTAGAACTTTCCAGTCCAACTGGCACCCCAGCTTTCCATGAATCCTGAAGAACAGATGGAAGAGGGAATCTGATTTTGACTGAGATTTAACTCAGCCTTAGGAATAATTTTTAAAATCTATCAATTTTTCACTAGCTTGTGGTGTTTTTTAGTGGACTGGTTTCTCTCAGGAAAAATTGAAAGAGCGATCACAAAGGTGAGAGTCTGCTTTTAATGTATACCAATACATATTAAGTAAACAAATCCATTTGACCAAGTGAGTTTCATCTCATTAAAAATGAAAATAAGAGTATGTTAGGATACTGTAAAATACTACACAGAAGATAGTAATATTGCTACCATTAGTATGTTTCTTGAGAATATGAATTCAAATGCATGTTCATCATCTCAGTCTATAAACATGCTGCCATTTGCTCTGTGTTCAAGCCCAGGCCCAGTGGCTTCCTCTTTCCTGATGAAGAAATCTTTGTACTAACCAAAGAAGAGGCACTCAGCTATCTGCTGGGCACAGATGATACTGTGGAAGTCAGACCTGGGAATGTTTGGGTTAGTCAGATCCCAGAAGTCAAGTCCAACAGGGTTTCTCCATTGCATTCAAGCACACCTTGGTTGGAATAGACGAGATGCACTTTGTGGCCCTTACCACATGCAGGGTACCAAGGCCTGGGTTATGACTCTCTATTATCCATTTACATTGACAAATCAGAACAAAAAAATTTTTATGGACACATTTTCCTCCTAAATGTCAAAACTCAAGTGGGGTTTTCCCCAGGTCCCGTGAGGAATCTGACATTCATTTGCAGTTTTGTCCCTTACAAAAAATACCGATCACTTGACCATTTCTATCTAGATCTCAGGCTAGCCTACTCAGGGAAGTCAACTGGTGAAATCTTGGGAGGCTGATACATATATGTTGTTTTTTCCAAATATACATGCTATCTTGGAGACATGAGCAAGATTTATGGTAAAATCATGGATTTTTCAGAGCTGAAAACAACCTGAAAGGACATTCAGTACAGTTATTCAGTTTTATAGAACATTAACAGCTTATATTTACACAGCCAATTTCAGTTCACGTTTTTATGTACAGAACTGAATTTAAGGTAGGCTGAGAAGAGATAATTCTTATTTTATATAGGAAAGCATATTTAGGTTTTAAATGACCAAGAGACAGCAGAGTAATATCAGAATCAACCAAGGTGTCCTGCCTTCCAGGCTAGTTCTCTTCCTATAACTGTGTTATCCATACTAGGCCTAGAAGAGTGCATCTCTGGCCTTCCACTCAAAGACCAGATTTCAACCAATCCGCATGGTTATCTTTGGTCTTTGTGTCAGAACTCTCCAACTTAACTTGTGAGAGTTTAATATCTGAAGCTCCAAAGAAAAGTATCATAAATTCCAAGCTAAAGTATGGGCTTTTCTATAAGCCCTTTCTTGATCCCTGGAAAAGGACCAGCATTTCTCTGTCATGTATTTTAGACTAGAAGAAAATCTATCTCCTCTGAAACCTTCCTTGTAGCAGTTTGTATGGATTTCTTTATTCATTCGTCAAATATTTGTTAATGGAATAATATGTGTCAATTTTGTGCTTTTGATTTATTTCAGACCATTGTATTTAGAAGACTCGCTAACAAAATATTGTAATAGATATTCCCTTAGATGTTCAGTAAATACATCATTCAACTTCCCAACGGGTATTAAATAAAAACATTTAGAATTGAAATAAAAGTCAGTTACTTCAGAGGTTTTTTATCTATTGAAGTTTTTGATGGAAGGAGCCATATTTCAGGTTTGTTTTTTAAATCCCTTGAAGTATTAGAAAAGTGTCTTAAACATAGTAGATGCTCAACAGACCTCTGTTGATATGAAATACATTAACTGTCACCTAAGAAGATAATATGGATTTGACATAATTCTGCAGCTATTTGAATGAGCTATCACTGCAACTACTTATTCCAGTGGTTCTCAGCCAGAAACAATTGTGCCTCCCAGAAGATATTTGGCAACAGCTGGAGATACATGTGGGGGTTTCCACAATGCAGAGGCGTGGTGGAAAGGACAGGGTTGCTGCTGGCATCTAGTGGTTAGAGGGCAGGGATATTGAAAATATCCTGCAACGCATAGGACAGTCCCCAACAACAGTGTAATCTGGTAATTACAAAGCAGTATAATTATCTGACCCCAAATGTCAGTAGTGCCCAGATTGAGAAACCATGACT